>NC_080683.1:111437246-111756034 GCF_030445035.2 Dasypus novemcinctus
TGTCTCTACAGTTCCTGTTACAAAGTAGACATTCAAAAATAATATTGTTGTTTAATTAAGGCCGACTGATTATAATATTAGTCTAGACAAATATAAGTAGATGGTAAAACTGAGATCTAAATAATCACTTACTGGGTTCAATGTTGAATAGAAACTATCCAAGTATCTTTGTGTCTTAGGTCTTAATAGTTTTCAAGGCTTTCAGAAATTTGAATGCCCCATAATATTACTTCTTTCCATCTATGGACATCTAAGAGCTAAAGGATGGAAGGACCTGGAGGTAAGATTGTCAAGAGAAGGCATTTGAGTCCTGAGGTCTGTGTTCTTGGTTTTCAATTTTCTTCTGTCAAAATATTTCAAAACGGATTATTTGTCAAACATTGTATTTTTATGTTGTGCTTGATGCCAGGCTGATGAGAGCCATATCAAGGTAACATTCAGTTTGAGTTTACAGGAGCCATCTTGTAAAAACAAAAGTTTTAAAACTAATGCTGGTAACAGTAACAGTTAATATTAAATAAGCATGGCAGCACATTATTTTTACTTAGTGACCTATTTATAAGATAAACTGTTTCACTTAATGTTATTTAAGGTTACTTGTGGGTGCAAATTTGTCAAATATTTTCCATAGAGCTAAACAAAATCAGGGGAAAAAAAAACTAGAAGGAAAAAACCATGAACACATATTTAACTGCTTTACCTTTTAAGAACTAGTGAAGGGGAAGCGGACTTGGCGCAATGGATAGGGCATCCACCTACCACATGGGAGGTCCCCAGTTTAAACCCCGGGCCTCCTTGACCCGTGTGGAGCTGGCCCCATGTGCAGTGCTGATGCACGTAAGGAGTGCCATGCCACGCAGGGATATCCCCCATGTAGGGGAGCCCCACATGCAAGGAGTGTGCCCCGTAAGGAGAGCAGCCCAGGGTGAAAGAAAGTACAGCCTGCCCAAGAATGGCACGGCACACACGGAGAGCTGACACAACAAGATGATGCAACAAAAAGAAACAAAGATTCCCAGTGCCACTGATGAGGATAGAAGCAGTCACAGAAGAATACACAGTGAATGGACACAGAGAGCAACCAACTGGGGGAGGGGAGTGAGGGGGAAGGGCAGAGACATTAAAAAAATTAATTAATTTAAAAAAGAGGACTAGAGAAAATTAGAAAAATTGTAAGCATTTTCAATTCTATTGCTTCTATCCATTGACATGGATGGCAAGGTTTGAAAATTTACCAAAATTAGTGCCATATTCTTTTCCATAACATGCCTTTGAAAAACTCAAGTGGTTTTTTTAAAAGACTATAATTGCAAGTAAATTTTATAACATGGACAAGTATACTAGTATATTCCCAAGAGTGAATCAAACTAAAATGTACTTTTCTAGCTCCTCTAAAAAGCATTATTTGAGAGACTTCTAAGTACTAGATATTACCTTAAAAATTCCAGCTGCTTCAGCCATATAAAACTCCAATTTCTGCCTCTAGAGCTCAGCAAGACCATTTATCTGCTTGGGTTCTGCATCCTTATGCTGTGGCAGAAATCTATCACATGCAAAAACCTGGGAAAAGAGTAGGACTCACTCATGTCCTCCCATTATTTCAATGATTATCATCCTGTGATCCCTGTTCTTCAGGCATCACAGCAAGTATCAGTTAGGTAGGTTCCCAGTACAGTGTGTGACCTAAGGCATTGATCAGATAATCATGGTGTCCTTAGAAGAGAAATACATGGGAACTCTACAAAATTCTCACTTGATATGTAAAAGCAGACGAGTTCTAGGTCAAGTAAACAGAAGTGTAACTTGAGTCATGAGTACAGAGAGTCATAGTTCCTCAATCCATTCCCAAACTGGAGCCAGTTTACAGAACTCCTTGAATGAGGGGGTGTCAGGTCCCCTTAAGGAAGATCTCCACTACACTGCACAAAATTTATTCTGTTAATATTTTTCCAAGCTTTCCTCAAAGGAACCTTTGGCCTTTTACCAGGGTAAAAGGAAATACTCAAATTTAAGAGGATTACTAGAAACTGGTTCTGAAATGACACTAATCCCAGGAGAACTAAAACGTCACTGTGGTCCATCAGCCTGAATATTGATGTCAAGCAATCAATGGAGTTTTAGCTCAGTACCATCTTACAGTGGGTCAGTGAGTCCTTGTACCCATCTGTGGTTATTACTCCAGTTCCAAATGCATAACTGGAATAAATAAATCCAACAACTGGCAGAATGCCCACATTGGTTCCCTAACCTGTGGTAGGAAAGGCCAAGTGGAAGCCAGTAGCAAAATAGTAAACCAAAGGCAATACCAAATTCCTAGAGAGATTGCAGAAATTAGTGTCATGACCAATGACTTGAAGGCTGCAAGGGTGGTGATTCCTACCATAGTCCATTCAACTCACTTGCTTGACCTGTGCAGAAAATGGATCGTGGAGAATTCCAATGAATTATCATAAACTTAACAAGGTGGTGACTCCAATAGCAGGTGATGTTCCATTGCTTACACAAATTAACACATTCCCTGGTACCTCATATTTGCCTATCTGATATGTCAAATTATTTTTCTCAATACTTATTAGTAAAGATCACCAAAAGAAGTTTGCTTTCAGCTGTAAAGGTCAATAACAAACCTTGGCCCATCAACTCTAGGTCATAATATAGTTCATGGGGACCTTGATTGCCTTTCCTTTCTAAAAGACATCATGTGGATCCAATACATTGATGATGTTATGCTGATTGTACATAGAGAGAAAGAAATAGCAACTTCTCTAGACATAATGATACGATATTTGTTTGTCAGTGGGTGGGGAATAAATTCAACAGAAATTCAAGGGTCTTCCATCTCATTGAAATTTCCAGAGGTCCAGTGGTATGGGACATGCCAAGAATGGATACATTCTAAGGTGAAGGATAAGTTGTTGTGTCTGGAGGCAACATATTCCTCATTTAATATGATACGCCAGCCCATATACTGAGTAACCAGAAAAGCATCTAGCTTTGAGTGGTGCCCAGAACAAGAAAAACTCTGCAATAAGTCCAGGTTGACATGCAGCCTGCTTTTCCATTTGGGCCATGTGATCCTGCTGATTCAATGGTCTTGAAGTGTTCAGTGGCAGGTAGAGGTACTGTTGGGAGCCTTTGGCCTGGCCCTATAGGTGACTCATAGTGCAGACCCTTAGAATTTTTAGGCAAAACCTTGCCATCATCTGCATATAACTACTCTCCTTTTGAAAAATGGCTTTTGACTTGCTACAGGGTCTTAGTAGAGACTGAATGCTTAACCATGGCCCACAAAGTTACTATGCTACTGAGTGTGCACCCCATGAATTGGGTGTTGTCTGATACACCAAACCCTAAATTTGGGCATGCACATCAGCACTCAGTCATCAAAAGGAAGTGATATGTATATGATCAGGCTCAAGCACAATGCCTAACATGAGGAAACGACCACTAAAATGACCCCCACTCCTGCTATATTATATTCTCTCCCAGCCTTCACTAATGGCCTCTTGAAGAGTTCCCTATAATCAGTTGACTGAGGGGGAGAAAGTTCAGCCCTGGTTTACAGTTTACAGATGGTTTACTACATTATGTAGACTCTGCATGAAAGTGGATAGCCACGGCACTACAGCCCCAGCCCATTTCTGGGACATCCCTGTAGGGCAGTAGTGAAATCTTCTCACTGGGGAGAATTTGAGCAGGACACCTGGTTGTTCATTTTGCTTGGAAATAGGAATGGCCATAGATAAGACTGGACACTGATCCATACAATGATGTAGCAGTTTGATATTATTGATGAATTCCAAAATGAAATATTGGATTATGTTTGTAAACTGGTCTTTTCTTCTGGGTGTATTAGAGTGTATTGGAATCAGAGGTTTTACTTTTACTTGATTGAGTAATGATTAAGGCTTTGATCGGGCAATGTCAATAGGATGTTGAGTCCCTACCCCCTCGGTGGTAGAAACCTCTCCTCAGAGAAGGGAGTTTGGAGTCTTGAGCTGGAGCACGAAGAAGTAAGCACTCAGAGGAGCTTGGTTGTGGGGAAAGAGAGAAGGCCCCTGTTAGAGAAACAAGCCATTTGCCTAAGAGTCTACAGCTGGCCTTGTGGAGATAGCAGAGAAGCTAGGACAGAGAGAGGCAAGCCCTGGGAAGAGACGAACACAGGAAACCTGAACCCTTACAGACATCAGCAGTCGTCCTGCTCTAACACGTGGCAATAAACTTTACTGAGGGAAGTAACTTGTTTTTATGGCCTGGTAACTGTAAGTTTCTACCCAAATAAATACCCTTTATAAAAGTCAACAGATTTCTGGTATTTTGCATCAGCACACCTTCGGCTGACTGATACAAATGGTTTGGATGAATAGTCAAGGACTTTGAATGATCATGGTTAGAAAATTGGTGCAAGGAGGTCTAGGGAAGATGTATGTAGAAATGGACAAAACTGTGAAGATATTTGTGTCCCATGGGAATGTTCATCAAAGAGTCATCTCCACAGAGGAAGATTTTAGTAATCAAGTGAATAGAAATTGTTCTGTGGATACCAGTTGGGCTATATCCCCAGCCACTCCTTTCATTGTCCAATGGGCTCAAGAGCAAAGTGGTCATGGTGGTAGGGATGGAGGTTATGCATGGGCTCAGCAACATGGACAGTCATTCACCAAGGCCAACCTGGCTTAAGCCACTGCTGAATGCTCAGCCTGACAGCAGCAGAGACAAAAACTCAGTCCCTACCATGGCACAGTTCTCCAAGGTGACCAGCCAGCTATCTGATGGCAGGTTGATTACATTAGAAAGTTCCATTATGGAAGGGACAGCATTTTTATTTTACTGGTATAAACACTTATTATGGATATAGATTTGTATTCCCTGCACACAATGTTTTAGCCATGGCTTTACAAAATGCTGTATTCACTGTTATTCGTGATATTCCATACAGCTTTGCTTCTGATCAAGAAATTCATATAGCAAATGAAGTACAGCAAACAGTCCAGGCTCATGGTACCCTCTCTTACCATACTCCCCATCATCCTGAAGCAGCTAGATTGATAGAATCATGGCATGGCCTCTTGAAGGCTTGCTTGCTGCACCAACTGGGTGGGAACACCTTGCAGGGTTGGGGCAATGTTCTCCAGGAGGCTGTGTTGTGGGCTATGGGTAGGAGGCTCTTTGTCTCTTCAGAGATAGCCTTAACCTAAGCTGTCTGTCCTGACTTGTGGGTGTGGGATGGTGAGAGGCTGCAGCCTTGCCCTTGGTAACCACGGCAATGACTCCAGTCCCAGGAAAGAGTTTATCAATGCAAATTCTATAAACTTTATATTCAGGGAAAATGCAAACCAAGTGTGCTAAAAGCTTATCTAGAATGTATGAAGTCCATGCGAAAAGCTTACCTAGGATGTGTAAGATATATGCTAATTCAAGCCTATTGAGAACTGAAAAAAAAGGACCATTTGGCCCTTCCTCACTGTATAAAAGGAACTCAAAAATCTTGTTCAGGGCTCGGGTTTGAAATAGAAAGCTCCCAAGTCTGGCCAGCATCAATAAACCATTTTTCCTTCTCAAAATCATTCCTGAGTCCTGGCCTTTCTATACACAAATAATTGAACCTCTCTCAAATTCTACAACAGCTGCATATGCTCTAAATTAGTTTCCAGTCTACTGTGCTGTTTCTCCCATTGCCAGGATTGAGGGGTTCAGGAATCAAGGGGTGGAAATGGGAATGGTACCCCTCACTATTACCTCTAGTCATCCACTAGAAAAATTTCTGCTTCCTGTCCCTGCAGTTCTATGGTCTGCTGGTTTAGAGGTCATATTTTTAGAAGGAGGAGAGTGCTTCCACCGAGAGTATAATAATAATAATTTCATGAACTGTAAATTAAGACTGCCACATAGTCACTTTGTTCTCTTCACGCCTCAATCAACAGGCAAAATAAAGGAGTTACTGTACTGGCTGGGGTGATTGATTCTGATTACCAGCGGGGATATTGGATTGCTACTGCACAAAGGAGGAAGGAAGAGGATGTCTGGCATACAAGAGATCCCTTAGGGCATCTGTTAGTACTACCATGCTCTGTGATTAATGTCAATGGAAAACTACAACACACTAATCCAGGTAGGACAATTAAATACCCAAAACTTCTTTCTTGAAAGAACCAGTTAAAGAACCACAACTAGCTGAGGTGCTTGCTGAGGGTAAAGGGAATATAGACTGGGAAGTGAAAGGAAGTAATTATCAATGCCAGCAAGAATATGTGACCAGTTTTAGAAATGAAGATTAATTGTCTGTGAATATTTCTTCCTTATTTTGTTATGTGTTTGTGTGTGGGTACATACATACATATATACATATAAGTTTGTATATACACACACAGATATCTTTGTTCTCTTACCATCTTTATCCCTGAATCATAAAATATAAGATGTATTGGTTATAGTTAACTTTACATTACAATATTTAAGTTAGGGGCTATCAAGGAGAAGAGAGACTGTCACCCAAGGACTTTGCATCTACTTCTGGGGAATGGGGTCATGCATTTTTGTTTGTAGGCAGGAGAGTTTTATCTTATTAGGTGGAAGAATGACTATATTATTGTCTTTATTTGGAGATTAAGTGTGGTTTAAGGAGATGTATACTGGTGCCAAATTGACAAGGGGTGAACTGTGATAGTTAATTTTATATGTGTCTATTTGGCTATGGTGTACAGTTATTTAATCAATATTAATCTAAGTGTTGCTGTGATATTATTTTCTAGATGTAATTAATATCTACAATCACTTAACCTTCAGTAAAGGAGATTACCTGTGGTGATACAGTACAGATAATATGATTTGGCTTCGCCCAATTTAGTTGAAGGCCTTAGAAACAAAAAACTTAGGTTTCCCTGAGAAGAAAAATTTCTGCTTTAAGACTGCAGCATAAAATCCTGTCTGAGTTTTCAGACTTGCCAGCCCCCACAATCATGTGGGCCAATTCCTTAAAATAAATCTCTCTCTGTGTTCGTCTGTAAACTAATAGTTCTGTTTCTTGGGAGAACCCTTTCTGATACACTGTGTAAGTCATAAACTATCTAAAGCTAAAAGTGGCTCTTTCATCTTTATAGGCTAAATCAGTCAGGTCTTGGCCTTGACTTGTATTGTAAGTGCATGAGCTTGCTATACCCTTAATTCTAATGATCAGCCAGGGTGAATTGGCCGCCACATACTTTTCCTGAAAAGGAGTCCTTCGAACTCCATCCCTTAATTTAATTTAAAGTCGGTATATAAACTATGGAAAAACAGGTTCTTTATAGTTTTCTCTTCCTATGGCATCAAGACATTCTAGGGGGTTGCTTCATGGAACTGCTCCGTCTTATTAAATGTAGATTAAAAACTAGTGTATCAACCTTCCAAGCAATAAATACCACATACCAGCAACAATATACAACAGAGTTTTCCTTTATTATGTCAACTGAGCTTTATTTGTTTTATCATTTTATTTGGATTATTCATAAGCTTTTATATTTTGTAGCCACATTAATGAACTGGTTTTTTTCCCTAGTTCTCTCTTGTATTTTAAAATTCAAAATTAATGGAAGTTAGTGTTTCTTTATGTTGAATATGCTTTTTAAAATAATTGACATATATGAGTATTATCTCCCTGTAAATCTGCAATGAAAGAAGGGATTTTAAATACATATACTGTTAGATAACACAATATTCCTTATATATTATATCTATATACCTACATAATCTCTCTCTATATATACTTAGGTATCCTTAATTTTATTCACATACACATATATATCTCCTTTAAAAAACAATATAAAATGATTTGTCTATATGAAAGTATGGATGTTTCCTGGTCTGGTAGAATAATTCTTAGGGAGAAAATTCTCTATGACTTTTTCCATTCTTACAGTTATGAAATTAACATTAATTTATAAAGCAATGGGTAAGAAATTGGCAGAAGCAACCTGATCTCAAAACTTAATAATCTTAATCAATCCTGAATCAGTGTAAAGGAGATTGGAATTCACAGACTGCTCAAACAATTTTATAATTGTTCTGGGATTTTCTAATGAACTTCTTGTTTTAATGTTTAAGCATCTGGGTTTTAAGAGATATCCATTCAGCTAGCTTCTTTTACATTAAACATCATATTAGTTTGGAATGCACAAAATCCTTCATTATAGATTTAAAAACATTGAAAGGAAGAATTTTAATAATGATGACAACAGGAAATTGTACTTTTCAGGAATAATTTTAAGTTTAGGTAGAAACCTGTGTTATTCATGAGTTGAAACTTTATCCCCAAACATCTTCAAACTTTGAAAATAATAAGCAGCAATTTGTTTGATTTAGAATGGTGTCACTTTTAGGTATGTCGTGCATGTTATTAACACATTGCAAATTATAGATGTAAGGCAAGTGCAATCTTGAGCTACTAGCAGTGAACAAGAACAGACCTCATGATATAAAATAGCCTCTGACCAAGTGGCTAAGAGTACTTCACAGTTGCTTAGACTTCAAAAGTCCGGCTATCTTTATAATGCACAGTTTTAGCTTTCTGTGTTGCAATAGGTGCATCTATGGCTATTTGTGTTGCACAGAGAACTGTTTGTATATGTTTATTCCCAGCCTCCAAGCAACTTTACTGATACTATTTTTGTCACTTTTTGATCTTGTGTTAACTTGGAACTTTGCAACCCCATTTGCATAGAAAGGCGGATAAAGAGCTATGTTGAGTGACTTTCCATATTGGCTAGAAATATTACAGTCAGTAATTATTCTTTAAGTTTAAAGTCCTCTTAATGAGTATATTCTATGGTGTGAATATGGGAATGGGAACAAAGAATACATGGCTTTACCTTTTCTTGGGTGGTGGCCTTCCCTAGGAACTTGCCCTTTCATTTTCTAGCTATTTGTTTTCTCAGCTGTAATCTATCAGGGTTTTCCATACTCCATATACTTAATAAGTAGAATCTATACCATCAGAATTTTTCAGTTATGAGTTGGGCCAGTCTCCGACATAATTGACATCTCCTTTTCATTTTTTAACTCTGAAAAGAAACTAGTTTCCCACATCACTGAAAAACATGACATGCAACCGCTGCCACCTAATTATCTAATTTACTTTTAAATGTTAGACTTCAATTTTCTAAACTTGCATTTGCTCCATTTAAACACCATTCTAAGTGGAAAAATGATATTGAAGGTGCATGGTGGCTTGTTTACTTGTGTGATTTTTACGATTTCGAGTTCATCCTCAGAACTTAATATGTGATCATTTTGTGATGACTGCACTGGGTGTGTATTCCTCCAAATAGGATGTTGTTGGTGGCATCCTGGGATATTATTTACACAATAATGCTTTGGGTTTTCTCAGACCCCATGGGTAACCTATGGTTGTGAACCTGTAGCTGTGAACATTTTTCCCCAAAGCCTATACCCAGATGGTGAATTGTACTTGCACTTCCCTTTGCCAAGAGATAAATATTTTCTGGACATCTAACTCCTGCCCAGGCCCCAACCACCACAAAGGGGTACCTTTATGGACAGAATGTCAGTTTTAACTCACCACCTTGCAGGTTTCTAAGTTAAAATTCAAGGCTCTATGGGATCATAGGATCAGCAAATGATCTCTGGGCAGGTTTTAATTTCAACCTTCGTTTATCTCTCTGCTAACTGCTTCCTTTTCCTTCTTAGACACTGGGATTTTTTTGTGTATTTTTTTGGTTCAGAAATGCCTCTTCTTTTGGAAATGTTTATTTAAATATAATACACACGCAGAAAAGTGCATAAATTAGAATCATACTGCTTGACAAGTTGTTACAAATTGTACAGGCACCTAGATCAAGACAAGGAATATTATCAGCAACCTCTTCATGCTCTCCAAAAGGCAACTCCACCAGGATAGCCACTATCCTGGCTTTTATCTTCAGAGATTAACTTAGCCTGTTTTTGAATTTTAGATAAATAGAATCATATAGCATGTACTCTCTTGAATTCTTTTGCTTGACATCATTTTTAATAGAATCAACTCAGTATGTAGCTGGAGAGTTTTTTTAAATAAATAGATCATTAATTTTTCCATTCTATTTGTGGATGGACAATTGGGTTGTTTCTCATTTGGGACCATCACAAATAGTGCTGCTTCGAGCATTTCTGTATACGTCTGTCAGAGAGCATATGTATTCGTTTCCATTTGGTATATAACTATGAGTGGAAATGCTGCGATATGGCTGTGCTTTTTGGCAGATACGGGCAAACCATTTTCAAAGAGGTTGTCTGCGTTTACGTTCCTTTTTCAACAATGCAGGGAAGTTGCAAGTGCCCCCACGTCATCCCTAACATTTGGTATTGTCAGGTGTGTTTGTTTGTTTTCATATTAGCCACTCTGGTGGGTGAGTAGTAGCAATTTGTTTTAATTTAATTATCCAAATCCCTGTTGGTTACTTATGTTGAACACTTTTCCATATGTTTATTGGTCAACCGGCTGCCTCTTTAGTGAAGAACAGTTGGTTTCATGCAGAAAAATATTTGAGTTGTCTTTTTCTTTTAATTTTTTGAAGTTTCTTTTCTATTTGGGACATGAGAGCTTTGATGAGTATGTGTATTGCCATATTTTCTCTTACTCTGTGACTTTTCATTGTCTTCTTGGTGTCCTGAGCAAAATTTTTAAATTTTGATGAAGTCAAATTTTTCATTTTTTCCTTTATAGTGAATGCTATTTTTGTCCCATGTAAGAAAATTTTCCCTCCCCAATTCATAAAAATATTCTTCCATGTTATCTGCATGAATTTTTATTACTTTCTCTTTCATATTTGTACATTCACAAAATGACATAGAATTTATTTATCTATTTTTTTGAGATAGGAGTCAAGATGTGGTCTCCCTATATAGGTGTCCTAGTGACCTAGCATGATTTATTTTAAAGGACAATCTTTCACACTATGAATGGCAAAGTCACCTCTTAACATAAATCAAGAGACCATGTATTTGACCTGCTGCTTCTGGATTCTCTCTTCTTTTCTAGGGGTCAATTTGTTCTTGCATCTGGACCGTGCTCTCTTAATTACTGTATCCTCATAACAAATCTTGAAATCTGGTAGCGCAAGTTCTCCAATTTTGTTTTTCTTTGAGAATTGGTTAGTTATTCCTGCCCTTTTGTATTTTCATATAGCTTTTAGTATAAGGTTTTGATTTCTGTTAAAATACCTATTGAGATGGGGCTTTTTTGGGAATTTTTTTGATCTATAAGTTAATTTGGGGATATTGAAATCTTTTACAGTATCCATGAACATTTATTGAGATCTTTTTCATTTTTCTCAGTATGTTTTGGAATACTGTATAGAGGTGCTGCACATCTTTTGTTAGACTTAGTCTCACATATTTGATATTTTATACTCTTGTAAATGTTACCTTTTTAAAAAATTATATTTTCTAACTGTTTTTGTAGCATACGTAAAGACAAGTTGTTTTTATATCTACCAATCTTGTTAAATTAATTTATTAATTCTACTAATTTATCCAGAAACATTTGAAGTTTTTACTTTCCCAATCATATTTTCCAGTTCCTGTGTATTTTATTCTTTTCCTTTCCTTATTTAACTGGACAGTGAATAAATGAGTTTTTAGCAAACATCCTAGTTTTATTCCCCAAATTTGGGGATATTTCACCAGTAATTATGGTGTTTGGTGTAGGTTTCTTTAGACATCCATTATCAGGTTAAGGAAGTTCCTTCTATTCCTAGTTTGCTCAGAGTTTTTATAATGAATTACTCTTAACGTTTTATCAAAATTCCTGTTCAATTTTTTTGTCTATTGTATCTTTAACATTCATTTTCTCCACAAGGTTTGTCTTCTGCTTAAGTAAAACAGAGGTAGTCACCCATCTGGTCAGCATGTTAGTGGTTTTAAATATCTAGGTATTTATTTTAAAGATTTGTATTTAATTCTGCTGTTTTTAAACCCTCACTCCTCACCCTACACATTTTTGCACACTTACTTCAGAAGTACTCGATGTCTTTAATTCTTCATCATTCCCAGAGTTCTGTGACATGATTCAGCTCACTTTCTTTGTGGCTTTCTCTGAGATGCCTCCTTCCTCACCTATTTACCCAACCCTTTTGACACTTAGTATTTAGTTTTCTGTAATCTAACTTATTTACCATTGATCCATCTGCTTTCTAGCCTCCCAAATATTTGTTCACTCATTTGACAAATGTTGATGAGGTAAGATGGCCAGATTAAGCAAACAAAATTCCAGGGCACCCAGTTAAATTTTAAAATTTTCAGATAAATATAGATTTATTTTTTTATTTTGCATAAGTATATCTTAAATACTACATGGGGCATACTTATGCTAAAAATTAGCTGCTGTTTATCTGACATTCAAATTTAACCAGGTGCCCTGTATTTTATCTGGCAATCTTATTATGATTATCTACATTGATTAGGTAGAGATGTTACAATGGAGATGAAAAATGTTCAGAAATCCCTGCCCATGGGGGCTTATATTCTACTGGGTGAAGAAGATGTTATATATTATATCATATATAATGAATAAATTATATATTATGTTAGAGGGTAAGAAATGCTATGGAAAAGAAATAAGGGATATCAGTCTAAAAGGGGTGGCATTGCTCTTTGGGTGTGTTGGAAAGAGCTCCAATGAGAAAGTAAAATTACAGCAAGTCCTTGAGTTGTTTGAGTTGTGTGGATTTCTGAGAAAGTACACCCCAGGTAGGAGCAGCTGGCATGTTTGAGGAAGGAGTGCAGTACAGCCCAGGCAAGGGCTAGGGTGAGAATGGTAAGATGAGGTCAGAGTGGAACAGGGGTTGAGAACAGTGGGGCATTGTGGATCCTCAGGAAAATAAAGCTTCTCTGCTGAGTGAGTGGAAGGGCAGTGGAGCATTTAAACATGACTGAGATCTTGTTAAAAGAAGCAATTTGGCTGCCATGCTGAAATGGCCATGAGAAGATTTTTACAGTCAAGGCAAGAGGTGATGGTGGTCTTGAAGTAGTGCCATAGCAGTGGAGATGGCAAGAAATGATTACATTCTATATACGTTTTGAAGGTAGATCCAAAAGCATTTTCTGAAGGATTGGACGTAAATATTAAAGAGAGAAAGAGGAGTCATGGATAATGCCAAAGTTTTAGATCTGGGCAATTGAAAGGATGATTCATTTCTACAAATACCTCTGAACTATTTTCATCTCCTCTCTCTCTCTTTTTAATCTTCATTGGCTTATGCTTTTTATATTCCTTCACTGATACTTTAGTGAAGTTTTGTGTTGGGGCAATGATAAATCATTGTGTTCAACACAATATTGTATCTAGAAGACCATATAGTTAGTTTTGATCAATTAATTTTACTTAACTTCAATTGGTGGGGAAGAAACAACTTTGGCATTTCACTGAAATGGGATGTTTTACTTTTGAAAAGGTGAAGGAAAATAAATGTCTGTGACCAAAACGATGTGGCTCAGCTCCATGTAGCACATGTGATTCAATTAGAATTTCCTTGTTGTATTTAGTTTCTGTGGAGAGAGATTTGTTTTTTTCCTTTTGCTACTGCCAAAATGATATCCATGAATGGACTTCTCTGTAATTAAACTAGTCCAATTTTGCATTTTGGAATTACTGATGGCAATCATCCAAGAACTTCCATGTGCCCAAAGATGATACCACATACTCCACATAATTCCACAATCGGTGAGGAACTGTCTAACTAATTTTGAGCAGATATTTAAAATATCTCATTGAGAAGTGTGAAAATAATGTATCCAAAAATGCTTGAAACATGAAAACTATAATAAAAGTAATCTGGACATCCTGATGCACTTGTTAAAAATCATTAAGGCAACCCTAAATTATATTGAGAATCAGATATATGCCTTCTCAACAAATTAAAAAACAATAAATTATGCACATGAAAATACACACAATCACATCTGAATTATTTTCATATTGTTGGTACACATGAACATTTTCTAAGTGCCAGGATATTCAAGAGTTATCCTTCTTATTACCTGTCATATTTCATAACTGTGTGTTAAATAACTTGGGTGTTCTATTTCAACAACAGCATGCTAATTGAACTTCTGTTTATATCTCAATCCCCAGGAACCCATGCCAGGTTGTCAGCGGTCAATACATCGGGGTGAACACAGTGAAACTTCCGGGAGCACCAATTTTATTGAAAAAATTATTTGTGAAGACCCTATATATTTAAGCAATTATATTTTGGAGCAGAAGAGAAGATATGTGCAAAGGAGATAGAAAAGAAACTTCCACTTGACATAAGTCTTTATGGGCTGTAGCAAAACCCCGTACCCTGAGTGTTCATCTCCTTGACTATTTGGGTACTTCAGTATAAATATTTGAGAAGCTCCATTTGGAAATCCTTAAGAAAGCTTCTGTGGTGCCAGCCCATTCTGCAGAGATTTTCAGAGCCAGATATTGATGAAATCATGTCCCACAACTTTTGTCAAAATGCAAAATATTTTAGAATAGCCTGCAGAGCACGATGTAAATGCCTAATCACACTAAGTTGCCCAGTCTTCTTTTTTTGCCAGAACATCCCTAATTCCAATTTAGTGACACTGGATAATATTTCCATCTTGTAAAGCAGAGAATAATAACAGACATGAATTTAGGGCATTCTATGTATGAAGAGCCCCTTCCATAATGTCTTTTTGACTCTGACAGCAATCTTCTAAGTCAGGTATTATTCTCATCCCTTGTTATGGATGAGAGAACCCGGGCAAAGAGGGCTCAAGATGCATCCTTAAGATCACACAACCGGTCAGAGGAGGATACAGGAGTTGAATCAAAGCTGTCCTCCTGGGAGGTCCCACTTCTAAACACTATTCTTTATCTGGAGAGAGTCTTGGGGTAACGACGTTCTTGTGTAAAAGAACAAATAAAATCTTTATCATCACGGATCATAGGGTTGACTTCTGTCCTATGACCTGACGCTGACAGGACTGGTGGGACTCCTGGTGCTCAGCTTCCAGGGTCTGTCCATGCACGCGCAGAGTTAAACAGTGATCCCAACCCCCAATGAAGTCGATGGACTTGACGTTCCCTTTTCACTGTTCTCAGCACTGACAGCCTTGACCTTTCTTGGCACACTATCTCTGACCGCTTACTCACCTTCCCTTCTTGAATAAGCAGAAGAAAATTTGATACCCGCTTTTATAGTGGAGTTGATGGACTCAACTTCAGTGGGAATGAATTTCGATTATGACACTTATCCCAACCAGGCATCTTCATTCAACCTTTGGTTTTATCTTTAGTGGAAGGATGTAAATCCATTAAAATGTCAGCTTCCAGGTACCAGGTGGTAAAATAACTGAGGGGCTGAGAGGCCCCTGAAATACATCTACACCTTCATAGGCTACTCCATTGAATGAGACCAAGAGAAGGTAGAGATAGTTTAAGGAATAAGGTAAAGCTTTTTTGCTTATTTAGATTTCCCTTCCTCTGGTGAAACTAAGGCTTGCAACCGCCTATCAGACTCTGCAGCAAACATTTTCCAGGAGCTTCTGGGGGCTGATGAGTGTGTACCCTTTGTTACCATTTTCTTCCAAGACCTGAACAGGTGTCTAGGGCACATCTGTTCCTCCAGACACAGCCCACCACTGCCGCCCATGCAGAGGCTTCAAGGTCAAACGGCTCAAACTTTCTGTGCATTCTGACACTGTGACATTTGGGAAACCAACACTGAGTAGTAGCTTTGATAGGAACACTCCTCTTAAAACATCCTGACATGTCTGTCCTTTGTATTATTTTGCCTTCTAAGGAGTTGCAGAAAATAGAAGCTTAATCCTTACTAAGAGGTGCTGCAGTGGACTTTTACTTTGGCCACACTCATAGTTTTCATCTGATTACTGTTTCTCTCTCCCACTGGACTCATTACGTTCTTTCTCTTTGTTTCCTCCATGCCTAATAGAGTACCTGACAGAGAGTCTCACTAAATGTGGCATGGATCAATTAATGAATGAGGGAGGGAATCAAACTATTTGTGTTGAATCTCTATATAACTATAATTGCTATAGAAGTATGTGTAGAATAATGTTCCAACAGGCATTATGGAACACCATAAAACATCCCACAGTATTAGGCAGCATAATTTATGTTATCAGAATAAGATACTGACCGGGGCAAAGATCATCCCACTTATTAGCAAAAATTTAAGAGTTAGATTATAAATAAGTACTAATTTTAGACTATTTTCCAGAATGAGCCTGGATTTGAGGGAACATTTTAAGAGCCCAGCAAAAAAATTTCCAACTGTTTTGTCTTATTTATAGCTTAAGTTATTTTAAGGAAAATACAGTAAGCCTCTTGTTACTTATCACCGATTTATCACTCTCCTTGGGGCTTTTAGGCACATCATGATCTAGCTACACTATACCCTTCCAATCTAATATCCTTCTGCTTCCCAACATGCTGCCTTCTTCCAGGCAAACTAGTGTCTTCACTATTCTCCTCTTACTCACACATAGGGCTCTTTATGGCCTTTACACATGCCAGAACTCCCCTATCCAGCAATGCCCTCCGTAATCCATACTCAGCTCAACTCAGTCCGCTTCTACCCACCTTCAGGATCCAGCTCAGGCCCTTCCCCCTCCATGAAGCTTGCTATGACAACTCTTACCGTTGACGTCCCGTATCTCTTATCTGAGTTTCAAGAACACACATTGTTAGTGCTACAGTTATGACCTTATTTCATTTCTACTTGTTCTATGTTTATTAGTTTTCTCCCCAAATATCAACTTTTGCAGTGCAATGAGTCCAAACCTCGGAAACTCCCAAAATACCAAATCAAATGCTAGTTACATAAAAAGGAACTCAGCAATATTGCATGTATGTCTACAGAGCAAAGTTTTATTTATTTTTTATTTTGTCTCACTGACCCCTTTACTGATGTTTTTCACACCCATTTCCTCTTAATTGGTCTTCTCTAAAAATTAAAATCAGTTGTCAAAATCTTTTTTATAACCTACCATATCTTAATGCTATGTCTTAATCAAAATGATATCTAAACTTGTTTTAAAGGAAACTTTTTCTTCTTGTTTGGAAGTTTGCTGAACATTCTGCCCACCAGACAAAGAGGCTTCCTTTCAAAACCACTTTTTGTATGGTTTTCCTGCTCAGCATGCAAATAGACTGTAATTTAAACATTTTCATAGTTTTAACATCTCAGTGACTTAAATTCAGAAAACTATATGGCCACAATGAAATCTATAAACAAGAAGTATTCTAAAAATAGTCTTACTGGAGGGAATATTTTCCCTAACTTTCCATTTAGAGCTCAGAAGTGCAATGAGTAAAGAACAGAAGGATAACCTGCAAGTCTGAAGCAGCACTTTTTCAGGTGCAAGAGAGGATGTGAAATTGCTGACATTGGCTTTCAAAAGTTTAAGGTGAAAAAAAGAAAAAGGACTTTGGATGGTGGTTTTTAACTGAAACTAAGATCAAAGCTCATCATCCCAAGTGGAAGGCTTTCTGGAGGTTGCTGGAGATTGCTCTAAGTTTATATAAGACTGTTTTCCAGTTTTTGTCCTCGTTGTACTGGTTCATGTCCCTGTCTGCAGTTACATTGATTTTAAATGTTTCTATTTGTAAAACAAAACAAAAAATAAACATATTTTAACTACTTTGTCTTTCAACTTGAGAATATAATTATGAGCAATGAGGTCCATTTTCTTAACAGCTGGATTGCTTTAATACTAATTAGAAAGGGAGAATGTTGTTCAGATACAGGGCACCCTCTAATATGCTTTATTGTATTTGTCACTTATTGCAAGCTATAATTTTATAAGGAGCCACAATGAAAGGATTTAATTTCTTGATTTGAAAACCAGAAGAGTTGCTGTCCCAATTATAATGATCTCTACCTTCTTTGACAAAGGGGAATGGATTTTTTTTTGTAAGACTTATTTTTTATTTATTTCTCTCCCCTCCCCTCTTCCCCCTCCCCTCCCCAGTTGTCTGCTCTCTGTGTCCATTTGCTGTGTGTTCTTCTGTGACTGCTTCAATTCTTATCAGTGGCTCTGGGAATCTGTGTTTCTTTTTGTTTCATCATCTTGCTGCGTCAGCTCTCCGTGTGTGCAGCGCCATTCCTGGGCAGGCTGCACTTTCTTTCGCGCTGGGCGGCTCTCCTTACGGGGCATACTCCTTGCGCGTGGGGCTCCCCTACGTGGGGGACACCCCTGTGTGGCACAGCACTCCTTGCGCGCATCACACTGTGCATGGGCCAGCTCCACATGGGTCAAGGAGGCCCGGGGTTTGAACCACAGACCTCCCATGTGGTAGGCGGACGTCCTAACCACTGGGCCAAATCTGCTTCCCGGGGAATGGATTAAAGAGCCCACCCTTGCTATTTTCCTAAATATGTGGAAGTGGTAAGGGTAGGCTGAGCCTTATGTGTGGTTCTGGTACACCTCAACACTCTACCTTTGGATTTTGTGTTTTCTAACCATTGCTTTTTGAGTTGCCTTAGCATTTTGTAGAAGGAAGTGGGTTAATATGATTATTTTTAAAGTTCTGTTCTTTAGACTTATACTTCATATTGCATGAGTTAATATTATGAGTACCATGATTAATTACTCTCCATGTAATAAATAAAAATTTCCATTTTATCTAAGTATTTTGGAGGCAGATGACACAGTCCTGATTGAGTGATTAATTGGCTGAGAAAGGTGGCCTCTGACAGCTAGTTTGATAAGGTCATGGGAAAGAGCCCAAATGCCAAGAAGCTGAAATAAAATATTCCTTGAAGAACATATTGAAATGAAAAGAAAACCAGTCATGTGTATGTTTCTTACTGAGAGGAGAAGTTAACTTGCATGTAAGCATTTTGAATCGCCACTTTGGAGATCAGCTAAACTTTAGTGAAGGTGAGAATTAACATGGGGACTCTCACATTGAAAGGAGAAGGTGATGGAATGTTTTTGAAGTCCATTAGTACACTTTGCAAAAAAGCAGTTTAGAAGATTCAATTTAAAAACAACAACTTTGTTTAGACGTTTTATGAGCTTTATGTGGAAAATTCGAAATGCCTGAAATAAAGCCTTTTGGAAGCAAGTCATTAGAGGTTTGCTTGACATTTTCAAGTTTGGGCTAGCAAAAAACATTAGAAACAGTTTTCCAGAATGTTTCAAGATTCCAACACTACATATGAAAGACTGATTTGGGATAGGTGTATGTTTCTTAGATCAGGAGTTGACAAAACAATTCTTAGAACAATTGTTTTAATCACTGACCCATTTTTAACCTCAAGAAAAATGTTATTGGTTCACATTATAGCCACAAGCTATTTTTTTTGGTGTCATTGTAATTTTGATTTGGTCTTATAAATATGGATCAAACTAAAATTCAAAACTTTGTACCATCCTGTTCAAAATCAAACATCTTATAACGCCATTTGTATTTTGTCAGATAGTTTGCTCTATCATCAGCTCTGGCAGTATATCAACTGAAAGACATAAAATTTTATCAGGTGCTTTTTCATTATTATAAGATAATGAAAAATATTTCTGGATTCAGAAATAAAAACCTCAAAATACCTTTTATAAGTATATGACAGTTTCCTGATAATTAAACCAAAAAATATTATAATTATAACTGCCTACAAATGTTTCTTCTGAGAGACACCGATAGGTTTCAAGTCAAAGAAAACATGTTTTTTATAACAATATACAACATATCTCATATCCAATTATTTTAAAGGAAGGAAAAGATCAAAGTCCATTTTCTGAAACTGTTACTTAAATTTTTTTAGTTGTTTCTGTGGCCTCACTTTGGTGTCTTCTGTAAGGGGTTTCTAGTTGCTTCTTGTTTTTGGCTTTCTAGATATCCTTCTGAACAAGACTTTGCACAAACTGTATTTGTTCCTGAAGAATGCAGTATGACTACACAGTTTTGGTCAAAATAATGAGAATTCCTTTAAAGGCCAACAGGCGAAGAAAGATACTACTTCAGCACATTTTTTACCACTGATGTAATCTCCTTTCCTTCCTTCCTTCCTTCCTTCCTTCCTTCCTTCCTTCCTTCCTTCCTTCCTTCCTTCCCTCCTTCCTTCCTTCCTTCCTTCCTTCCTTCTTTCCTCTCTGTCTCTCCTCCCTCCCTCCCTCCCTTCCTTCCTTCCTTCCTTCCTTCCTTCCTTCCTTCCTTCCTTCCTTCCTTCCTTCCAGTCTTTTTCTTTCCTTTTTTCTTTTCTCCTATGAAATATCACATGATTTCTAAGGTTGAGAAACTGAAAGGCTAAAAATGCCAGGCTTTCTCTGCATCTGGGGGAAAGTCTTGTCATTTAAAATAAAATAGCTCTTAGCACGTAGAACAACCTTTCTGAATATTTCATTCCTGAGACTGTTTGCATTCTTTCCCAGTGAGCTAGAGTGATAGGCACCGGGACCTATTTATAACAGGCCGCGAGAGCTTTTAAGCCCTTCTGTGCTGGGTTAAGAATGAAAGCCTCACACGATTGGATGGAATCTCTGCACGTCTCTTCCCTGCAAGCATCCCTAAGCCTTTTGGGGGAAACAGATGTGGCTGTCTGTCAGGCGTGTGAGAACCCAGCTCAGGAACAGCATGTGATGTGAAAATGGAAACAGCTTGACACCATACATGGTGAAGTCCAAAAGATACTCTTTATTGAGCTGTTACTGAAATATGCTGTGGTTATTTCAGTGCTGGAAGCATAAATAGAACTTGAGGCACTCTGGAGGATAATGTTAAAGCCTGTGAGAGGACTTGGTAAATTTTCCCAGGCAATATTTCGTAGCGAATGATATTTTAGCTGTCATTCTGGCTGTAGACAGCTTATTTCAGTGGAATTGTGCCTGACACCTCGGTGTGCACATGCCTGCCATGCTTGTTTAAAGCATGTTTCATCAGGATTGCCAGGGATTAAAGGACAGAAGCGAAGAAAAACAAACTACACAAAACACAAAAGCACAAGATGATGTCACAAGTTACTTGATAGCTAATGATAAACTACTTTGAATCATAGACAGTTTGGCCAGGGTAGGACCTTTAAACTCCTTAGTGTAAGTGCTTCTGTAGCAGATGAAGAAAAGAAGATACAGAGCCCAAAAACCTAGCCAGTTAGAGCAGAACTAGTGTCATTTCTCCCTGCGTCTTGCCTCCCAGTCCAACAGTGGCTTTCATTGGCAAAATGCAAATCAATACCAGAAATATCGTATGGAAACCATGTCTTCATGGAGTTCGAACCATGTGACTCATTGGCCGTCCCCAGGTCTACTGATTCTGTGACTCCTGGAGCTGGGTAGCAGCGAGAAGACGCCACAGCATCTTGGTGCTGCACCTACCAAGGCTCATCTAGTTTTGTTATCTCCAGGGGAAATAAAGCAGCCAGGCATTTAGGGGAAAATTAGCCATTCACATTAAAACAGGGGAGGATGATGCTTGTGCTGTGTAAATAGACAGCAGGTTTGGCCAGTTGAGAGAGAAGGCTGTTCAGAGGAGAGTCTTCTTTTGCAATTTTTTGTCTTTTTAAAAGCACTGAGGATTATATAGACATTTAATACCATGAGTATTGGCCTGTTTTATACAAAAATTTCTCCCAAACCTGGAACATGCTTCCCTCACTGAAGTTTTATATGAGATACATGTTTCTTCCTCTCTGCAAAAAGCATATTTAAATTGCTATTTCAAACTCTCCTACAGGTTACTAGATCACAAAGTCACATTCATGTGGTCCTCAGTGTTCTAGAAGCACATCCATATGGAGGAGAATCTTATTATCAACAGTATCTCTTCCTTATGCCAGGGCACACAAAATAGAGAGGACCTGCTCTTCCAGTTCAGCCCTGTTAGGTCACCACCACGAGCTCTTGCACTGAAAAATCTAGGACAACCTAGATCATACTTTTGGTTATCCTGGGTTTTTATCTTAGTGGACTTTTGAGTGGGCCAAATGAAATAAATATACTTACAAGTGCTTTAGTAAACTTTAAAGTCACTATAAAAGTTAAATATATCCTTACAGTGACTTTAAACATTAACTTTACAACGTTTGTGTTAATTGACGGTGTTAAAACATATAAAGGGTTAAGTATATGTTAGGAAATTAAAATGAGGTTCCATATATTATGAGTCAGGTACTGACCTCAGTATGCAATTATTATCTCATGTGATCTTCTCAACCCTTTAAAAGGAGTTATTATTAATATTATTCCCATTTTTAAGTGGAAAATTAGGGCTCAAAAAGGTCATGTAACTAGTAAGTGGCAGAGACACAGTTTTTTGTCTCCAGAATGTGTGCTTTTGATCACTAGGCTCTACTTCCTTCCATTGCACAAGAAAAGCAGTAAATTCTTTACAAATTCGCTGGTTGTTTGCTAAGCTTACCATTTGTTGGTTGGTTTTATTTTATTTCTTTTTTTTTTTTTTTTTGATGAAAAATCTTGGAAGACAAACTATCCTTTGCTCTTTTTTGAAGACCCTTCGGAACAAAGCAGGCTGTCAGTAACTGGCGGAAATCAGTGGTTCATGTGGAAGACTATTATCTTTGGTGATAGAAAGATGCTGGGCCAAGGGCCAAGAGACAGAAATGTGTCATGTCTTGTCTTTGAGATTTATGTAAGAGATATTACTGGAATACATTGTCTACACTTCCTTTCTAGCTCTAAAAGTCTGCGATTCTCTTCTAGAGAAGAGAAGGGAAAGTCTACGATTCCCTTCCATTTGAAGACCTGGGATTGTTTATTTAAAAGGCATAGCTACTTCAAATCATAGAAAAAGCATATTAGTATCAACATACAATTAAAATGGCATTTAAGAATGTCATGCTCCATTTAAACATTTAACATAAAAGCAATAGCAGTAAATGGATATTAATATTGCTAAAGTAAAATATTAAAGTGAAAATATAGTAATGTGTAATACAAGGTGTTCTGATCATTGTTAGTGCGATATAGGAAAAGACTTGCCTAATGGAGATAGGTGCTCTTTTTGGAATAAATAGAGTCAAAATAGATGCTTTGACCAACTCTCTTCCATTGTTGTCTCCTAATGGCAGCGTATGTACAGTACTCAAGCCATGGAAATTGTTCAGGATGTCAAACAGGGTTCTCCAGAGAAACAGACCCAACAGGATATATGTGTGTATGTATGTGTGCATCTGTATATGTATATGCATATGTGTGTGCATCTGCATGTATCTGTATGTGTATGTATATATGTGTATATATGTACATGTATATGTAGGAGTGCATATCCGTGTATGTATATGTGTTTGTGTATTTATATGTGTGTTTTATGTGCATATATGTATGTGTAAGAGATTTATTTTAAGGAATGGGCTCACATGATTGTGAGGACTGGCAAGTCTGAAATATGTTAGACAGGCTGGAACCTCAGGGAGGAGTTATGTTGTAATCCTAAAGCAGAATTTCTTCTTCTTCCCGAAACCTCAGTTCTTTGGTCTTAAGATTTTGAACCATGTGGTCTATCCACATTTCGAGAGTCATCTCTCTTAAAGTCAGCTAATTGCAGCTATTAACCCTAGCTACAAAGCATTCTCAGGCAACATCTAGGCTAGTGTTTTGCCACACAACTGGACATCATAGCCCAGCTGACACATACAATTAAGGACTACATTCAGTATGCTCACTTGGCACTTACGCTGAAGGTGTTCTGCCTCAAGAGTTAAATGGTTTTGAACTTCAACCCAATTCTTCTGAGTTCATATTCTGAAAGTTCCTTTCATTTTTTTTTTATCAGTCTCTTTCCCTTTGTAGATATAGAAACAGCACAGAGTGCTTAAGTTATTTATCCATGGCCATCCAGTCAGTTGCAGAACTGAAACAAGAGTCTAGATGTGCTTTGCTATAAGCAAAGCCATGACAAAAAGACACGCTTTACTCTGAAATATTCAAATTAAATGCACGTGTATACATGACACTTGAAATTTATCCTACTTTTATGGGTTCAATTTTTGCATAGATCAGTTGTAAGTATTTTTATTTATTAACATTAAGTTTGTCCAGCCCCCTTTTGCCCTTATTCACAAGAGAACTTGAGATTATACATGTTATCACAGCTATAAAATAAGATGGCAAGTAGGATTAATTTATAAATAAAAATACCATAGTTTCCTCTTTTTTATATACTCAGAACACACAAACAAAAAGTAACTAAAGTTTTTCTGAATTCATCCTATGTCTTTAGACCTCAATTTGCTAAAAGTGTTTTAGGATATCTCTTGCTAAAAACAAAAACCAACTGAGCTAGGAAATTTCTGGTTCTTTTTGAAAAATGAGACTCTTGTGACTGCACTAAGGTATTTTTTCCTAGAATTAATGCCACGTGCAGTTTCACTGTCATGTATCATATTGCAGCAATATTTTAATTAAGGAAGTTTGGCCCTACAAAGAAAACTCAGAGGAGCCTTGCAAATAATAATAATATTAGGTGAATTTTGTACTGGAAATCACTCACCAAAAATTCTGCACACATTTCATTTTTAGGACGGGAAATTTCTATTTAGTCTATGGCTTTGTGAATATGAGCCAGTTTCTTGTTCAGAAGCTGACGATGGCAATTTTAAAATCTTGATTATTTTCTTGGGATTTCTAGCCACCCTATTTAGGATCCTGCTGCTGGCAGGTGGGTCTCCTTGGCATCCACACGCAGAGTCTGAGATACTCCTTAAATGCCTTTAGAGTAAATTTCCTCTTCCACAAATACCCAAGGGTACAAGCTTTCAAAAACATGCATACGCCTTTGCAGACATCTCTCTAGAATATTTTTTTTTCCTAAGGGATTCCTGCCACATTTCCCTCAAGCCTTCTTAAAACTCTGAATTTTCTTTTACATCTGAGATTTTACTCATCATAGATGAATATTACTCAAGGAGGAATTATTTTTGAATATGAAAATAATGAAACTAGAAAAAGCACAAACACACCTTTATCACAGGGGAGATATTTAGATAAACCCCTTTATTATTTGTATTGTTCAAGAATTTCATAATATGCAATTGTAAAGACTGTTATATAGCAGATAATAATGTAAATGAGTTGGTTAGTTTGATTTATAAAGTAGCCAAATTATCCATTTAAAAAATTCCACTTACAGTTAACTGTGCAATATATCATCACAAGGTTATATATGTAGGAGAATTTACCGTATTTTGCCCCAGAAAAATTGTCAAGTTTCTCTGACAGCCTAAGGGAATCTTTTTCAAGGAGTCCATTGTTGAGCTCTGAAACTCAGAGATCTTATTGTATTTTACTTGCTTTTTTTTCCTTTAGCAAGTGGTAAAGCTCTAAGAACCCAGGAGAAGAAAACAGGAGCGGGAAGAAAGAACGGCATTTTCTCCTCTCTCTTGTGCTAGGGGCAATCATAGGAAAAGGACCCAAAGACTTCCCCTGCTGACCACAACGAAATATATGTTAGCAGGTTTGCTTCCCTGCCTAACAACTAGATAACTGGACAGTATCTATGAGGCAGCTGCTCGCAGGCCTTGTACAAGCAGCACAGGACCGTTTGAAATGCGAGGTGGAAGCTTATGAAGCCAGCCCCACCTTCATCCCACCCGGAAGTATTTTCTGTGCTCTGCACAGGGAGGTAGAACCCAAGTCCAAGGGCAAAGAGTCAGAGACCTTGACCAAGAGTTGCGTTGTACAGGCAAGGCATTGCAGAAACTGGCTGCTGAGAGGCTGAGAACCAAATGGAGAGACCGGAGGTCACACTGTAGTGGGGACATTAGAGTTCCAACTCAGCCAGAGTGGACTGATTGTTTTATAAATAGAGAGAGAGAGAAAACTATAAATATATAGTGCATGTATTTATATAACTCAAGTATACTGAACTATATGAAGCTATATATATATATATACACACACATAATAATAACTGAGTCAAATGTTTAACACATTTATACATCAACTTTTTAGTGTCTTAATGAAATCATTGAGGGCTATAAATAAAACTTCCTCTAAGATGCATCTCATAGGTTTGATATGTGTTAAAATTAAATATTGTCCAATTATATGTTTTATAATTTTCATTGTGGATTATACTTTCAACTAATGAGTATGTTATGTTTTTATATGTATTAAAATATTTTTAATGTTCATTTATTGTTCAATAAATAAACAATATGAATATAAATTCTTTAACATTTACTGAGATTGCCTTGTAACTTAGTATGTGATCAAATTTTGCAACTGTCTCTTCTGTGCTTAAGAAATACATAATCTCTACTGGGCTCAGGATTTTTGTATATAGCATATTCGATCAAGTTTATTAATTGTGTCACTTAGATCTACACACATGTGCTATTTTTTTCATGTTTTACATGAGGTTTGACTATCTTATACAGTCCCATGTTAGGTTTTTTTGCTTTCCTTCTAGTAATATACATGACCTTAAGACTTTCCTTTTCAACCACTGTCACTGTCATACCCATACAAGAGCACTGCTAATGACAAACACTATGATAAGCCTTAACTATTTCCATTTATTTCCAAAGATTTACAACATTTTTAATAATTCCGCACATATTAACCATCAGCTTTCCATTCTCTACTTTCCTTCTATTTTCTGGTGACCTATATTCTAATTATTAACTCCATGAGTTTACACAGTATATTTAGTACATATTCGTGCAATCATACAGTATTTGTCCTTTTGTGCTTGGGTTCATCCATATTGTCATATGCTTCGCAACTTCTTTTCTTCTTACTGCTGCATACTATTCCATTGTGTGTGTACTCCACAATTTGTTTGTCCACTCATCAGTTGATGGACACCTGGGTTGTTGCCAACTTTTGGCAATAGTGAATAATGCCACTATGAAAATCGATGTGCAGGTGTCTGTTCATGCCTCTGCTCTCAGTTCTTTTGGATATATACCTAGTAAGGGTTTTACCGGGTATGACAAATCTGCTAAACATTCCTTCAGAGTGGCTATATCACTCTACGTTCCCACTAATAGTGAATAAGTGTTCTTATCTCTCCACGTCCTTTCCAACATTTACAGTTTTCCAACTTTTTAATAGCACCCAGTCTAATAAGTGTGAAATGATGTCTCATTGTAGGAAATGATTTGCATTTCCCTAATTGCTAGTGGTGTTCAATATTTTTTCATGTATTTCTTTGCCATTTGTATTTCTCCTTTGGACAATCTTTTCAAGTCTTTTGCCCATTTTTTAAAAAACAAATCAATTTTATAGGTACTTATTAATAAAGCATGCATTTTATCTGAAGTGTACAATCAATGGTATTTGGTATAATCACATAATTTTGCATTCATTGCTTCAATCATTATTACAGAGCTTTCATTATTTCAATAATAATAAATAACAAACAGACAAACAAACAAACAAGAAAATTCCTTACTTCTCAATCTCTCTGTTTCTACTCCTGTACTAGTTGCTATTTCTGGCTATTCTTACTATAATTTATCTGTTTATTAAGCAGTTTTATTGAGATATATTCACATACCTTATGATGTAACCAAAGTGTACAATCAATGACTTTTTTTTAGCAGTTAAAAGTCCTTTATTGCAAAATTGTAAAATAAATAGAAAAATAGATTGAAAGAAATTATAAATTTTAAAAGAGAGTGCAAGGCCAGATTATATTTAATATAACCAATTACAAAAAATAGATAGTATAGCAATAAACATGTATAAATGTAAATAAACATTCAAATATAATAGAAATTAATTATAATTCTAATTTTTATATTACGGTTCTCTAAGAAAGATATTATTGGTTTAGTTATTTAATTTCCATGTACGCCATAATTCTTTCTAGATGATCAAATTCCTATTTGAGAATTCTTCACATCTTATTGGAATGAATTACAGTAGATAACAATTTGCCAGCTCATAATTTTATGAGGCAGAAAAACTCAAACCTTTGTTTAATAGTAGTCATGCTAAATCATTATTGATCCAGATTGATTATTTTAATTAAAGAGTATGAATAAGAAAGAGTAAAAGAAAAATGAAGAATTTGAAAATATATCTCTTCTCCTCAATTAAAAGCAAGTGTTTATTTTGTATGAGAAAATTTACAGAATACTGATCACAGGAACAAGTTGCCCGTTGCACTGAGTAATTATTACTCATATACTATAATGTTATTTTACATTTATCTCTTTTTTTGGTTATTATTTGCATGAAATACCTTTTTTCAAACTTTCACTTTCACTTTTAAACTGGTTGAGTCCTTACATCTGAGGTAGATCTCTTGTAGACAACCTATAAATGGCTCATATATTTTTATCCATTCTATCAGTCTATGTCTTTTGATTGGGGAATTCAAATCATTAATATTCAGTGTTATTACCATGAAAACATTACTTACTTCATCCATTTTGTCCTTTGGCTCTCCGTTGTCCAAATGTTCTATTGTCTTCTTATCCTTTAGTTTACCCTTCCTGATAATCTTCATTTCTAATCTCTTCTCCAAATCTTCTGCCTTTGTTTTTCGTTTCAGGCTGCAGCACCCCATTTAGCATCTCTTGAAAATGTGGTCTTTTGGTAACATATTGTATCAGTTTTTGTTTATCTGTGAAGACTTTGAACTCATCCTCATGTTTGGAAGGACAGCTTTGCTGAATACAGAACTCTTGGCAGGCAATTTTTCTCTTTCATTACCTTAAATACATCATACCACTTTCTTCTCTCCTCCATGCTTTCTGACAAGAAGTCGACACTTGATCTTTTTGAGTTTCCCTTGTATGTGATGCTTTGATTTTCTCTTGCTGCTTTCAGAATCCTCTCTTTATCTCCAATATTCGTCATTCTACTAGTAGGTGCCTCAGGGTAGGCCTATTCAGATTTATTCTGTTTGAGGTGCTTTGTCCTTCTTGAATATTGATATTTATGTCCTCCATAAGGGTTAGGAAGTTTTTGGTTATTATTTCTTCAAATATTCTTTTGTCCCCCTTCCGTTCTCTTCTCCTTCTGGGATGCCAATAATATGAATGTTTGTGCGTTTCATGTTGTCATTCAGTTCTCTGAGACCCCGTTCCATTTTTTTTCCATTCTCTTCTCCTGTCTTTTCCAGTTCAGATGTTCTGTCTTTGAAATCACACAATTCTGTCTTCAAGCAATTAAAGTCTGCTCTTATGTGCCTCTAATGTATTTTCAATCTCATCCGTCACGTCTTTCATTCCCATAAGGTCTACTACTTTTCTTTTCAGGCTTTATAAATTGTTCTTTATGCTCTCCCAGTGTCTTCTCAATATCCCTTATTTATTTAGTCATATTTCCTTTAAATTCTTTGAAGTGATTTAGGAGAGTTGTGTGATTATCACTATTTAATTGTATTAAATCCTATATCCTTTCAAGATATTTGGTTTGTTCTTTTAGCTGGACCATCTCTTCCTGTTTCCTAGTATGGCTTGTAATTTTTGCTGATGTCTAGGCTCTGAATATGTTGGTAAATTTACTCTGATGGCTAATTTCTCTCTCTTGCCTATTGTTTTCATTTTTTCACAGGTCTTCTTTGATATTTGGTTCAACTTATTCTCACTCTTTAAAATTACACAGTTTTAGATTTCAAAATTGGGCCAGGGACTCACTTGAGGAGTGCAAATTTTCTCCCAGGGGTTGGATATAGAGAGTGCAGTTTTTGTCCATGTAATTTCCAGACCAGCAAGCAGATGACTCTAGTCAGAGCATCTTTCTAAGGATGTGTTTCGTTCTCTGCTTTCTTGTGTTTCTGTATTGAATCTCCAGACCAGAGATTCAGAGAGGGCTCTCCTGGCCAAATTCACAGAAGAAAAGCACCCCAACTCCCATCCCTCTTCCCTTGAAATAGCCGACAGGGAGGAAGATGCCTATTCCCCTCTCAGTCACCTGCAGTGAGCCAGGTGTTCTACCCCAGCTTAATATCTTGGGGAGTGGGGGAGAAGAGCCATTTCTGGCCATCACCGGGGCTTGGTAGCCCACGTTTGTCATTTTAGCTTCTTTGTCTCTGTGTCCCTCACCCTCCTGAGAGTTGTATAGCACTGTTCTGGTCTGCTGATCCCCAAAGCAGGTCCCTTGGACAGCTCTTGGTTTTTTCTCCATTGTTTTTGTAAGAGAATTCAGCTCTGCCTGTTAGGCCATCACCATTTTCCCACAATCCTCCTGTTATTTTTTTATCTGCTTAAATTTTTAGTTTCTGATAAAAGTATGTTAAAATTTCCCATTAATTGTAGATTTGTCCATTTTTACTCATAACTCTGAAGATTTTTTCCCAGTATTTGTTTTTATGCACATATTAATTGTTGATTATTATATCATATGGATTTTTCCTTTTAATTCTTACCTTCATTTCTAACATATCTCACTTTAATATTGTTAAATTAGATTTTCATCTGCCTCTGTCTGTTTTATCTTTTGGTATCCCTTTATTGATAGATTCTCTGGATGCTTTGGGTTAGTGTAGCTCTTAAAACTCAACTAGCTCTTAAAAATTAACTTAATAACTTCTGTCTTTTAATAGATTAGTCAATCCATTTGCATTTATTTACTGATTTATAGAATCTTATGTAGATTTTATTTCCCAGAACTTTTTTATTTCTTTATTTTTCCTCTTTTCTGTGTTTTGCTTCATTGAAAACTTTTTAAATATCCTTTTGGTGATTAAGAAGCTATAGATTACATATCTTTTCATGAAATTTTATGCTACTTATTCAAGTAATTTTAACAACATTCAAAAGTATTCAACATCTATACTCTTCTCCCACATGCAAGAGGAACCTCAGTTTGTTTTTAATTATTCCCAGAGCATCTACTCCCATTTCATCCTTACTAATCACTGTACAGAATTTTATCTATTATTTTCAAAGTAGCAAATATTCTTACACTTTTATGATATAAATTTTTAAAAATTTGCTCTTATTCTAGAAAATCCATCAATAATCCTTTAGTCAATCATTTTAGTTCTCATATCAATGACTGTTGATTAGTTTATGTCCTCTCCAAGTATGTAACTATGCTCCATTTAGAACACAAGTCATTGTTCTTTAGGGCTATCTCTCAATGTAAGAATGAAATGGGCTTTCATGTCATGATAGGTTGTCTCCACCATGGTCCTGAAGGATGATGCCTCTCAACAGATGAATGATGTCTCTCAACATTCATGCCCTCAGGTCGTTCCTTCCTACATTGATTCTGGGCTTGGGCATATGATGTTCTTTCTCACATTTCAGGAAATGTGAGGTAAGCAGAAACTTGATACATATTTGTGTATTGGGACCAGGTCTCTTTGCACCTGGAGATATCCATGTTATAAGGATTCATGATCTAATTTCCTTGAGATGAACTCAGCCAACCCTCCAGCTGAATGCAGCAACAGATAAAATCATCAGACGAACCACCAAATCAATACTCAGAATTATACAAAAAAAGAAAAAAAAAATCCTGTGGTTTTAAGCCACTGGGTTTTGGTGCGGTTTGTTATACAATAATAGTTGTAACTGATGCAAAGTTTGATTTGTTAAATCCTTCCCTTTCCAAGAATATGTTTCAAATTGTATACACACTTTTATACCATGTTGAGATGATGGCATACAAAACATGCTTTTCACAACTTTGTCCCTGTGCTTAGTCATTTCCAGAATGAAGTCATAGCACTCTGGAGTACAATTAATCATGTTTATAGAACTTATGAAGGACATTCAGGATCTCAAAGTGAATAAAACTAAGAGCAGAATACATGAATAAGTAAAATAGATTTTTAGCACTGAGAATGGAATTAAGCTAGAGTTTTGCGGGTGGAGGCAAAGTCCACATGGAAATGCCAGAATGCTGATAAAAAAACAACCGTAAGAGGTTGCAGGGTAAGTTGAAGCTGCGAATCATGATTACTATCCTCTAAGGAATGAGATCCAATTTTACAACAAAAAAGCACATGGACATCTCTATATTTGCACAAGAAATTTTCTTGCCTTCTTTAGAAATCACATGGCTCATCGAAAGATTCAAACTTCGAGTTAGTCTGTTGTTGACCTTAAGTCAGGCAGAGTGGAAAGACCACACAGTCTAGAATTGCCAGTTTCCTGATGGAATTGAGGCAGAACAATTGCAAAGCGTTTTCCATGTTGCTTTAGGGGTATAAATTACTCCTTAAAAGCAGATCATTTCCGCATGTTTTTACTAACAGCATGTCTACCTTACCTTAATGCAGGATTATTCTAGTTTGAGGCTGAAGAATGTATTAAGAAAACTGAGTAAACTTAATCAGTACTGATAAAGAGAAAAGTCATCTTTAACTAATCAACCTGGTAATTTCTTAAGAACCTGATTTGGGTTAATACACACTGTAGCCAAAAGGCTCTTTATTTTAAAGGTATACTTTTAGATGGAAATCTTAAACTAGGAAAATGAAGATTATCTTCCTAATGAACTCACAGGAAACAATTAAGGAAAAACATAAAAGATTTAAGAGGCACGCATTCTGAGAATTCATGACATGATAACCTGAGGGTGATGTTGTTACCTGTTTTTCCTCAGAGGGTCAATTCCATCATAGGTCTCTTTGCCACCAACAAAGTTTATAGGAATGTGAACGGGGTGTTGGCATATGTGATGAGGAAGCCATTTTTCACCCTGAAGTGAATGCTGGTTTTCACTTTGGTGAACTTCCAGGCTAAGCTTTCGAATGATTTAAGTATTGCAGCTACACTAGAGTGAATTGTCTTCTACCCCCACCAACCACCTTTCCATCTTTTCACTTCTTTCCTTGGCTTCATGATTTGGGTTACTGTAACCTCTAATAATAGTACCTATATATTTTTGATGGAAATAATTTTAGTTAGTATATACTCTTCAACATTCAAGAGAAAGAGTAGGATTTACATCAACCTAACCCTTGCTATTTCACCATGGTGGTAAAATAAGATTTTCCTTGTAAACATATTAGTTGAACAACCATATAAAAAAGTGAGCATCAACTGACTATCTGCTTTATCCTAGTGCTTTCTTCCTTTATAAAAATGTCTTGGAATTTAACTGACTTTTCTTATTGTTATTTATTTCTTATTGTTAGCAGGGAGCAGAAACAGCAAAAATATATCATAAAATTTGGAAGAGAGAAGACATAATTCAGAATGGATCAGGAAGTTATAACTGAACTTTACAAATAAGAGGAGTTCTGAGTTATTTTCACCTCATGAGATAGAATTTAGAAGGAATATCAAGTATGAAGATACAGGCCATGGTCTAGAATTCAAGGTGAGCAAAAAGAGTCAAATAGTAAATACATTTGAACTTCCCAAGGGAAGTTTTCTGATCTTCTGATGGGATTTGATGGCCCTGTTATATACAGAGCCACATATCTTGGTACCTCTCCTTTCGCTGCACTCATGATAATGGAAAGTTTCAGAAAAATGGTTTGGTTAACATTTTCCTTCTGCATAGAATGAAAACTCCATGAGGGTAGTGACCAGCTCTGTCTTGTGTGATGCCTAGCAGTTGTCAATGACCTATTTGCTGAATGTGTGAGCAATTTACTGAACAGAGGATTGGACACAGCTCCTCAGAATATGGACTGATGACTCTTCTTCAGTAATAGCAGAGAGTGGAGATATGGGTGTTAATCTCACGGGAAGAACTGTCCTGGTTAAATTCAACTTCCTGGATGGAATTTGAAAAAGCTTTTGGATATGGGGTTCTAGAGGTACTGGGATTTCAGAATAAGTTTAGCTCCCCTGAGGAACCCACATAGTCCCAGTGATGGCTTCCTCTTCTGTGCTGAAAGGGTCTGCTCTCTCTCTGGGTACTCTTGGTTTTTTAGAGTAGGTGTAGTGAAAGACTCCCATCTCAGCTGAAGTACAAATGTCCCATTCAGGCTGAAAGGACAATGTTCTCATGCATATCCTTTCTAGTTTATCATGTAGAAATGCCTCTTTTCCCTCAAGTAACTCGCATGGTTGGAGGTATCATAAGAATGCTAACATAGTAAGTAATATGAAAACAGTTTTTACCTTCTGGATGGATCAGGGGAGAACTTCCAGAAGAAATGTCAATTCATTGCACCTATACAGGATGTATAGTGTTTGCTAGGGAAAAAAGAGATAAACCTGTTTCCAAGCAAATCAAAGATGTAGTGAAATATATGGTAAGCTGGGGAAATAGGTTTGCTGTCCTGCTTAGTTAGAATTTAAAGTTAATGGAAATGTGGAGATAGTTATAAATTGCTGGTGTTTATTGATGCAATTGGCAAGTTTGTTTGGAATAAGATTTTAAAGGATTTTCTCTATGAAAACAAGCAATCTGCTTATCAGATGTGGGGAACCACCACTGGATTTTAAGCAGAGATGTGAGTTAAGAGAACTGTGGGCATTTTTAAATTTTTTTTGCGGACCTGGGTTTTAGGGTGATTACCCTGGTGATTGTCATGGGAGAAGACTGTATAAGAAGGCTTCAGCAGTCATGAATGGCTTGAGCAGATTAGGTTACTGGTTGCTGTTGTTAGAGGGTCTTATCAGCAAGAAATGTGGTCCTGGTTTTGCTGAGTCTCAAAAATTGAATGGAGATCAGAGGTCTGTAACATCAGGCTAAAATGAGTAGCACAGGAGAGTTTGAGTATACAGAGGTGGCTAAGCATTCAGATACTAATAAAAACTGGAGCAGAGTTTGTGAATATAGCCATGGTGCAAAGTTGCAGCTTCAAACTGATGAAAGCAGAAGCTAGCAAGGCCAGAATGAGGACAGAGGCCTTGGCATTCCATCTTAGCCCTGTGAGGGCAGGTCTACACAGCAGCTCTACTGGATTACGGCTGCTGACCTCTTCTCTCACACGGTTTAAAGCATGCTGCTCTGGGGTGTGGTTACACCGGGTAGGAAAGTGTGGGGAGCTTTTCTGAGACGACTTCACATTGAATCAAAGTGTCGTACTTGAACTGGATCATATTTGGGTATCTTCTCATTGCAGCTGTTATGAGAGACATCAAAATCACATTTGCATCTAAGGTTAGGACAGGTGGAGGGAAAAGAGGCACACAAGAAAAAGGAGCTCAGTCACACATGACCAGCAGCCAGGCTCGCTGTTGAGGTGGAAGGATCAGGTACCAGGGATGACCCTAGGAAGACTAAGAAGGCAAGGTGCTTCCAACAGCCACTAAGAACCTGGGCAGGAGGGGAATTTGGTCTATTTGAAGTTAGAATTATACATGAAGATACTTACAACCAAATAAAAGGCAGGACATTTTTTGGAAAGAGACATAAAAAAAAATTATGATTTTTTATCTTCTCATGATTAGAATCTATGATGCCAAAGTAAACATTCTTAGCAGGGGTATTATGACACAGATGACGTTTTAACTCAAAGAATGTTTAGTGTTAAATATTTGTACAAGAAAGCCAACTGATTAATTGAAAGTTTGTGTCAAGGAAGTGGTTGCTTTCCAGTATATTGTATCAGATCTGAGCCATGATAATAATAGCTGAAAAAAAAAAAATAGAAAAGAAAAAGAAAGAAAGAAAAAAATAAATAAAAACTACTTTTTTTTTTTTGCTACTGCCAGCACTAAAAAATACAGTCACCTTTTATGGCATTTTCCAATTTAGTTAACTTCTGTCTTGCCTTTAATACATGTCTTCTTAGCAAGAAACTTTACCTAATTAAAGCTTGTCGATAACTTAATGGCATCAGTTAAAAGACTGGAGCTAGAAAGTGACTATAAGAGAGCTGGGGAAAAATACCCTGGGACTCTTAAGAGCTTCTTAAGGATATTAGATAAGAAATGAGCTCATTTAATGACAATATAAAATGGCGGAATGATAAAATTAGAAAGCTACACAAAACTGAAGCTTTCTAGACTAAGTTTATGAAAGCATTGCACTGATTTTGTTGTACAGGTTAAAAGGTATCTGAGAGAAAAGTCCAAGTTGTTTCATTGGAATTTTAGTTTATCTGCTCTGATTTGCAGGGAGTGCGCAAACAGCTTCCTTGTTCCTTGTTGTAACACTGTTAGTTAGTTGGGAAAGTCTGGGGGAGGCAGAGGCAGATAGTAGCCCAGATTGTTTCATTTCAATCAGAAGCCTGAACAGCAAGCTGTTGTCTCTTCCTGAAAAGCTGCAGCCTAAAGAATTGTTCCGAATTGTGCCATGTGACAGCCGGCACCCTGTGTCCTCCAGCTTCACGTGTTTCCCAGCCTCCTTGGGGTATCAGATATTATCCTTTCATCTTTAATGTCTGAGAATATGATGTGACATGGAGTAGAAGAGAGTAAAGACAGAATTTTGGGACAGGGCCAACCATTTTGTCCTTAGTGTAGCATAACCATATAACATATTTCCAACTGGAAGATTTGAAGGGGGCACTATTAATAATTATGTCAGGACAATAGGAGTAAGCAGGAATGTTCCTGGCTTAACTAAAGAGAATCCTATTTCCAAGCCTAATATGTTATTTTGTTGGTTTTTATATCTCTTGGATAAATATAACAAAAATATATGTAGCTTTTACAAAATATACGTTCCTATTCTTCACATTGTATGTCTTTGTGAAAATATTTGGCGTTGTATAGAGGATCACTGGACCTCTGATCTTTTCAGGAATAACTCTCATGATTTGAAAAAAAGAGTTAAAACCACTGTGAAATCCGTGAGTTAAAGGGATCATGCACAGATCATTTCTACTTTATAAGGCAAGTTTAATTAGTCATAGGAGAAATTGACCTACAAGGAACTGTCTGTGGGATGATGAACATTCTGATCTACTAATAAATAACATTTAACTTTGTCAATAACCACCAGATAAAAACAGAAGTATTTTGCTGTTGGGAATTCAATCATGTTCCCCACAAAAGGGCTGTGCTTGTTAAGGCTCCCACCCCTGGTGCAGTGGGTGGGAAGCCATTTCCCAACAGGACCTTTGAAGAGCTTATTAGCCAAGCTGTGCCCCAACTGAATGAGGGTGGGCCCTGATTCCATATGGCTGGAGTCCTTATATGCAAAGGAAATTGGACCTAGAAGGAGAAGCCACGGGAAGCAGCCAGAAGCTGGAAGTCAGTGGAACCCACGGGAGAAAGAAGATGCCTCTATGTGCATTGCCATGTGATAGAAAAACCAAGGAGCGTCAAGGATTGCCAGCCAGTCAGAAGATTCCAACTCCAGGGGGAAGCAAGTCTGCTAGCCTCTGAAACTATGAGCCAACAAAGTCCTGTTATTAAGCCAGGAAACTAAACAAGGTATGGTATCTGCCCCTTTTCCCATATACTTTAATTAATCCAGTTAAGCTTTAAAATTTTCAATTATAATTGAAATTACTTGTTTTTTTTTAAGACAACGAATGTCATCCAGCATTATGAGGGGAAAGAGATTGCATAGTTTGTCATGGTCACTGCCAAGGGAGAAAAGACAAACTTTAGATAAGCAAATAAAAACCATCGTTCTCAGGGCTATTTTTTCCTTTTTCTTTTTCTCCCCAATATTGAAATTACTCCGCCATGTCCAAGTTGTTATTCTGATTCTAGACTCTGCATCACCTTTACGCTGTCCTTAATATTTGAAGGGTGTGACCACTGAGCTCATTAACTGAAAGTCTTCGTGTTGGGAATGGGAGCCCAGGCAGGGACAGGCAGGCACTGCAGACCAGTGTGCGGCTTTCTTCTTTTGAAGAGCCTCTCGCCTAGGTGTCCCCTCATTCACCTCTCCATCCAGAATGGCCCCTCTATCTCTTCACCATTTCATCTCCACCCAAGAGTCCTCTTCCCCTTGGGCCTAAATGTATCCGTCATTTACTATATTCAGTTTTCCTAATATGGAAGGAGGAAGATTTGTTCATTCCTTCAACACATTTTTATTGAGAGCCCTCCCTGTTCCAGAGGGAGAGATCAGCAGCGTCTAAAAGAGAGAGAGAGAAAACAAAGCAAAACAAACCCTGCCTTCATGGAGCCTATAGGATAAAGGAAAGCCTCTTTCAGGGTCAGCAAAAGGGTAGAATACCTTCAAAATAACTCTTTTAGTATGAAAATTAGCCATCTTTATGTCATTCTCTGACACTAATTTCATGGTATATGCTGCATTTATCCTACATACATATGCAAATGCATCGAAAAGTTTTGGAATAATAATAACACAGATTCATTTTGCATATGTGTATATTTACTTGTGTGTGTAATCATGGAAAACACATTATCCAGTTGCTTTTGACATTTAATAAAACATGTTTATTTGCTTTTGTCATTAAACAAAATATATTACCATATCACCACATACAAATTTATCTCATCTTTTAGTGGCTGCCTAGTATGTACTTCATCCCTGCTGATAGAACATTAAGATTGCTTCCAAATTTTCACTGATGCAGGCAATGACGCATTTTCTTGCACATGTCTTTAAAGCACATATGTGAGTATCTGTGGGATGGAGTCCCAGTTGTTAAGTCAAAAGTTACCAGTGAATTATGTGCAGACAGTTCTGCCTATTGTGGGATATACTTCAGCCTCCTCATAAAAGTCAACTCAGAAGAGAAGTCCCTGGTATAAGAGAAAATGGTTTGTTGTCATTTATCCAGGATATATAGTTTTATTGCCAATTTATTTGAAGCAAAATCTCTGTTATCACTTAAACAATTGAGAATAAACATATACATCACAAAAAAATCATTGTATACAGTTGGAGTGGGATGAGAAAGGTTGAAAAAAACTAGGCCAGGAGAACTTTTGCTTTTCCTTCTGTACTATTTGAATAGTTTATAACAGGTATTTGTTTTATTTAAAATTAAATACAGTTTTTCATAGGTTTTTCATTCAACCAAGAGATGAGTTACAGGTTTTGGTTTTTTAAAGTAAAGTTTAATTAAGGAGCTGCTTCCGAAAACTTCAGGATGATAGGAAAGCCCATGTCCAAGTAATTAGCATTTTAGACAGGCAAGAATTAGAAGTAAATTTAATTTGCCTGTGAACCCCAATCCCGATTTCTCTTCAGATCAACAGAAATGTTCCAAGCCAAGGACAGTTATGTAAAAAGCCAAACACAAGGAATTTTTGGGAAATTAAAATTAAATTAACTGAGCAACTTCCTTTGCCTTAACCCCCATTCCCGCTTGGATGCATGTTTCCTTTAGTTCCTAATTGACTTCCTGGCCTGGCGTTATTTTCACTGTCCCTCTTTAGGAGGTCCAGAAGAAACTTCATGAATAATGCATAAAAACCTAAAATTGACTTGTCTACTAATTAAAATTGTTCCACAGTAGTCTGTATAATTTAACATTGCATAAAACACAATGCCTAGGACCACAAGTTTCTTAGATTTGAGTTGAACTCCCGTTTGGCTAGATTCCCCATCTTAGCTTTATAGTTTCTGATCCAGCAACTAAGATAACTTTGAAGATAATTTCTGAAAAGTGTGTGTGTGTGTATATGTGTTGAGAGAGAGAGAGAGACAGAGAGACAGAGAGAGACAGAGACAGAGAGAAAGAGACCTGGAAGTCTTTAAAGAATTAATTTTGAAGTAAAATAATTCATACTTTCTCTATTAGTAACAGTGAATGTAGATCGTATTTCTACCCAATTGGAGTGTGATTGTGTTTGTGGGGTGATAAGGCGATAAGAAGCAGCCCGTTGTCCTTCAAAATGGAACATCAGCTGAAGACAGCGAGATCCGGGGTTAGTCCCAAACTAAACCACCCACTCAGTATATTGGTACCCCAGGCATTCCTAATATTACATCTCAGCCAGGCCCGCCTTGCTCAAAAGCAGGTTTTTCTTCCCATTTAAAATTCATCCTCCCCTTCATCACACTCACTAGATATACCACTCCCCAAATAGCACCTAATTGACTTTCTAAATTCTCAGAGTAGGATGCACAATGAGGATGCACAATGAGGTGTTAATGCCGTTTTGATCTGTACAATCTTGTTGGTCAGTACAACAAGAAATGACACTGCTCTTTAAAAACAAGAAGAGAAGACATTACCAAGCAGCAGGGAAAGGACGGGAGGATTTCAGCCAGCATTGCTAGTTCTTAGGAGAGAGTCTCTCCAAGGTCAGCCGTGTTGCTACTTAACACTGACATTCTGAATTCTGTTTTCCATGGTTTGCCTTCCAAAGCCTCTAGGAAGACACAGATTTCCATTTTGGTCTTATTGCTCTTATTCAGGGCTGTTTGGAGGCACTCACACTCTTACTTTTGGCTGCCACACATGTATAAATATATCAGACAAATTAAAATCCACCCATATTCCACACTAAATATAATTTAGACTGTATTAGAAGAGTAGAGTTGTACTTTACTAGCTGATATAATGTTATGTTTTGCAGACATTTAATTAAGTCTTTATTAATTTTCATTTTGCACCTCTTTCTGTAGTTTGGAGCCAATACTTTTTTTTCGAGTTTCAACAATTTTCGTAGACTTTAAAAAATCTCACAGTCCATTGGCACTGTGCTCTAATGACTAATGGATAAAATGGTTTTGATGATGCTAATTTAATAGAGGAGTTTATTTTAAAACACTCTTTAAAAAATAGAGTCATTTAGAATGTTCTGCTTTTTAAATAAATGTATGCTTTTTTTAAAGAGTGCAAACTACCTTCCGGAATTCTCTATATCTATCCTAATTTTCTGTATCTGCAAAGAATTGTAAAGCAACTTTATTTTTCAAAGACAGTTCTCTTCTTTATTTTCACATTTCGATATTTAAGAACTTAAAGGTTATAGTCCTTCTGTTTGAAGGCATTTATTTTAAGGTGTCCGTGATTTGCTATCCATTGCCCAATCTCTGAGACATCTCAGAACACCCATTACATAGTCTCTTTCAAAAATTAGGACTCAATCTTTCATTTCTAAAAGGATACTTCCCTGGATGATGAAGCCTCCAACCCCTCAATGACAGTAGTTTCTAAGGAGACTGTGTGATTGCCAGCTTCTCCTTCATGTTTTTCCAGACTTTAAATCACAGTACCTGAGGATTCTGCCTTTTGAAAAAGGATGCATGAATATAATGTGTTATCTGAAAAGAAATAGAAAATCAGAATGTGAACTACCTCAAATATTGAATAAACATATAAACATTCTCAGATCTCAGAATTTCCATACCCTTCAAAGTTGGAGAGGATTTTATTAGAGGCTGTAAACTTCTTCAGTTAAGAAAAATTTCCCTTGAAGTGTGTCTAATGGTCTACTCTGTCTTGTATTTTATTTGTAGTTACCCGAGTGAAACGCACTTCCATATTTCCTTTAAGGCAGAGGGTAAAAACCCAATATCTAGCTAGTTATTCCACAGGGGAAGAAAACATTTTCTGAGATAGATATTGGTACATAGTGATGATATCAATAAAAGTTTCCATGTTTGTATTGGGGAAAACAAATATTTACGTCATTAAAACTATAGTTCGATTTCTGACATAATGTTTTGTGATCTGGCTCAACTATGTAATTAATTTCTGAATGGATTGAAATGAGATGAAAAGGGTATTAAAGAAAATATGTTTGTTTCTGTCTTAGAGTGCTGAAGGCAAACACAATTTGTACTCTTATCGCTCTCCCACTTTTTTTTTTTTTAATTTTCACATTATACCTTTGATGGGCCTTCGTTTGAGGTTACCCACAGAATTAAGTTTTTTTTTTAAATTTGAGAGACCTGAATATAACATAGCAGTACAAAGCTCTGGTCATGCTGTCCACTTTCAGAGAATGGCATGGAATTCACAGAGACAAGAATGTTTTGGAATGCTGGCAAAGAAGCCAAAACAGTGTGTCCTCCCCACACTTTTAGAAAAATAAAGGTACGGAGGACATGGCGTACTTCTTATTACAGGCTTTTAAAAACACCACACCTCAGTAAACATTCCTCAGGAACTGAGGAAACACTCTGGTCATTGGCTTACCTCAGCTCTCTCAATTCTGGTTTTAAGGAAGCAGACAATGACCCAGACACAATGCCAGCCCTGGAGGAGAGAAAGCCAAGTCCACCGGGCACACTTCTCAAACAAACTCAAGGTCCTGCTTCAGTCACATTGTGTTGTCTTGCCATCACAAGAAGTGTTTGTGATTTGCAGAAGACTCTTCTCTAGAAAACTAAGTCTTGGTGATTTCTTCTGCCCCTGAGCAGCATTCTCTTTTTCAACTTTCAGGGTTTCTGGTTGTTTCCTTTATACATTTTCCAAAGCCAATCTCAGTCCGAATGCCCTGACACAAGTTCATTTCCCTCCTGCCTTAGTTTGAAGAAGACAGTAGGATCACCTTCTGTGGCCAAAGAGAACCAAATATTCAGCTTATGGGGAATACCATATGATCATACATGTTTGTTCACTAAATGCTTTATCTGGAGAGGAAATGATCTACTAAGAAGGTTCACACCATTTTTGAAAAGATGGGTGGTATTCTCTACAATTATGTTTGCCCGAACTGATTTCTCTTTTTCAGTTTGTGAAGCAAGTGTTCTTCCCCTGAATTATTAGCCAATTGGTCACTCCACTCCAGCCCTATAAATAGCCCCAATATTTCCGAATAATTCTATGCTGGAGCTTTCTAAAAAGCTAGTGAGAGTCCCATTTCTGTGTCCAAGTTTCTCTAGAGCTGTGGTTACCTATACTGCTTCACCAACCACATGCATCAAAAATATCTGGGGAGTTACTGAAAACAGGAGTGGGTCTCATTCTGAAGATTCCCACTTAATGTGTTAGGTGGGGTCAAAGTGATCCTAATTCACATCAGGTTTGTTAACTACCACTTCTGGTAGTCTATGTAACTCCTGCTCGTTTATGATTCCCTTGACTAAGATTCACTTACACACCTCCACTTCCTCTTTTTGTCATTTCTTGAATTGATGACATTTTCAAATTTGCCATCCCAGCTTAAGCCTCTGGCATCCTTTCAGGACATGAATTATCATACCTGCTATTTTGATTTTACCCTGTTAGCTCTACCAGCCCTTGCTTGACTCCCCTCCTGCCAGGAAAGAGACATGAGACAGAACCAATTAGTAAGCAAAGTTTCCAAAGCATGGTAGCAGTGCAATTATTTGATTTACTTACACTTAAAAGATGGCTTTATGCATGGGCTTCTATATTCCTATAAGTGATATGCCTAGGACAACCAAATAAGAAGACCTCTGTCATCAACCTTAGGCTGCAGACATTTCCCTGTCCATGATTGTACTTTTGTTCTGGTTTAGTTCTTCTATTTTCTAGGATGAATATATAAGAAAGATGCAGGCTAGTGGTTACCCTAAGCAGCTGCCATGCTCTGAAGGAGGGCCAACACAAGCAGGAAAAGAGAAAAAACCATGTGTGGTTATATGAGGCATAGTCCCAAGAGATACAGCCATACAGTGGACTGCTGGGAAGCAATAGCAGCCTGTAGACCAACAATCCATGATAGAGATCTAGCTTTCCATGATGGAGATGCTTGTTTGGAGGCAAGTTACCAAAACCCTCAAATGATAACAGTAAATAATGAAGAACAATTTTTTCTTCAATTAAAAAATAAAATAAAAATCAGTTCAAATCACATTGAGATATATATTACTTTGGAGTTCCAGGCTCAAGTCTTATGGCAATATGTTTAGGGTATATTGGTAGCTTTAGCCATACATAACAGTTAGTTTTGAGGTTGAAATTTCAGCTAGAAAGCAAACTCAAATACATTTTTTCATTGTTTTGAAACAGATTGCAAGTAATCTGGAAAGAAAATCTTAAGTGCAAAAAATTGAGTTTTATTTTTTCAGTGCATAGATATTTTCCAAGGAAATTCCTTTGAATCTCAGAAATTTTCTTCAGAAGAATGCACTGAACTGATATGCTGCAACTATGAATGGGAGCACATTTTCCTAGCATCTACTTGGCCAAATGTCAGTGGATGAACTTAGACAGGCATACAGGAATATGGGCCCAAAAATAAGCCTTTTCAAGTTGTTTAGATCTTCTGTCTTTATTTCCTGCCCAATTCCTACCTTTTCCCAGCTCTAAGTAATGACTATGTCTTCTACCAACTCTCTTACAAGGCATATTATATGTCTTTGTTTTGCTTTAAAATATTTTTATTGCTATATAACAAAGAAAAGAGCATAAATCATAAATATACAGTTTAACGAAGTGTCACAAAGTAAAGAAAGTCATGTGATCACCACCTAATCAATAATTACTGGTGACCCAAACTTCCCCATTGTACCCCCTCCCAAACACTACTCAAAACTATATTTTAACACTTCAGATTTGTTAACACTTCAGATTTGTTTTGAGTAGTTTTGAACTTTATATAAATGGAATTATACAATAGGCATTCTTTTGTCCGACTTCTCACTTAACATTATGCTAGTAACATTTGGCAATGTTGTTGGTTTTAACAATAGATTGCTTATTTTTAAAAAATAGAGAATAATCTTAAGGTATGGAGTATGCAAACCAAATATATCTTCTAAGAAAAGACAATCTAAGATCCTGCTAAGAATTAACAATGAACATCAATTTCTCATTAGAAACCAGAAAGCAGTGGGAGGATATAATTAAAGTGCTGAAAGAAAACAAAGAAATGGTTACCCTAGAATATTATACCTGGCAAAGTTTTCCTTCAAAAATGAAGGAGAAATTAAGGTATGTCTGAACAAATAAAAACTAAGGGAGGTCATTACCCCTAGACATACTGTAGCAGTTTGATATTGTTTATGAATTCCAAAAATACATTTTGGATTATATTTGTGAACTGGTCTGGGCATATTAGATTATATTGGATTCAGAGGTTTTACTTTTACTTGATTAAATAATGATTAAGTGGTAGTTATATGTCTAAGAGACTTGAATCTTTGGGCTGTACATGTGCCAGCTGGGTCCTGAGCCTCGGCAGAGTTGCAACCCCTACTCTCTAGTTCATGGGACTCACCCAGGACAACTAACAAGGAGGTGAGGATGGACAACCACCAAACTAAGAAACCGAGGAAGTCTGCAACTGCAAGTAAGAAAGTCCCATCCATTAGCCATAAGTGATTCAAACCCCTTCTCAATTAAAGGTGAAGTGGGCATCACCATCACAGAATCCTCAGGACTGGGGAATAAAATATGGACTAGAGTGGACTTACTGTTATTCTACCATAGATTTATTGTGATTCTAGTAATGTAAGAAATTATGTCATTGATGTGAAGACAGTGGCCATTGGAGGTGCTGAAGGCAGGGAGAGAGAAAAAGAGGCCTATTATGGGGGCATTTTCAGGACTTGGAATTGTCCTGAATAACACTGCAATGATAGATACAGGCCATTATATATCCTGCCATAATCTACAGTATTTAGTGGGAAAGAACTACAATGTAAACGATAACCCATGCTTAGTTGCAATGCTCCAAGATGTGTTCATCAATTACAATGAGTGTACCACACCAATGAAAGAAGTTGTTAATGTGGGGAAAAGTGGGAGGTGGGGGAAGTGGGGTATATGGGAATCCCTTACATTTTTTTAAATGTAACATTTTATGTAAACTAAGTATCTTTTTTAAAAAATAAAAAATATATTTTAAAAAAATGATTAAGGCTTTGATTGGGCCACATCAGTAGGTCCACTAAGGGGTGGGGACTCACAGAGAAAACAACAAGTCACAGGAGTTAGTTGGACTTTTTGATCCTGGAGCCTGGGAAGTAAACACACAGAGAAGCAGATATGTGAGGAAGGAGAGAAGCCTCCATTAAACACAGGCAGAGGCCTCAGAAAGAGAGCTGAGCTGTTCACCTGAAGGTCTACAGCTGGCCTTGTGGAGAAAGCAGAGCAGCTGAGCCTGAAGAGAAATGAGCCCCGGGAAGAGAGGAATCCAGGAAGCCTGAACCCTTGCAGACATGAGACATTGGCAGCCATCTTGTTCTTACATATGGCAACAGACTTTGGTGAGGGAAGTAACTTGTGCTTTATGGCCTGGTAACTGTAAGGTTCTACCTCAAATAAATATCCTTTATAAAAGCCAACAGATTTCTGGTATTTTGCATCATCACCCCTTTGGGTACTAATATACCTACCTTAGAGGAAGTGCTAAAGAGAGCCCTCCACATTGAAAGGAAAAGACACTAGACAGTATCCTGATTCTGGATTTAAAAAATCTAAAAGATCATCTAAACAAATGGGAAGGCAGTAATCAAGGAAAGGATGGACATAAAAAGGTATAAAGCTTACAAAAAACAGTCAGAAAAATGGAGACATAAATCTTGCCCTATCAGTTAATTCTCCAAGTACAAATAAATTAAACTCTGCAATCAAAAGATGGAGATTGGCAGAATGGATAAAGTCCCATTCCAACTAGATGCAGTTTACAAGAGACCCATCCTAGTTCATAGATACAAATAGGTTGAAAGTGAAAACATGGGGAAAAATTCATGGAAATAGTAATCAAAAGAGAGCAGGGATGGCCATTACCATCAGACAAAATAGATTTCAAGTTATGAACACTTATGAGAGACAAAAGACATTAAATATCAAAAAAAGGGTCAATTCAACAAGAAAATTTAACAATTATAACAAATATGCATCTAAGAGCAGTGTGCCAAAATACGTGAATCTAACAGTGACAGAACTGAAGGGAGAAATAGACTGAAATCTAGTTGGAAATTTCAATATACCACTTTCAGCACTGGATAGAACATCTAAACAAAGAAGACTAAGGAAACAAAAGGCATGAGCAACATTATAAGTCAACTAGATACAACTGACTATATAGACTATTTCCCCCAACAATAACAGAATACATATTCTTCTCTAATGTACATTGAGTATTCACCAGGAGAGGCTGAGTGTTAGGGTAAAAGAGGAATCTAAATGGGGTTAAAAATAAAACTATTGAAATCACTAAAAGTATCCTTTCTGGCCATAAAGGAATACTGCTAGAAATCAATAACAGAAGGAAAACTGGAAATTTTACAAATATGTGGATATTAAACAGCAGCTAATGGATTAAAGACGTAATTACTAGGAAAATTATAAAATACTTAAAGACAAATGAAAACAAAGGCATATCATATTGAAAATTATGGGAGGCAGTGAAGGTTGTGCTTACAGGGAAATTTATAGCTATGAATTCTTATATTACAAAAGAAGAAAAATTACAAACCAATAACCTAAACTTACCACTTGAGGAATTAGAAAATAAAAGCAAAGTGAGTCTAAAGTTAGCAGAAGAAAGAAAATTATTAAGATTAGAGTGGAGATAAATGAAATAGAGAATAGGAAGCCAATTTGTAATGAATATACAAATTGTGGTTCATACACACAATGGAATATTATCCAGCCATAAGAAAGAATGAAGTTATGGACACTGCAACATGGAAAAGCCTTGAAAATATGCTCAATGAAACAAGCAAGATACATAAGGACAAAAATTTTATGACATCATTTATAAAATATGACTAGACATTAGCAAATTTATAGAGAGAAAGTAGATTAGAAGATTAGAGGTTACAGGGAAGAAGAGAGGACAAGGGGGAGTGTTTGGAAAAATTTTTTTAAAAGATGTATATAAAGAAACCAACTCTGATCAAATTAAACTAAAAAAGGTGTTTATTGGGAGGGTGTCTCATGGTATAAAAGAAACAAAGAAGCAGGCTAGGAAGGACCAGGAAACACACTGACTCTGGGAATCTACATAACAGTTGTTAGCTGGCAATATCTTTAGCTGTTACCCAGTGATGATTCCAAGAGGATATTTGCAGGAGCTTTAAACTCCCCCCAGTGTTTTGTGGGCACTTGAGAATTTTCTTATCCTTATACAAAATGTTACATGGAAGCCAATGTGGCTGGAGCAGTTGGTTAAGTACCTGTTTCCTTCATGGGAGGTCCTGAGTTTGGTCTCTGGTGCCTCCTAAAAACAAAACAAAGAAACAAACAACAAGCAAACAAACACGAAAACCAGCTCGGAGGGGTCAATGTAGCCCAGTGGTTGAGCTCTGGCTTCCCACAAATGAGGTCTGGGGTTCCATCACTGCCTTAGTACCTCAAAAACCAACCAACCGGGAAACGGACTTTGGCCCAGTGGTTAGGGCGTCCGTCTACCACATGGGAGGTTCGCGGTTCAAGCCCCGGGCCTCCTTGACCCTGTGGAGCTGGCCCACGCGCAGTGCTGATGCGCGCAAGGAGTGCCCTGCCACACAGGGGTGTCCCCCGCGAAGGGGAGCCCCATGCGCAAGGAGTGCACCCATAAGGAGAGCCGCCCAGCGCGAAGGAGGGAGCAGCCTGCCCAGGAATGGCGCTGCCCACACTTCCCGTGCCGCTGACGACAACAGAAGCGGACAAAGAAACAAGACGCAGCAAAAAGACACAGAAAACAGACAACCGGGGGAGGGGAGGGGAATTAAATAAATAAATAAATAAATCTTAAAAAAAAAAAAAAAACAACCAACCAACCAATAAACAAAAATGCTATGTAAAGCTAGTTTAAAGTAACTCATCAGATAATTTCTCAACCAGAATGCCACCCTCCCCTTCTACGTAGAAATTACAAAACAATGTTAGAAGAAATCAGCTTTGCATAGTCTCCTATACTCTGCTCGTGGACCACTGCCGGGAAGAGGGCCCTAAGAGAGGCAGTCCATTTGGCCTATCTTAAGTCATGATGTGACCACCTGTTGGGGAGGATCAAGCCCTAAAAAGGATATAGTCAATATTTCACTTACACTCAAAGTGATTTGCTTATTTCCTTTACCTGCCTGATTTTTCTAGGTATTTTTAATTTTTTTTATTGAATTAAAATATAGAGAACAGTGCATAAATTATTTATTAATTCTCATCAACTGATTATACCTATGTAACCAGCACCCAGATAAAAGCCAGAATATTATCAACACCCCCTAAAGCTCTTCTTTTTTTTTTTTTAACAATTTTTAGCTGTTACTGTTCTTTTCTCTTGAAAACTATCATAATTTCTAGCAACATAAGATAACTTTGCCCAAATTTGTACTTTATGAAAATAACATATGAAGCATACCCTTTTTGTGTGTAGCTTCTTTCACCCAACACTATGTTTGTGAGATTCTTCCATATTTTTTGTATGCAGTTATGGAATGTTAGTTCTCAATACTGTGTGGTATTCTATTATATCAATAAAACACAATTTCTTTACTCATTTTACTGTTAATGGGCATTTGGACTGTTCCACGTTTGACTATTATGAATAATAGTGCTCTGAGCATTTATTTTGGTTCAGATATGTATGCATTTCTGTTAAGAACATACCTAGGAGTGAAAATGATGGGTAACAGTATACTTACGTTTCATTTTGGTGAATACTACCAAAGCGTTCTCCAAAGTGGATACACCAATTTATACTCCTACCTTCAGTGTATGAGTGGTCCAGTTGCTCTTCAACACTACCTACATTTAATGTCATCAGTCTTTTCAAGTTTACCTAATCTGCAGGGTGTCTAATGCTATCTCAGGATACTTCTTTTGCAATTGCCTGATAGTCATGTTTCTTGGAGATTACTAACGGGCAATCAAATGTTCGTATGTTTCTTAGATATTTTGATATTCACTAGATATTTTGATATTCACTTTTGTGATTTGCTGTGCAGATCTTAACTATTAAAAATTTTTGTACTCTCTGCCTTTTCTGATTTGCAAGAGTTCTTTATGTATTCTGGATATGAGTTTTTTATGGGATGTACAATCAATTCTCAATATTGGTGGATTCCGTATTAGTGAACTCACCACACTCTAGAATTAATCGTAGCCCCCAAACCATACTTGTGGCACTTTTGTAATTATTTGTGGACATGCACAGAGCAGCAAAAAGTTTTAGTCACCTGAGGCACATGTTCCCAACTGAGGTAAAAGGCTCTGCCTTCAAGTCTCAGCTCTCAGACTGTAAACAAGTGTCTTTTTGCGGTATATTTAGTACAATGTTTTCCCATTTTTGTGCTTTTTGTTGGTAATTTCACTGTTAAAGTAACCCCCAAGCATAGTGCTGAAGGGCTGTTCCCAAGATAAGAAGGCCAAAATGTACATTATGAAGAAAAATATGTGTGCTACAAAAGCTTTTTTCAGATGTGGTTATAGTGAGATTGACCAAGAGTTGAATGTTAATGAACCGACAGTATATATTAAACAAGATATCTTTAAACAGAAACACATATAAAGCAAGGTTACATATTGATCAGTTGACAAAAATGTTGTGACCTTATTAATCAAAGTGATCCTTTTATTTGTCTGTCTCATTTTAGGTCTTTTTCATATGTGTGTCCCATCACCCTGCACAGTTTCTAAATGTTCTAGTCACTCAGCATCAATGATAATTTCCAATCTAGACAATCGGTGTCTCCAAAGCAGCTTATTTGTGTATTTGTTGTAGCTGTTTTCCAGTCTGACAGTGATTTTTGCATCCTAAACAGTGGATAATGATCCAGAATAATGAATAACATGAGATTTTGGAATGTTAAAGTCTCCTGGTTTTCTAAAGAAGCTTGGGCTCTAAGTCTAAGTGGGGACTCTTTCTTGGAGAGAATTATCACTCTTCTGCTTCAGAACATTATACTTCTTTAAGAGACTGTCCAGCAGAAGAAATGTTTCCCCCAACATCTAACTACAAATGGAAATGAAGTGAATGACTTAGCCTTCCACTCTTACTACATTCAAACAATACCCAGCAGGTTCAGGTGCTTCTCTGAAAGCTCCTGTACCAAACTATTTATATACTCTTTCATCACCCATGTGGACTAGACTGAAATTCTACAGAGGTAAAAGTAGTTTCTGATCACGTTGACACCAATAATATAGTGTCATCTTTCTCTATGATTAAACTTCTTTAATAAATAATAGTCTGCATGTTTACATTGGAGGAAAAAATCAAGTATGAATAGACTGCTTCCAGCCAGACGCAGTTGTTTCTTGTACTGTATTTTCCCAAAGAAGTGTTCCATTGAAATGTTTGCTTCAAAATGGCTCTATTCTGCTGCATTGAGGAGTAACTTCCAGTTAAAACATTTAATTAGTTCCCAATTTAGACAGCCAGAATGATCAGTCAGCCTGTGCTTTGGAACCTGAGCTTGTACATTCCTTGGGATTGGTTAAGTGAGTCTTGCCCAGTGGATGTGGTCAACTGTGAATAGTCTGTATGCAATTCACAGTGCAGAACAGATTTTTTCCCTTGAAGGACAGCTAGAAAGGGATTAGGAAAAAAGAGCTACAGAGATAATACTTCTCTGTCAACTCTAAAATTCCCCTTGGAAGCATTGAGCAAGGGTGTCTCTAGTCATACAAGTTGCAGAGGCCAAAAAGAGTGTGTGGGACCAAAGTGAATCTTGTGTAAGCTGGTTAGATTGTTTACATTACTTTGAGGGCAATCATGACCAGAGTAGTGGACTTAGACACACTGAGTATTAAGACAAATAAATTGCCTGTACTGGATCTTGCGTGAGTGTGTGTGTGTGTGAATGTATGTGTTCGATGCCATGAAAAATGCCATTCTTCAGTCAAGTTAATCTTCCTGTTTATATTGGTGATATAAATCTAGTCTCTGCTATTCATCTGTACCACATGGTAAGAAGCTCTTGGCGAAACTCTCTACCACAATTAATTATAAATTAGCCCAAAGAGCTTTTGAAACCTTGCTGAGAGAATGCCTTTGGCCTTTTTAAGTTCCTTCTAGTTTAGGGGCGCTTGGGAAGATGGGTGCTTTTTGATCCTCTCCAGTCCGCTTCTTTCTCCTTCACAGAACCCTAGCCTCATCTATCATTTCCCCAATGCTAGCATTTTCAGCTCCAGAAATCACAAATAACTTCTAGGTGCCTGTGTTGTCCACACCATTTCATCTACTATGATTTGGTTATGCCCTTTACTTACCCAGAATGCCCTCGCCTCTCTCTTAATCTTTATAACTCCAACTCATCATTCAAGATTTAGCTCAAAGGCTATTTCTTCCAGTTGGAAGAAGGACTTTTCCTCTATCATGATCAGCACAGTACTTGATAGAGGGTCTCAACAAGTATGTGTGAATGAATGCAGAATATCTATAACTTTATGTTGAATTGTCTTAGTGAGTGTCTGTTTTCTAGGCTAGGAGCATCTAGAGTTCAGGTATTCTGCTTTACTTATATTATTCATATTTGCAGCCCCTGAATCTGCCCCAAATCCTGGACTGTGGAAAATGGAGGGTGCTCACTGATTGCTCAATACCAGAATTAATGGGAAATAGTTTAGTATCTTGAAAACAACTAGAACTGGACCCCTTCAGAGGGCAATGCAGTTTCTTTGAGGTGAATCATATTTCCCTATGTCAGAATTTCCCAGTGTGCTGAAGCCAAGAGCTGATAGATAAAAGATGCTTTTCCATGTAATGTTTCCCAAGTATCACATTCTTGTGTCCTCCTGCCTCAGGCTATTCAGCTGGTGAGGGAAACGTGTAGGTAATTTACAACAGATACTTGACTAATGATGCTACAGCCTCTCAGAGCTCCAAGAGACAACTGACATAATCTGATGGAATAGGAGTGAAGAAGAATAATTTAGAGAAGAATGTTTGCTAGTGTCAAAGATACTCAGGAAAGAATCAGAAGAGAAATAGGGATAAATGATGGGCACACATCAGTGAATCATTTGCACAGCATCGTAACAAGTTCACTAATTGAAACTGTTTTCTTTTAGTATTTCATTAAATGTGAATCAAATCAAGGAAGAAAGAACACACATGTGGATTAAATGACTAATTAGTACACAATTACTTTGGTACCAGTTTTTATTCATTCAAAGCCCATTTTCTTACAGTAAATTTCATTGCGCTTTGCAGGTGGCAAAGAATGCTTAAGTATAAAAGATAATATTCTCGGAAATCTTTTCAAGATATCTTTGTCTCTGTTTCAGAAAATAATATGAATAAAAACAAGAAGGCTTTATCCAGGGGAACCTCATAACTCTGAAAGTATATAAAACGGTCTTGAAATGTTTTACTTTGTTCTTAATCATTTTGCAAAACAGTGCGAATGTTTCTTTGGCTTCTAAAAGGTAATATCCTATTTATTCTCAGATGCTCCAAAGAACACTGGAGCTTATGTCCCCCAGAAAATAAGGATTGGGGGATGGGGTGGAGGGAGGATATTAAAACAAAAAGTAAAGTAGTCTAGAACAAAGCGAAACAACGCACAAGTGCTTCTGCAGAAAAAGCCTTACAGGAAACCTAGAAGACAAATGAGAACAAGCTGGCAAGGACAGCCAGTTACGTGGATGCATAATGGTGGATGACCAAATAAATGATCTCATTAGATTTCTGGTATCTTGATTTTCTGGGATGCTAGGATGGGTTACCATTACCGTGAAGTAAGCAATCCTACTTTTCAGTTACTTGCATGAGATAAACAATTACTCATAAGCTGGAAATAATGTTGCAGAAGCTTGAAAGTAGATCCATCAACTCCCTAGGAATACCTGATATGCTTAGAAGGAAAGATTTACAGGCTTCAGTCAGTTCAAGTTTTGGCAAGTCTGTTAGTTCACACAGTTACAACACAAATCCCAGGTTTTGACTTGCACTTCAGTAGATTCACACTCACATTATAACTGTTAATATGCGTGAGTTTAAAAAAAGACAGCCAAACAATATGAATTGGCCTGATCTTCAATAAACTTGAATTATATTCTTATTTTTATTGCAGATTTACTTACATGTACCACCAAGGGCCTAAATATACAAAGTTCAAGTAGCTATCTCATTTGAGCAATGGCTATAGTTTTTAAAAGTTTCTCTAAGAAATAGTATTTGTGTGCACAATGTAAGTAAAATAATAGTAAGATCACCTTTGCTCATTTTGATAACTGTATACAAGTGGCATATTGAAAAATTTACTACAGGCAGTTGTAATCTAATGACATTGAATGCTGAGTAGTAGCACTTCCTTTTGCGTATACTTTACATCTTTGTGCTCTGAAATATGACCCCCTGGAGAGGTTGCCTCCATTTGCCCTTTCTGTATTTTTCTGCTCCACTCTAGGTTCTGCACCTTTGGAAAAGAAACCTTCTTTCACTCATGTCTTCTACTCCCCCACCTTCCAAGCAGCACTAACAAAATCAAAATTCATTTGCCCGCAAGGAAGAGAAAATCCTTCCCCCATATAAACGGAAATGAACATTCTGGCCCATCCCTGAACTTTCCCGAAAGTGTAAGTTTGTTTATACGTCTGTGGTCTCTGTTTTTGGAAGTTACTAATGATTCCCTTCTTCACATGAGAGGGTGATACCAACAGAATAGGAGAATTAAGCATTTTTTATTGTCTTTGCCTAATTGTGAGGACTTTCCCTGATTTTGCTCTTCAGGTTTCTCTCTTCATTCTGTGCAAATTTCTTCATTTTGTTCAAATTGAGCCACCCCACTTGCTTGCTGCCAGCCATGTTGGTTAGCCTTCATGTGTTTTATTGTCTAGAGGAAATGGTTCCAATTATTTAAGTCAATGTCCCTTCACAATCTTAAAAATTATTGAGAGCTGGGAGTGGATGTGGCTCAAGCTGTTGAGCGCAGGCCTCCCTCATGGGAGACCCCAGTTTCAGTTCCCCGTGCCTCCTAGACAAAGCAAACAATGAGCAGTCAATGATCAAAAAGAAATGAGCAGAGAGTAGAGGTGGCTCAAGCAGGTGAGTGCCCACCTCCCACATGGGAGGTCCTGAGTTCAGTTCCTGTCTCCTAAAGAAAAAACAAACAGGCAATGAGCAACAAGCAAACAGACAAGGAAGCCAAAAAAGAAAAAAAAAAATTATTGAGACCTTCTAAGAGCTTTTGTCTATGTGGGCTATTGCAATTGATAGTATAGCTTTTGATATGAGACATTAAAACTAAAAAATTAAACAAAATATTCATCAATTCCTTTAAAATGGCAATCATAAACCATTTCATAGAAATGATACATTTTTATGAAAAATAGCTGTTATCCAAACAAAACTTTATAATACTGACACTGTTTTGCATTTTTGATCATCTTTTTAACGTCTATCTTAAAAGAAGACAGCTGGATGCTCATATCTGAATATTCAATCTATAGTGTCATGTTGCTTTGATTGAAGTAGATGCAGAAAATCTATTTCCAACTATGGAGTAGGAAAAGTGAGCAGCATTTTAATAGGCTTTTCAGATAGTCGTGAATGTTCTTCTTTGACATTATATCAAACTTCAAGAAGTGGTAGTTTCTTAAAGGTTAGTTTGAATGTGGAATCAGAAATCATATCAATGAACACCATACTCTAGTTATTTTAAAATCCTGTAGTCCAGAGGTTCTTAACCAGGGGTCCATGGACCCCTGTGGAAAGATTTCAGGGGATCCGTGAGCTTTAATTGAAAAAAATCAACTTAATATCTTTATTTTCTCTAACCTCTAATGTTAAGTGTCATAAAGCCATCTGCTACTACATTCTGAGAAGGGGTCCATGGTTTTCATCTGACTGGCAAAGGGATCTGTGGTGCAAAAAGCTTAAGAACCCCTGCTTTAGTCTATCCTGCATTTTGAATTATCTTTTATCTCTGCGTGCTTTTGTAAAATCATGCATCTAGCATTTGAAAAATGTTAGAGTTATGTAGATCTTCCAAATGTTGACACATTTCAATATACAATATGAAAAAAATCTCTCACATTTGTTAATATCACCACTGATCTCATCAGAAGTCTTAAGGTGTTGGGAAGCTGTCAAGCTCAGTGACAGATTTAAGTTACAAAACCCTAACTGTCACCTGAAAGCTCTAATTTTATCATTGGTATCAAAAACTGTCAGTGCTTTCCTTGAAGTGACAGGCTGACTTCAATTCAATTTTGAGAAAATGTCTGACAAACACCCAAGTTTGAATAATGATAGTTTGTCTATCAGTCATTCTTTTAAAATGAAAATTGTGTCCCAAGAAAAAAGCAGGTAGTTCAGCTCTAAATCAAAAAAATCAGCTTGCTTTTTCCTGAGACAGCCATCCTGCCTCAGGAATAGGCCTTCAGGGATGCTTCCCGTTTTCATCACACAGAACAGAAAAAACATAAACTTAAAGGCTAAGATTCAATAATAATAGCCTTTTACTGCTTCATCAAAAGCCTTCTTAAATAAAACTAAGATTTCTTTCTTTAACTGAAAGTGCATGACAATGAAGATACAATGATTACTGGCACAGTGTGGGGCCACTGCCTTGAGTCATTTAAAGGGCCAGAAATTTTATCCTCTGTTGCTTTTGCATCATGAGTATGTCAACACAATGGAAAAAAGCTAATAATATCATAGTATCATAGTATTATTATGAAAACAATTTTGACATGGTAGACCCTCTGACAGGAGTTTGGTAGTGGGTAGGGGGCGTGGAGTGGGGATCTGGGAACCACATTTTGAGATCTGCGACCTAAAGATATCTTTTGGTGTGATTTTTTACATTTTCCTTCCTCTTTCATGTGCCCTTTTAAAAATTATTATCTTTCCTTTGTTTATTTTTTTAAAAATTTTCATTGCAACAACATATATTCAACTCAAATTTCCCACTCTAACCACCTTCAAGTGTATAATTCTGCAGTATCAACCATATTCTCAATATTGCATTACCGTTACCAACACCCATTGCCCCAGCTCCTCCATCATCCCAAATAGAAAGTCAGCACCCATTAAGTAATAACTCCCCAATCTCCCTCTCCAGTTCCTGGCAAATGACAATCCATGATCTGTCTCTACAAAATTTGCTTCTTCCAGGTATTTCATATAAATAAGATCACAGAACATTCATCTTTCTGTGTCTAGCCTACTTCATTCAACATGAGGTCTTCAAGGCTAATTCATATTGCAGCTTACATCAGAACCTCATTCTACCTTGTGGCTTTCACTGGCATCTGAACTATATAGATGTTATTCAGAGAACATTTTCAGTCATTTCTATTTCTAGTCATTTCCCTAGGAACCAAGACTTAATTGTGTTGGGGGCGTGCCCAACATTTTGCGGACCGCCCCACACCAGTAGAAAAAATGGTGGGCGGCATGATTCAGCACTGTTTCCCCCTGCTTCCTGCCCTCTCCCTGCCCCTTTTTCCCCCGGAGCCCTTTCCAAGCCATATAAGGTCTTGTTCCAGCCCTGACCAATCCCCTTGCAACACGAATGCTTAAGATGCTATATAAGCTTGCTCTGTACAAAAAGAATAAACGGAAGAAGACGACACACCATGGTGCGGCTCTGAGTGGTTCTTCCCCGCCATCTGCCCACTCCCTCTCTCGGGTACCCTGTTGTCCTCGTGGTCTCTGTACACCCGCTACACCCGCTGGCGGGGCAGGAGAGCACATAATTGATTACTAGTGTTATGCTATTTGAAATTAATATTGTCCATCCATACTGTTGGTGAAATTCTTTAAAAACGAATGGACATGAAGGTTATGTTTAGGCTTTAAGGATTTCATGAGAATATGTATGTAAAGTACTTATCTCAGGGTCTGACACATGTTAAACTTAACCACCTGTGTCTTTCATGCATTAGGCTTTTAAGAATTATCTACTGAACTTAAGTGAGGATTCATTTGTTACTTCATCAGTCTCCATTTTACCTATTTCCACCCTGCAGCAGGCACTGAGATCCTGCATTTAGATCAGGCTCATCTTTTCTTTATTCAGATTGTTTCTGGTGGGTCCCAGGCAAGCCCTTTGCTCAATGTTCACAAAGCAGCTTTTCTTTAGCTTTTTCATTATAATTGCATTTCCCATGGCCCCACCTACACTCTAGAACTGGAGCACTGCCTTGATTCTCAGCCTGTTTTGTCATGACTTTGATGCTTCTACCTATGCTTTTCCAATCCTCAGTGCCCACTGCTATTGCTCAGGCTGCTTCTCCAAATTGATCAGACCCAAGGACAAGAAAGCTGTCTCCTCCTATTCTTGTGCACTGCCTGCCAAATCCTCTGCTGCTTGGTCATGCCCAAGGAGGTTGCGATTCCTTGAGCACTGGGGTCTGCTTGAATGCTGCTTATGTTTGCACGCTGCTTTGTTCCGGGCTTCTCACCCATCCTGGGGCCAGCCCTAAAGGCAGATTAGCTTTCTTTCCCCTGAACCCACTTACATCTCCTATGTCATGTCTGCTTAAGAACCCACAAATCACCTTTGTGTTTCATCTTCATCACTATTGTCTTTTGTCAATTTGGCAAGCAGTTATGAGAAGACCCCTCAGTGAATCTGAGCTAATTTTTCTCCTGGACCCTAAAATGATCTGAGGAGTCTTAAAAGCTCTCCAAAAACCTCCTTGGTGTTTTTCTATACTTCTTTTTCTGTTATTACATACCAAAGATTGTTGTTTGGAAAGATCATCCTGGCTGGAATGTAGAGCTAGAAAAAGGATAAGACTAGGGGCAGCAAGACCATCTATGAGGCTCATTGAAAATGCTAGGTGGGAGATGCTAGTGGCCAAGACTAGGGAATAGGCAATGGGGATGTAGAAAGGTAGAGGGATTTGGGAGATGCTTAAGAAGCAAAACCAATAAGACTTGATTAATTGGATGTGTGGCGAAATGTTAGAGGCAAACTGTTTCTCTCTGGTTTGGACTTCTGATGGACTAAATCAGCAGTTCCATGACAGACATAAGAAACAATAGATTGGATCATGCCTTTGGGGGAAAAAAAAGATAGGTTCAGGGCCAAGGTATTTGTAGAACATCCAAGAACAATAGATAATTGGAGATATTACTTCATTATCTAGATATAGGGCTGTACTAGAAATACATATTTGAAAGTCATCAACAAAAGGATCATATCTGAAACATGTGGAAGGATAAGATTATGCAAGAATATCATATTATGTGAGAAGATGAGAGAGCCTAGAAATGAGCTGGAAAAAACACTGAGATTTAATGGGTCATCAGAAGCACTGGAACCACATAGAAACTGAAGTAGTGTAGTCAACATTCTTTCGATAAGTATTGTTACTGGTAAATCACTGACCATGACACAAACTTTATCAGACATTGTGAATGACTCTCAAGGAAAAGAAAACTGAACATTAAAATGAAGTAGAGTAGTGATGGCGTGGTCCTTGTGACACAAATTGAGGCATATCCTAAATAACATTTCAGAGTTCAATCAGCAGAAAGAGCATCTAGTTTAGAACTGAGACTAAGCAAGGAAAGGCCTATATTGGTAAATAGAAGGCGACAGAGTATGTAGGACAAAAGATCCAAGAGGAGAACTAATTATTAGGCTGAAGAGATGGCAAGTTATTTCATACTCTTTGAAATGAGACAGATAGATCAAACTGGTTAACTAGCAGCCAAGTAAAGCTGATTTCCTCTGACACTTTTTGGGCTCCTTATTACCTCTGGAGGAGGATGGCATGAGCAAGATGGCTTGACGGAGGTGAGGCAATAACACCTCCGTCAGGCTGACAATAACAATTTTTTTTATCTTAAAAAAGAATGCTTTAAGCCCTTAACCTCAACATTACTTGACTCTTTTCAAGACTGGGACTATGGAGGGAGAGAATTGTATCTGAAAAACTTTATCTGCCACTTCCTCCACTTACATAGGCTATTGACATGACTTACCAGTCTTAAGTGATAAACAAAATAAAATCCCACAGTGTTTATAATAATGACAAGATAATGTGACGGCATTGGCCTAGCAGGAACGATGATGTTGTATTAGTGAAAGTTCTCCTTTATTGAGTGTTCCTAGGTACCAGGCCCTGGGGCAAGTACTTTATGTATATTCTCTCACGAAATCTTTACAACCTTATATAAAAAAAAACCTTTCAAAGAAAAATAGTCCCAAAATTAACATATTAAAATAAATGTTTTTAACATTACTTATTTTTACATGTGTATTTTTAGGTAATTAATAAACATTGAATATTAATAGTACAAGTATAAAAATGCTCTTTCATGAATTGTTACAAATGTATCACACTAATGGAAGGGAGTTGATAATAGGGTGGTATAGCAGTTTGATATGGTTATGAATTCCAAAAATAGATATTGGATTATGTTTGTAATCTGGTCTATTATTGGGCATGATAGAGTTATGATTAGGGCTTTAATTGGGCCATGTCATTAGGGCATTGAGTCTCTACCCCTTGGTGGGTGGGGACTCAGATAAAAGGAATGGCAAAGGACAGATTTGGAGCTTTTGATGTGAGGGTTTTTGATGTTGGAGTTTGATGCTGAAGACTTAAGCTGGAGCCCCGGGAAATCAGCATGCAGAGGAAAGAGAAGCCAGTCCCAGGAAGGAAGGAATCTTGAACCCAGAGAAAAGCAAGCCCCAGGAACCTAGGAACCCAGGAAGCCTGAACCCTCGCAGACATAGGCAGCCTTCTTGCTCCAAATAGACTTTGGTGAGGGAAGCAACTTATGCTTAATGGCTGGTATCTGTAAGCTCCTACTCCAGATAAATACCCTTTATAAAAACCAACCAATTTCTGGTATTTTGCATCAGCACCCCTTTGGCTGACTAATATAGGTGCTATGTGAGAACTCTGTATTTTATGCATGATTTTTCTGTAAACATACAACTTCCCTAACAAAAAAAATTTTCTTTTAACTTTGAAATATTTGAAGCTTTAATTTTTACTTGTTGTCTGTAATTACTACCTTACATGTCAAAGTTAAGACTTTAGTTTGTGAATAACAGTCAAAGAGAATAACTTGCCCTAAAATACTTACTAAATATTTATTAAAATAATCTTCCTTTAAGCCTATTTGAACCCAAATTTTACTTCTTTAAAAAATTTGGTATGGCATCAAGATGCTCTGAATCAGTCTGTTCTGAAGACCCTTGTGATTGAGGAAGAAAGATCACTGAGGAATTACTAAATCAGAATGATTATAATGGCAATTTCAGAGTATATTTCTTTAGAATTAGAAAGTTTTAGACTCTTCTAAATGGGGACAAACTGTTACACTTTTTAATTATTGTCAGATTGAAAGAATATGTTTAATCATTAGTCCTATTAATAAACTATATGGACTTTTATTTAGGAAAAAATGTTCTTGATTGTAAAGAGCTGTGATTGTTATGACTTGATTTTGGATTCCTTTATATGCTACTTTGAAAATAAAAAAATTGATAAACATAACAGTGTTGCATAATTTAAGTTAATAACCATGAACATGATTTAGCTGTGTTAAATCTTAGAAAACCATTTCTGTATTCATGAGGCCCAAGGTGCTTTCTCCATGTTCATCCAGTCTGTGCTTTAGATTGTTTTCCTAGTCCAGGCCCCATGATCCATCTATGGCCTTCTTCAGATGTCTGAGATGAAAGGGCAGAATAAAATCTGATAACCCGCTACAAGGAGAGCAATACACTCTTCAATAAACAAAGTGACTTCTGTGAGACCTATTTCTTCCTGATTTCCTCTTACTTCTCTGGCTACTTCTTCTTAGGCTCTTTGTGGGCTACTTTTTCTCTATCTACTCCAATAATATTAGTGTTCTCTATCTTTGCTGATTCTCTTGATCAGTCTTGTCCATAACTATGCCTTCAAAGATCATGCTCTGCTGACTCCCAAATCCATATGACATTTCTCAACTTTATATCACATATCCAACTGCTTATTGGACAGTCCCAATGGATGTCCCATAAGTAACTCAAACTCAACATGTGCCATTGTGAACTCTTTGCCTTCTCTCTATGTCATCATAATAATCCTTTTCCTTGCATTTCAATTAATGGCTTTCAAAGTCACCAACTCACCTACTCCCTAGAAATACTCTATGTTACAATGGTTTTGTCTATAAATAATGGAAAACCTGACTCAGCTGACTCTAACTGCAAGGAATTTATCTCACATATTAAAGAGTCTGGAGTTAGGGTACTTCATGGCTGGTTAATTAATTAATTGTCTCAATATACACTTCTTCTGTAGATTAGTTGTAACTTGACTGCAGCAGTTTTAGATTTCATATCTTCAAGGCAATATCCAAGCTGAGTGCCTATGTGGGTGCCCATGCAGTGAGCTAAGCCCCCACATAGTGAGCCAAATGCCCACATGAGTGCCTGCATGGAGAACCGAGTGCCCATGTGGTGAGCTGAGTGCCCACATGGTGAGCCAGTGCCTACATGGCAAACCGGTGCATGCATGGCAAGCCAGTGCCTTCGTGGTAATCCACTGCCTGCATGGCAAGCTAGAGCCGGTATGGTGAGCTGAGTGTCTGTGCAGGAAGCTGAGTGCCTGAGCAGTGAGCCAGTGCCCACACAAGTGAGTCACAAGCAAGGTGACTAAGCAAGAAAAGAGAGATGAAGGGGAGAGTCAAGGTTAAGCACAGCAGAGACCAGGAACTGAGGTGGTGCAATTGACAGGGAACTTCTCTCTGCATCAGAGGTCCCCAGAATCGAATTCTGGCGAAACCTAGAGGAGAAAGATGAGAAGACAAAAAGAGAAATAGATACAGAAGATCACCCAGCAAATGGACACAGACAGGGGAGGGGGAGGGGAAAAAAAGACAATATCTGCAAGACAGAAAGGATATTCATCTTCATTGTGACTCTTCTTTCTTAATATTGACACTTCTTTTTTTTTCTTCTGGAATTGAGCCCCTACTGCTGGCTACCAGTGTGGGAAGTTAAATTTAGGAAAAGACAAATAAAGGTTTGATAAATATATAAGTTGTCCTTACCTAAGTTTTTTTAAGCATTTTATTTTGAAATAATTTCAAACTTACAGGAAAGTTGCAAAAATAATACAAAGATAATACAGAGAACTCCAATAATACACCTCCCACCCAGAAACCCAGATTTAGTAACTTTGAGAATCTGGCATATTTGTTGTCTTTCTATCTATCATCTATCTACATCTATCATTGATTGATCTGTCTACCTATCTATCACTCTATCTTTCTATCTCTCTGTCATCTCTATCTTTCTATCTCTATCTAATTTATATATTTTCTAAATATTTGGAAGTAAGTTGCATATATGATATACATCAGGCTCCTTTACCACTTAATACCTTCATGTATATTTCCTGCAAACAAGGATATTCACTCATGTAACCACATTAAGTACAATTATCAAATTCATGAAATTTAACATTGATATAAAGCATAGTCTATATTCCAGTTTTTTAAATTGTCCCAATAATGCTCTGTGGGCAATTTCTCTTCCATTATTAAATCCATTCCAGGACAATACATTGTATTTAATTGTGATAGTCTCTTTAGTATCCTTTTTTTTTCAACATATATGCAACACAAAATTTTCCATCTCAACCACTCTCAGACATACAATTCGGTGGCATAAGTCACATTCACAATACTGTGCTTCCACCATTGCCATGCATTAGCAAAATGTTTCCAGCACCCAAAACAGAGAGCTTGCACCCATTTTGAATTAACTCCCCATTCCTCCTCCCTCTGCCCCAGGTAACCAGTACTCTACATTCTGTCTCTGTGAATTTGCATGTTCTAGTTATTTTATGTATGTAGAATCATGCATTATCTGTTCTTTTGTGTCTGTCTTGTTTCACTCAATATGATGTCTTCAAGGTTCATCCATGTAGTAGCACATAGCAAGACACCGGTCTCTTTACAGCTGAATAATATTCCACTATGTGTGTGTGTGTGTGTGTGTGTGTGTGTGTGTGTATATGTATATATACACATTTTGTTTGCCCATTCCTCTGTTGATGGACACTTGACTTGGTTCTAACTTTTGGCTACTGGGCATAATGCTGCTATGAACATTGCTATACAAATATATGTTTAAGTCCCTGCTTTCAATTCTTTGGGTATGTCCCTAGAAATGGGATTGCTGGATATTACGGTGGTTCTATGTTTAATTTTTTGAAGAATGACCAAAATCTTTTCCACAGGAGCTGTACCATTTTACATTCCCACCAAAAATGTATGAGGGGACCTCTTCATCCTCATCCTCACCAGCACTTATCATTTTCCATAAAAAAAATAATAGCCATTTTACTAGGTATGAGTTGGTATGTCATTGTTTTGATTTGTATTTCCCTAATGGCTAATGTTGTTGGGCATCTTTTCATACACTTATTGGCTATTTGTATATCTTCTTTGGAGAGATGTCTATTCAAATCCTCTGCTCATTTTTTTTTTTTAAATGTAAAAGATACTTTTATTATTTATAGTGACAGTGAACATCTTTCTCATCTGTAAAGGTCTGATTCTTAACCTAAAAAATCAATAAATATGTTTTGTGGAAATATAATAAAATAATATGTGTGAGAAGATTTTTATTTTTATTTTTTTTTTTTGGTTTGCATCAGACCAAAGAGAAGTCCCTTTTTTTTTTCTTTCTTTTTTTTTTAATATTTATTTATTATTATTATTTTCTAATTACATTAAAAAATATATATGAGGTCCCATTCAACCCCACCGCCCCCGCCCCCCACTCCCCCCACAGCAACACTCTCTCCCATCATCGTGATACATCCATTGCACCTGGTAAGTTCATCTCTGAGCATCACTGCACCCCATAGTCAATGGTCCACATCATAGCCCAGACTCTCTCACGTTCCATCCAGTGGGCCCTGGGGGGATCTACAGTGTCCCGTAATTGTCCGTGAAGCAGTATCCAGGACAACTCCACGTCCCGAAAACGCCTCCACATCTCATCTCTTCCTCCCGTTCCCCACACCCAGCAGCCCCCATGGCTACCGTTCCCACACCCATTTCACATTTCCTCTGTGGACATTGGATTGGTTGTGTCCATTGCACACCTATGTCAAGTGAGGGCTTAGATTCCACATGGGTACTGGATGCACTCTTCCCGCTTCTAGTTGTAGACACTCTAGGCTCCATGCTGTGGTGATTGACCTTCTTCAACTCCATGTTAGCTGAGTGGAGTAAGTCCAATAAGTCAAAGTGTAGGAGCTGATCATTTTTAATTAGACTTTATTGTTTTAATTTACTTTTTACTTACTTTATTGTTGTTGAGTTGCAGTCATTCTTTATGTATTCTGGTTATTAAACCCTTATCAGACATAAGGTTTCCAAAATTGTTATTCTATTCTCTAAGTTGTCTTTTCACTGTCTCAATACGTCCTTTAATGCACAAAAGTTTTGGTTTTGATGGAGTCCAATTGATTCACTTTTCCTTTTGTTGTTCATGCTCTTAGTGTAGAGTCTAAGAACACACTGCTTTCCCCATGTTTTCTTCTAAGAGTTAAATAACTTTAGCTCTTATATTTAGGTCATTGGCTCAATTTGAGTTAATTTTTGTATATGGTGTGAAGTAAGGATCCTCTTTCATTTTTTTGCATGTGGATATCCATTTTTCCTAGCACCATTTGTTGAAGAGGCTATTCTTTCCCTATTCAGTGGTCTTGATACCCTTATCAAAAATCAGTTGGCCATAAATGTGTGAGTTTATTTCTGAATTCTCAATTCTACCTGTTGGTCTAAATATCTGTCCATGTGCCAATACCACACTAATTATTGTAGCTTTGCAATAAGTATTGAAAACAGGAATTGTGAGTCCTCCATCTTTGTTCTTTTTCAAAATGGTTTTTTGCTATTCAGGATTCTTTGTCCTGAATGTGAATTTGCTGATAAGCTATTCCATTTCTACAAAACAGTATCCTTAATTTTTTTTTTATTAAAGAAGTTGTGGGTTTACAGAACATTCACATATAAAACACAGGATTCACATTTACCACCTTATTATTAATACCTTGCTTCGGTTTGGAATATATGTTACAATTGATGAAAGCTTACTTTTGTAATTGTACTATTAACTGTAGTCCATGGTTTAATTTAGGGATCATGTTTGTGTAGTTCCACGGATTTTTTTGAATTTTTTACTCTGTTACCATATATCCAACTTTATATTTCCCCTTTTAACTACATTCAGATATACATATTTCAATATTGTTAATTACATTTACAATGTTGTGCTACCACCGCCACCATTACCAAAATATGCCATCATTCCAAATGGGAACATTGTATATTTTAAGCCTTAACTCCCCATTCCCTATCCACATCCCATCCTCTGTTTACCTATAGTCTAGATTCTGACTTTATGAATTTGCTTGAAGTATTTATTTCAAATCACTGAGGTCAAACAATATTTGTCCTTTTGCATCCGGCTTATTTCACTCAACATAATGTATTTAAGGTTCATTCAGGTTGTTGCATATATCAGGGTTCCATTCCTTTTCTTGACTGAAGAATATTCCATTTTAAGTATATACTCATTTTGTTTATCATTTGTCTGTTGATGGACACTTGGGTTGCTTCCATCTTTTGGCAATTGTGAACAATGCCACTATGAACATCATTGTGAAAACAGCTGTTCAGGTCCCTGCTTACAATTTTTTTGGGTATATGCCCAAAAGAGTGGGATTGCTCGGTCATATGGGAAGCCTACACCAAACTTTCTTCCACAGCAGTTGCACCATTTTATATTGCCACCAGCCATGAATGAGTGTTCCTATTTCTCTGCATCCCCTCCAACACTTGTTATTTTCCATTTACTTCAGCAGTGATTCTAATGGTTGTGAAATGGTGTCTCATTATGATTTTGATTTACATTTCCCTGATGGCTAAGGATGTTGAGTATTTTTCATGTGCTTTTTGACCCTGCATATATCTTCTTTAGAGAGAGGTCTATTCAAGTCTTTTGCCCATTTCTTGATTGGGTTGTTTATCCTTCTTTCGTTAAGTTGAAGAATTTCATTATATATTCTGGATATTAAACCTTTATCAGATATGTGGCTTCCAAATATTTTCTCCCATTGTGTGGGTTGTCATTTTACTTTCATAATGAAGTCCTTCGAGGCACAAGAGTTTTTAATTTTGATGAGGTCACATTTATCTATTTTTTTTTCTTTTTTATTGCTTGTGCTTTGGGTGTATAGTCTAAGAAACCGTTTCCTAACACAAGGTCCTAAAGCTGTTTCCTATGTTCTCTTCTAGAAACTTGATAGTTTTGGCTCTTATTTTAGATCTTTGAGCTGTTTTAAGTTGAATTTTGTATAAAATGTGAGCTAGGGGTCCTCCTTTTTTTTTTTTTTTTCAAATGAAGATCTGTTTTTCCAAACTCCATTTGCTGAAAAGACTCTTCTTTCCCAATTGAGTGGCCATTAACCCCCCGTCAAAAATCAGTTGGCCATAAATGTAAGGTTTGATTTTTGAGCACTCAGTTCAATTCCATTGGTATGTATGTCTGTCCTTGTGTCATAATCATGCTGTTTTGACTATTGTGGCTTTGGAATAAGTTTTAAGGTCAGGAAGGGTGAGCCCTCCAACTTCTTTTTTTTTTTTTTTCAAGGTGGCTTTGGCTATTCTGGGCTCCTTACCCTTCCATATAAATTTTACACTTCTGCAAAGAAGGTTGCTGGAATTTTGGGTGGGATTCTGTGGAATCTATAAATAGCTGGATAGTACTGACATCTAAACAATAGTAAGTCTTTCAATCTATGGCCACAGGATATCTTACCATTTATTTAGGCTTTCTTTCATTTCTTTTCAGCAGTTATTTATTGTATTTGGGTAAAAGTCCTTTACATCCTTGATTAAATTCATTCCTAGACATTTGATTCATTTAATTTCTATTGTAAATGGAATTGTTTACTTAATTTCCTCTCTAGATTGCTCATTGCTGATGTATAAAAACACCACTAATCTTTCTGTGTTGGCTTTGCACCCTCCATTTTGCTGAATTCATTTATTAGCACTAGTTGGTGTCTTGTAATTCTTCAGGATTTTCTATAAGGCATACCTTGGAGATATTGAGGGTTTGGTTCCAGATCACCTGGAAGCAAATATTGCAATAGAGCAAATCACATGATTTTTTTTTTGTTTCCTGGTGCATATAAAAGTTGTGTTTATACTGTACTGTAGTCTAAGTGTGCAATAGCATTATTTCTTTTAAAAAATGTACAGACCTTGATTAAAATGTGACACAGAGACATGCCACTGGAAAAATTGTTCTGATAGATTTGCTAAACACAGTGTTGCAACAAACCTTCAATTTGTGAAAATCACAATATCTACAAAACGTGATAAAGTGAAACACAATAAAATGAGGTATGCCTGTATAAAATATATTGTCATCTGTGAATTCATTTACTTCTTCTTTTCCAATTTGTATACCTTTTATTTCCTTTTCTTACCAAATTGCTCTGATTAGTGGTGAAATCAGCCATCCTTGTTTTGTTCCTGATCCTAAATGGAAAGCTTTTAGTCTTTCACCATTGACTATGATGTTATTTGTGGGTTTTTTCATCTATGCCCATTATCATATTGAGGAAGTTTCCTTCTACTCCTAGTTTTCTGAGTGTTTATTTTTTAATCAAAGTAGGGTGCTGAATGTTGTTAAAGGCCATTTGGCACCAATTAAAATGATCATGTGGATTTTTTTTTTCCTTCATTCAATTAATGTAGTACATTACATTGATTGGTTTTCTTATGCTGCATTCCTGGGATAAATCTCAATTGGTCATGGTATGTATTTGTTAGTCAAAGGAGTGCTGATGCAAAATACCAGAAACTGGTATTTATAAAGAGTATTTATTTGGGATAGAAGCTTACAGTTACCGGACCATAAAGCGTAAGTTACTTCCCTCACCAAAGTCTGTTGCCACGTGTTAGAGCAAGATGGCAGCCGATGTCTGCAAGTGTTCAGGCTTCCTCTTCCTCTTAATGCTCTATGGTCCCAGCTTCTTCCAATATCAGCTGCAGGCTTGGATAAGTCTCGTCTCTCTCCCAGGGCTCATTTCTCTCTGGGCTCAACTGCTCTGCTCTCTCCATAAGACCAGCTGTAAGCTATCAGGTAAATGGCTCATCTCTCTTCCAGGAGCCTCTGCCATTTCTAATGGAGCCTTCTCTCTTTCCTCATGGATCTGCTTCTCTGTGTTCTTCTCCTGTGTGTTTACTTCCCAGGGCTCCAGCTCAAAACTCTGACTTCCCTTCTCCACAGTGTGATTTCTCTGTGAGTCCTCACCCACCAAGGTGGTAGGGACTCGATGTCCTACGAACACAGCCCAATCAAAGCCTTAATAATTATTTAATAAATTAAAGTAAAACCTCTGAATCCAATATAAACTAATATGCCTAGAGGAACAGACGAGTTTATAAACATAATCCAATATTTATTTTTGGAATTCATTAACAATATCAAACTGCTACATGGTATGTAATTCTTTCAAATGCTGTTGGATTTTATTTTTTAACATTGTGCATCTATATTCATAAGGGTTACTGGTCTGTCACTTACCTAAGTTTTTTTCTATTATTCAGCTATAATTCCTGACGGGAGACTTCTGTGCCCATCCATAATGGAAAACCTACCTTTCTACTATAACGATAGAAAATTAGATGAAATATATGACATTGGCAACAAGAATTGGACAACAGGCAGCTCAGAACTATGATGCCTGAGCAAAGGGAAACAAATGAAGTGAGCCCAGCAAATGTCCTTCTTTTCTGCCTAAAAGCCCTTACCTGCTCATGGTAGAGAAAGCAGGGACCCAAGAGAGCCCTGAAATTTGGTCATATTAAGGAAATGGAGACTGAAATACAGGGAGACAGAAAGAGCTATAACTTGAAGGGCAGAACACCAGAGAAAGAGCTCCAAATATCTTCATTGGGATCCCTAATAATGCTGTATAATAAACTGTGCATGCATAGGATGAAAGTCCACAAACCTGGACAGAAAACTACCAGGTGACAGGGGATCTGTAAACTGAACATTCTTAGAGCTCATATATACCTCATGAATGGGGTAAAGATCATCCATCTTTATTTCTCTGGAGCAGGGATAGCAAGTTTCTTTAATCAGGCTTTTAAGAGTCATGGGTTAAATATCTATAGAGCATGTGTTCTAAGAATACTATGAGAACTGAGTTCTCAAAAATGACAAGCTCCAACTGTGTTTGTGTTTCTTTGGCCACCATACCTGTATTAGTCAGCCAAAGGGGTGCTGATGCACAATACCAGAAATCTGTTGGCTTTTATTAAGTGATTTATTTGGGATAGACGCTTACAGTTACTAGGCCATAAAAATAAGTTACTTCCCTCACCAAAGTCTATGGCCATGTGTTAGGACAAGATGGCTGCCAATAGCTGCCAGGGTTCAGGCTTCCTGGGTTCCTCTCTTCCTGGGGCTCCATTTCTCTCCAGGCTTAGCTTCTGTGCTCTCTCTACAAGGTCAGCTGTAGACTATCAGGCAAATGGCTCTGTCTCTCTGCCTGGGGCTTCTAAGAAGCTGTCTCTATTCCTCTGTTCCTCTCTTGTGTATTCACTTCCCAGGCTCCAGCTCAAAAACTCTCAACTCTGCCTTTTTCCATGTCTTTTATCTGTGAGCCTCCCACCAAGGGTCAGGGACTCAATACCCTACTGCTGTGGCCAAATCAAAGCCCTAACCATAATTTAATTAGGTAAGCCTCTGAATTCTAATATGCCCAGAGGAAAAGACCAGTTCACAAACATAATTTAGTATCTATTTTTGGAATTCATGAACAATGTCAAACTGCTGTACTTACTAAGCCTTCTTTTCCCATTTGAGCATAAATAGTGAAAAATAAGCTAGATGGCAAACTGTATTGTTTTATAATTAACTCTTAACTTCCTTAAAGAAGCTAAGCAAAGTTCAAGTTGAGTTTTGTTCATATGTAAATCTACAGGATGCACCTTCCAAGGTTTTCTAATTCTTGCCCATTCTGAGAACCATGTGCAGGGTCTCTCAGCTGGTGAGAATAAACTACTTACTATTCAGTGCTTTTGGCATTCTGTGTGTGTGAGCTGTGGAGGGGTGCTTGTTGGAGTGTTAAGGAAGATAAACACATGGTACCACTCTAAAGGTGGTTCTGGAAACATAATAGGAGGGAACAGATATAAGTCTGGAGTGGGAGATGGATGCTCAGTGAAGACAAAACATTGATGGATCAGAAACTGAAGATGCTTATAATTAAACTGAAATTAAACCAGTATGAAAGAGTTTTGAATGTGTTGGTGAGTAAAAGAGAGTGGTACAAAAGCAAGAAAACAAGGTTCAAGACCAAGGAGTTGTCAAAATTAATTGGATCAGAAATTCTCATAAGAAAACAAAACACCTGAGAAAACCCAGTTATTCCTAAAATAAACTTGATCGTGTCCATGAGAAAAACATTGATGAAGCTCCTCTGCTGTAAATGAATCTACAACGCTATTCACATATGGCAATGGCTAGTGTTATGAGTTGAATAGCATCCCCTCAAAAGATATGTTGAACTTCTAATTCCCAGACCCATGAATGTAACCACATCATTTGGAAATAGGGTCTTTGAAGACATAATTAGATAAGATGAGGCCAAAGTGAATTACAGTGGCTTTAATCAAGTCTGACTGGGGTCCTTATAAGAAGAGGAAAATTGGAGCCCAGACAGACAGACAGATATAAGGGAGAAGGCCATGTGAAGACAGAGGACATCAAGTGATATCTCTACAAGCTAAAGATTGCAGGCAGCCACCAGAAGAAAGCTAGAAGAGGCAAGGAAGGATTCGCCTAAACGGTTTTCAGAGGGAGCCTGGCCCTGCTAACACCTTGATTTCAGACTTCTGGCCTCCAGAATTGTGAGACAATACATTTCTGCCATTTTTAAGCCACCTGTTATGTGATATTTTGTTATGACAATCCTAGGAAACTAAGACAGCCACCTAGAGACAACAGAGCACACAGAATGACCAAATCCTGGGATGTCAGGAACCCCGTAACAACAGCACACACTCTGGAAGCCTGTTCACACCTTAAGTACCTTTTGGATCATGTCCATCTATGAAACCACTTGGGAAATAGCTGAGACTGTTTGGCCCTTGCCAGCAAGTAAGAGGGTCTCCTGGCCTTGGCCCTCCTTTCATAAAGGCCTATGGATCACAAACATCTGGTCCATACTGTCCTGACTAGCCCTGGCACAGCCCAGCTGGAACCCTAAACATCTGCTCTTGAGACAGACACTGTTCAGGGTCCGCGGAAATGCTTCTGCCTATCTCATGCCCTGTGTCCCAGGAGGAGAAAAAAGATGATTGTGTCTGTATCACTATTGATGGTAGAAAAACCACTTTGGAGTGAATGGAGGATTTGAACAGCAGAAACCCTTAAGAGAAAAAGTACATCAGGCAGCTCTCCCATAGTATGAATGCAATATATTTCAATACAGAAAGGACCTGGTGTCCTCCTAAACTCACAATATTGTACTTATCCACCTGGAAAATATTGGTAGGTACCTGTGACTCTGGGGATGTCATTTTGTTTCCAAAGAACATGTTCTATTCCTGGAAAAAAAACTCAGTCCTTTTTACGTTCCTGCTCTTAAGAAGTTTTGCTCCTGCAAGTTCTAAGCATGAAGTTGCCATGTAGTAAGTGCGCAGAATAAATTCTGGTCCTGTGTAGAGAAAGGCTTAGTAAAACCTCACTTTTTGGAGGTCATTCTTTAGTCCAAGACACTTTGGAATAACTTTACTTCTGATTAAGTAAAACTCTGGAAATGTTGTTATATGAATTGTCTGTGGGAGTGTCAAATTAGTTTTGATTGCATGTATACACACCATATCACACATGTTAGATATGTGTGTGTGGTTTTTATTTTACCTCTGTAAGCAAACTAAGGTAATGATAAAGGGGAGAATTAGAAAAACTGCTAAGTCTATGTTGAGGCTGATATAAAGCCCAGGGGAAATTTTTCTCTAATTCCAAAATAAAGTCAATCTCTTAAAGCAGGTTGACTAGAGTAGAGAGAAGATGGTGGGTTGTCCTCACAGACAAATAAAGATGGGACCTGCCTTGAGTGAGAGCCCAATAGGTAGGTGTATTAGTCAGCCAAAGGGGTACTGGTGCAAAATACTAAAAATTGGTTGGTTTTTATAAAGAGTATTTATTTAGGGTAGGAGCTTACAGATACCAGGCCATAAAGTTTAAGTTACTTCCCTCACCAAAGTCTATTTTCATGTGTTGGACCAAGATGGCTGCTGACGTCTGTGAGGGTTCAGGCTTCCTGGGATCCTCCCTTCCAGGGTCTTGCTTCTCTCTGGGTTCAAGGTTCCTTTCTTCCTAGGGCTTGCTTCTTCCTGGGCTCAGAGTTCCTCTCATTCTGGGGCTTGCTTCTCTTTCCTCTGTGAGCTTACTTCCCAGGGCTCCAGTTTAAGGCTTCAGCATCAAACTCCAATATCAAAACCCCTCAACTCTGTCCTTTACCATGCCTTTTATCTGTGAGTTCCCAACCACCAAGGGGTGGGGACTCACTGCCCTAATGATGTGGCCCAATCAAAGCCCTAATCATAACTTAATCATGCCCAGGTACAGATCAGATTACAAACATATCCCAATGTCTATTTTTGGAATTCATAACCATGTCAAAAACTGCTACTGTAGGATTGAGACTCTGTTTCCTGCCACTCCTTCTTCTTTTACTAATGAGATTATAAAATCTTTGAATGATCAAATCACCATAATGCCCCATTAACAAATTCTTCCTCAAGTATCATGAGGAGTCCCCGTACTACCCCTCATCTTCCTACATGTCCAGGACTATTTGAATCTGTCCTGCCACTTGCTTTTATTCTTGGTTATTTCTTAACTAGTCTTGGAATTAAGACTTTTTCAGCTTTTCTTCTGAAGAAAGGTTAATCAGTCTTGAATAGGGTTTTAAGATCAAACCTAATAAGACTGGTGCTTAAATCCATAACTTCAGAGAACGTCACTCTAAAGATTCTGCTTTTATTCCTAACATGTTTTGGAGATTTAAGATAAACCACTTGGATAGGATATATAAACATTAAGAGAAAACAACCATTTGGCTTTAAAAAGTACTCCTGGTTTTCTAAATGGGTTGTGTGAAACATATGTCATTCAATAATGAATAACGCCTGCTTTTGATGGACTAAATAGTAGCATTGGACTTATATATAACATCCATAATTTTAAAGAGGGGTTTAAAATTAATTGTATATTGAGAAGAAATTAGCTGAACTTTACATCATTGGGAAGATGATTATAGACACCCTCCCTTAAATGTTGCAAAACCAAACTACTCATTTCCATGATGTTATCATCCATGTAATAGAGAACTTCATGAGCTGTGTTTCATTACTATTTTGCTATTTCTTTGATTTGTTTGTTTCATAAAACCCTTTGTACTGAAAACCCTATTATAGAATTGTCATAGTGAAAATTACCTTTAGATAAAATATTTATTACTTTTATAATTTCTGTCCATGAAATTAGATACATAAGGATGAAAATTAATATCTACTCAAATTATTTATTCCTCCCCCAGGTTTCAATACTAAGCCTCCTATTTTCTCCATATCCAGTCTCCCTTTCTCTTAAGCCATTTTCTTATTCTCAAATATAAATGTCTTTCCTTAACATTAATTTATCTCTACCAACCTATTTTATCGGCATTTCTATTCTATGTTTTTTCCAATTTGACATGGTTCTTACTCCCAGAGCTTTCTACAAGGGTTCTCTGTTCCCTAATTCCTTTATGTTGATGAAAACCCACATGCTTGCTTCATATATTTGATTACTGGGCCCTTCTGCCAAATTCCATCCCTTCCATCCCTTACCTCTTCACCCTCACTGCCAATTGGTGATGAATCAATACATTTTTACCCACAGTCATTTGAATGTGACTATTATTAGAGTTAATTAATCTTCTTAACCATTTGATAATCCAATGTCTCTATCTTAGTCCTTTACTCTATTACCCTCCCCAAACCATCGCTGAGAGAATGAAGCTGTGAGTCCACATTTCTCACACTTGACAGTCTTATTATTAACCAAAAAGAAAATAATATTTTTATACCTACCTGTCCAGACTGACTTCACCAGTCTTCACATTTGTTTGCCATTTTTCCCTCTGAAGAGTAACCGTCACTAGAAAAATCATACCCTTCTCCAGCCCGTTCCCTCCAAGAACTTTATTTTGGCTTTAGGAAATGAACCACGTTGACCTCTTATTCATTTCCTGCTAATCCTCTTCATATACTCTTCCAGTCAAGAAATTCTGATTCTAATTCAGATTCTCTCCTTCACCCTGGGAATGGACATGGGGAAAAAGAAACTGCGCTATGCTACATTTTCACTTGGCAAGCGCATTTCTTTCCCAAAAGTGGGGCTTATTCCAATTCCCTCTTTTCCCTCCTTTTTAAGGAAGGTTTCCATGTACCAAGGCTCCAGTCCAGACCAAGGAGCTTCAAAACTCCAGCTCCCACCCGTGAAGAAGCCCTGTACCACAGATGCTGCAACTTGTCTTCTGTCTGCTCTCAGGACTTATTCTGCCGTCATTTGGTATAAATGTGTTTTATCTCTCCAATCATATTATAAATCCCTTAATGGCAAGAACTGAGTTGGTGTTTCTTTGGCTTTGAGACCAAGTGCCACACCCAGTAGGGTGATAAAACTAATTTAGGGAGTTGTGAGCCATGCTTAAAGTAAATAAAAATATAAGCAAGAGAAAATATCAGATTGAATCACTCATAGTAAGGATAAGAATTGCTTAGAGGAACTCTTTAGTGTGTGTTACACTGTGTCATGATCCAACATTTTGAAATCACTGCAGTGTACTGTAAGGACACATTAGGTGTGTGGTTTAGGCCAACTGAGTTGTTAAAAGAAGAGTAGAAATGGAGATTTGATAAGGATGTTTTAGTGGCTCTTGCTCTTTGTTTTTCAGTCTAGGCGTGGGGTCTGAGCATCCTTTAGGTTGCTTCATAAGCTTTGTTGAGCTTTTTGTTCCATATTCCAAACATTTAAACGAAGTTCAAACTGGAGGAGATTCACATGCTGATAAGAATCTCAGGCTGAGCACAACCTATAAACACCCACTGTGAATATTTTACCAACTCAAATGGGAAGTCAGTTCAACCCGTAAGTTGCACAGCCTTTAATTTAGTTTAATGAATGGTCAAGATGTGCCTCCTCGGTGCCACGATGGTGTGGGCTGAGGACAGGGTGGAATCAGACACCTTAGACCACCTTATGATCTATCACTGGGGGTCAGCACATGACACAGCCCTGGGGCAAATCTGGCCAACCACTCAATTTTGTAAATAAAGTTTTATTGGAACTCCGCCAGGCACATTTGTGCCCTTTATGCTACTCCCCTTTCACTCTGAAATGCAGTTGAGGAACTGTGATGGTGAGCAGATGGCCAACAAAGTTTAAATATTTACTGTCTGGCCCTCTGTGGAAAAGGTTTGCAATCCCTGATATAGGAAAACATCAAGAGTTGTTTAAAATCATATTTTTTTTCTAAGAGATGACCATCTGCAAAGTGACAAGTATATCAAGAGCAGTATAATATTTTCCTTATTTTATGACTAAATGACATAGATCACGGGTTTGATAGATGACCTCAAGAAGATTCAACAAGGGAGGGGTCCCTTTTAGTTTTGAATGTGGTTAAAGGGAAAGTTTAGGTGGCATATGTGTTGCTAGAAAAAAAATTAAAACAAAGCATAGGACTGTACAGCACAAACCTTAATGTAAACTGTGGACTATAGGTAACAGTACAATTATATTAATATTCTCTCACCAACTGGAATAAAGGTACCATAATCATGCAAAATGTTAAAAATAGGTGCAGGTAAATGGAACTCTGCATTTTCTGCATGACTTTTCTGTAAACCAATAGCTTCTCTACTAAAAACAAAACAACAAATAACTTAGTGAAAGGAAACTATGATGTTCTTAATCAAATGACATTTCATGCCCCTCTTACACATACATGATCACCTCTCTAGGTCTTGGAATGCAGACTACAAAGTGCCACTATTAGCACAAAAATTTACAGAGCTAAGTCAACCTAACATTAGATCAGAGGTCACGAGGGGTTGCCTGTGGACTGAGAGTGGCCCCTCATCATCATATGCTTGTTCTCATCAGGTTCTAAAATTCTTAAGCCAAAATGAGTTTGTGAAATTAATTTTACCTGAAAATCTAGGTTTCCAGATCCTCTTGAAAAACATGATTTTGCTGCACAAGGCTCCATTCCTGTGAGGTGACACCAGATGAAGCCAAGGAGCAGCTTTTGGATGGGCACATGTGTTCCAGTCTACCCCAGTCCCCACTGCTCTCTAATGTTCCCTGACTCAAAGTTAAGAGTCAGGTGCATTTACAACATGCTTATGCAATTTTCCTCATTGTAAAGAACTTTCTTTGTAACCGTTTTCTTTTATAAATAGGATAATAAAAGATTAACCAAGAAGATTGTATGTTTCAAAAAAAAATTTCTCCTTACACATGGACTATATAAAGTATCATCATTATCTCCAGCCACTATACCCACCTATACTCCTCACCTTGCCCTTGTAGGTAGTGTACTTTGAGACCATTTTAGACCCATCAAGAAAACCAGACCTGAATTGAAGCTTAGAGCAGTGATTTCCAAAAAGTTCCTATATATACATAACCACTCTGTTCACGAGCATGACCAGGGTTGCTCCAGAACTACTGGGATATGGAGAGAAAATATTAGGATGCTTCACATTCTATTTCCTTTTAAAGTTCTATTTTATATGTTTTGCAGGTTTGTAATATATTTTATAAAGTAGCAATTATGTATTATTATAAGAAATATATATCTGGAAGGGTGTTGGGATTTATTTTAGTGATTGAAGCCAGTGATCAGTCAAAGCTTGGGAAGTGGGAAGGGTTCTAGGAAGTCATTACGTTTACATCTGTTAACCTTCACTTTACAATGAAAGTATCTGATGCTCACAGAGGTGGAAGGCGCCATCAGGGGTGCAGGCACGTGAGGGACAAGACTGCCCCGAGGCAGCTCTCCTACCCTGCACCCCAGAGCTCCTTCTGCTCCACTACCCTGCCTGCTTTCTTAACATAGGTCTGCTTGAGAAAAGGAGACCAATACGGTGGTCGATCATTTCCCCCAAAATAGCCAGACAGCATGTAGGAAATTGTCAGACTTCTTCCTCCAGCATAGCACAAATTTCAATTGGTAATACCCAGAACAGTCGGCTTTTTTGTAAAACACTGGCATCTGATCGCTGCCCGCGCCCACCCCACAGGCCTCCTGCTGCTCTGCCTTCTCATTGGTCAGCATCTGCCTCCTTTTCCTGTGGAAATAAAATATAAGGGCAGGAGAAAGGACATATTTGGTAATGTTACACTCTTCAGCTTCCTGCTCAGGGCTGTCTCAGCTGCAAAATGTCAAGGGAAAAAATATCCCTCCAACTTGGAATGAATTCCAGACAGACCCTGATGCCTGCAAATTTGTCAGAGGGCGCCAAGTCCAGCCAGGCAGAACATGAAGACGGTTCATTATTCGGCTTCAAGAGACGCTCACATAATCAGACACTCTGGCATTTATGATTTTCCCCATTTCAGATGGTCTCGAGTTCACAGCTTTCCCCTCCCTTTACCGCTGGTTCTGAGCTTCCTTTTAAATCAAACCTCAGCGGTTATAAAAAGACTCTCACATTACTTGCAAGCCAAAGGCTCTGCTGGGGGACGCTGTTCCGACAGGGCAGCTCACGGCTGGGGAAGGACGGCTCTTTTGGATTATTAGTCTGGGGAGGGCCCGCCAGGAAATGAGACTCGTTTTACCTTGCCTGTGCCACAAACCTCCGCATCTGGTTTCTGCTCCCTGGCCTCCTTGCCACTCAAGGCATTAAACGCCGTGATCGTTACTAAAAAGCACTTATTTGTTTCCATTGGTTTTCCTTTTCCTTTTTGTTTACCACGGGGGGCACTTCATGGCCCTGCGGTTTATTCCGAGGCTCCTAATTTGTGAATACACCATCAGGACGGTTTGTAAAGTTGCGTTTGGGGGGGGGGGGGGATGTGAGTCTTTCACTTGACTTGCGGCACATTTTCATTCCCCTTTAGAACCGTTGCCACATGCTGGCCCAAAGGTAAGGAAACAAAGTTTGTAATCCAAACCTCGTTAAGTTGCTACACACACATGTTCCCTTCTGCTCCTTGCTCCTCGCTTTGAAGCGCCATGGCATTTGTTGGTACTGGGTCACCCTGCATCTTTATTGGGTGCCTCCGGGAGGCAGGAAGGTATGCAGATATCAGGGTGGGCGACGGGTTGAAGCGCTCCCCTGAGGAATGGGCTCTTCAGTCTTGAGGTGAGGTCTCTGCGAATGAGGGGCCCTTTTCATCCTTTTCCTAAACTGTCCTGCATCTCTGCTTGGGTTTCGCTCCTCCACAGGTTAGGATTCGTGCTACTCCCATGGTGATCAACTGTCAGGTATCGGCATTAGGTTGCGGCACCACTGGATGAGTCAGTTGGGAGGAAGCCGGCCTGGAAATTCAGCTGAAAGCCTCTGTTGACTGACGAACGCTTTCTTACTTCATCTCAGCCTGCCGGTCAAGGGCAAGCCTGGCCCGCCCACCTCCAGGCACTGATTCACAAACCCGGGGCCTGGGTGGAGGCTGGGGAAGTCCAGGCTCAGGGAATCCCACTTTTTCCTCTTTCCTGCCTTCTGCAGACACCCACACACCTAGCAGTAAGGGGGATGAAAGAGGGAGCTCTTTTCTTGTGACTTTTTGAGTGTCAGCAAGTTAGCCTGCTGCCATTTTCTTTTCAAAATCCCACATGGTGCCTTCTTACACAGACTATATTGCCAGCATGGCCCTTTGCTCAGTGTGGCCTTTTCTGAGGAGATTGCTGCCCCATCTTATCTGCCTTGTCTATAAAATGGGCAAAATAAGGACTCAACTTTTGGAAAGCAGGGGTAAGGCTAGATAATACCACGTTCTCTTTCATCCATTCACCCCATGCCTGTGAAGCATTCGCCACTATTGGAAAAACGGCCCGCTTTGGTCAGGTGTTTGAACACAATTCCCTGAGCCCCTACTTCCTATTAGAAGAATTAGTTAAATATTTCTGAATGTGGGGTTTCCGAACTCACTGCGTCAAGAGTCCCTGTACACGAGGCCACTAGGAGAATGGTCAGATGGAGGAACAATGGCCTGCCCTGTGTCCACTATCAAGGAGTGGTCAGTGTTCCTGCCAGCCTGGTGGCTAGCCTTTATCGCCTGGTCATTTTAGACCTGAAAGAGAACATTCCGTCAGAGGATCAGGTTCTATCATTTCACTGGAATGCAATGTCAGACCACAGAAAACGCCAGCACTAACACATTTGCCACGGCTCAGATTATAAACAGATAGCAGTTGAATGGGCTGCCCCAGTTGTGTTTCCTCTCTTGCTAAGGATAGAATAAAAAGAGATTGGTTTAAAATCCAACTGGGAGACTCAGGGCAGACATAAGGAGGGACTTCTGACCTGAAGGATACAGAAGACGTCATGAGGTTTTCCTTACGGGCAGAATCCTTCAGAGGAGCCCGGAAGAGCGCAGTTGAAGGGTTGAGATGCCCTACTGACTGCAGAGGAGGGACAAGGTGATGTGATTTCCAAGGTTTTCTCCAGGCAGCAGCCCTCAGTGAGGGCCAAACTACCTTTACACAGCAAAGTCAGACTTTCCGTGTTGGAAGATCACTGGAGAGTCCTTTATCCCACCCCTCTTGTTTCGCTCAGAAAACCGAGGCTCAGAGAGGTCCTGGGCAGAGAGTGAGTCAAAGGCCGGGCCTGGAGCTCAGAGCCTCTGGCTCCCTGTACAGGGTGCTTTTCTCCACTATATTTCTTGCTAAAAACACCAATCTATTTAAGGTGTAGCTTCTTTGCTAACTCCCGGGGCCACTACAACTGTTGAATTCTGGAAAGGGCTTTATAAGGATTTTGTTTATTACACAAACAGTCCTGAGACAGAAATATGAGGAACTCTGAGGACTGGCATGGCTAAATATCACCATTTAGAAGAATGGTTTAGACAAAGTACGAAAGAGGAAATGCTATTTATATGAGATAATTTCTACTCACTAAATGTCTTGGAAAATTAAATTCAAAGCCCAACAACTTTTTCCTTCATTCAGCTCAATATCAGAGGCTTACTAGACAATTCCCCAAACAAACCTGTTTCATATATTTCTTTTTCTCAAGGAGAAATTGCCATGATGTACTAACTTCCCTTCAGAAAGTTTCCATTTCATTTTTACAAATGCAAACTTATATCTAATTTTATCTTTCCCTTGTTTTATAATCTTTGAAATGCATAATGCTGTCTGATCTTGATATTCATCAGCTTTAATTCTAAATTTTCCTTCCTCCCCTTCCTTCCTTCCTTCCTTCCTTCCTTCCTTCCTTCCTTCCTTCCTTCCTTCCTTCCTTCCTTCCTTCCTTCCTTCCTTCCTTCCCTCCTTTCTTTCCTTCCTCTTTTATTTTGGATAAATTTGTCCACTTGACACAGGAAGCCAGTTAGGAGCTGTTCCTCCTGTTTTCTCCATGGAAGCTGCATCCCGAAAGTCTTTCTCAACTCCACTGTAGACCAGGGAAAGTCACATCTCACAGACTAAAAGCCAGCAACTTGTAAACCATGGGAAGTGAAATAATGATATTGAATGACAAAATTCTCACCTGGGGCTGATATTAACATTACAATATCTTTCTTCCCTCTTTTGGTCTTTTTTAACCTTTTAACTGAGCATCTAACAAAATCACAATTGTAGTGGACTCCCCTTATGTTCTGAGTAGAAATTTCCTTTTGACTCATGGGCCACCAAAAACTGTTCTTATCCCAAGTATTTCCTCCATGGAGCAATCAAGAAACTGGAATTCCAATGAATAGATTCAATTGTTCAGGTTAAGACAGTGTCTTTAGAAAATAGTGCCACTTACCAGTTAGGTGTGACAGAGTATTAACCCATTAGCACCCATGAGTATATTAGCCTTAAATCCTTTATCAGATAAACCAAAAAAGGACCTGGACCTCATCTGATAAAAGACAGTTACATTTTAATAGTTAAAACAAGTGGCCCAGATAGAATATGCTGGGAAATGAAGGCCCTTTTCTTAGTTTCCTGGAACGGTCATAGTGAAGTCCCACAAACTAGGTGGCTTAAAACAACAGGAATTCATTGGCATACAGTTCTGGAGGTTGGAAGTCCAAAATCAAGGTGTAGGTGTCAGAAGGGCCATGCTTCCCCAGAAGTCTACAAGGAAGAGTCTGTCCCATGCCTCTCTCCTGGTTTCTGGCAGTGGCTTGCCAGCAATCCATGGCATTCTTTGCCTCAGTGGTCATATGACCTGCTCTCTCTGTTTGTCTATGTCCAATTTCCCCCTTTTTGGAAGGATACCAGTCATATTGGATTAAGACCCATCCTAATCTAATGTGGACTCAGCTAATCATATCTGCAAAGACTTTACTTCCAAATAAAGTCACATTCACAAGACTGGGGTTAGGACTTGAGCATGTTTTTCTGGGGGACACAATTCAATGCATATCACGGGCTGGGCATTAGCAGTGGAAGATTAGGGTGAGAAAAGATAAGGTGGCAAAAAACGGCCATCACTACATCAGAGTTTTCCCTTGACTTCGGAGGTTTGCATTTATATTACATGATTCTTTTTTTTTTTTTACATTTTTTTTTATTGATTTTGTAATAATATTACATTAAAAATATATATGTGAGGTCCCATTCAACCCCACCCCCCCCCCACCTCTCCCCCCCCCCCCCCCCAGCAACACTCGTTCCCATCATCATGACACATCCATTGGATTTGGTAAGTACATCTTTGGTCACCTCTGCACCTCATAGTCAATGGTCCACATCATGGCCCATACTCTCCTCCATTCCATCCAGTGGGCCCTGTGAGGATTTACAATGTCCGGTGATTGCCTCTGAAGCACCATCCAGGGCAGCTCCATGTCCCAAAGACGCCTCCACCTCTCATCTCTTCTTGCCTTTCCCCATACCCATCAGCCACCATGTCCACTTTTCCCAATCCAATGCCACCTCTTCTATGTGGACATTGGATTGGTTGTGTCCATTGCACCTCTATGTCAAGAGGAGGCTCAGATTCCACATGGATGTTGGATGCAATCCTCCCACTTTCAGTTATATTACATGACTCTTAAGCATCTTACTACATTTACTTACTTCTCTCTCAAAGTTTGTCATTGCCATTGTTTTAATTTCCTAAGCTGCTCAAGCAAATACCATGAAAAGGGGCAGGTTAAGCAGTGGGAATTTATTTGTTCATGGTTTTGAGATTAGGAAAAAGTCCAAATAAAGGTATCATCAAGGTGAGGCTTTCTCCTTGAAGACTGTGGTATTCTGCAACTGGCACCTAGAGAGCCTTGGTCCTTAGCTTATCACATGGCAAGGCATATGGTGGGGTCTTGCAGGCTTTCCCTTCTCCTCTGTGTCCAGCTGATGTTCAGCTTCTGGCTGGCTGCTGCCTCTGGCTTCCTCTCTGGATCTGAATTTTACTCCACCTAAAATGGACTCCAAAAATAGGATTAAGAACTGTCCTGTTTTAGTTGGGCCACACCTTCAGAAAAGTAACCTTACTTAAAGATCCTACTTACAATGGATTCACACCTACAGGAATGGGTTAAGTTTAAAAACATGTTTTTCTGGGGTACATACAGTTGCAAACCACACAGTCATAAATCAATTTGAGTCTCCAGATTAAATTAGACAAATTAGTTATATATGATTCAATGATGATTTGCTTGAATCAGCAAGTTCTTCTAAAATATTTGTGCATTAGATAGAGTAAGTAAAAATTTTAAGGGGCAGAATAACAGGGCTAGCAGTCCAATTCTGTGCTGGTTTAAATGTGTGAGGGGTGGGATGTAAGAAGTAGAATACAAAACAAGGAATTTTATCTTAAGAAAAAAAATGGAGGAATAAGAGGATTGGAAGCACAATAACAAAGCTAAACATAAAAAGAAAGTCCTAGAAAATAAGTCTCATTTCAGCTATGTTAGGAGACCATGTGGCCTTGCTTTATTGCTGTAAAGCAACAAAATGCTGGTCAGTATACCAGCACTTTCATTCTTTTTTTTTCTATGAAGTTGATTTTGGAGGAAACCGATAAACCCTGAGTTACACATTCTATTTCTAATGTTCACTTGGTGAAAAAATAATCATGGGCAACCAGAATTGGCTATAAACATCCAGCAGATCAGAGAAAGTCTAAAGATGTGTAAACATTATTTTCCAGAAAATGGAACTTTGGGGAGACAGGATTTGTTTCTGGCAACAAAATGCTTCAGAGGTTGGATTTTGGAGATTGGTTAGACACTTACACTTTCACTGTGGAATGGTATTGAGAACAGAGTGGTTGGTGGAATTTGAAATTAAACTATCACTGCTCTCCTCTTCCAATCTATAGCCCCTATGTAGGTCATCAGGAAAATAATAGCAAGACATTCTCCAAGACAAATGATCTGTTTTCTCCAAAAACAAATCAATATCACGAAAAGAAAAAAAAGGGAAGGGAGTGAGATAAAGAGACTTAGAAGATACATATAATCACATACAATGTGTGAACTTTATTTGCATGCTGATTGAAATGAACCAACTACAGAAAGGCCTCATTAAGACAATTGGAAGATTTGAACATGATATGGATAATACATACTATTAAGGAGTTGTGGTGAATTTTGTTAGCTGTGATAATAGCCTGGTGAATTATGTTAAAAAAAAATTCCCTTAACAGAAATGTGTACTGAAATTTGTACTGGTGAAGTAACATGATATTGTGGATTTACATTAAAATATTTAAGCAAAAAAATTAAACTATCTATATTGGGTTAGACGAAACAAAACTGGCAAAATGTTGATCACTTCTGAGGCTGGTTTATGATATATGGGGGTGGGGTTGTGTGTTTGAAATTTTCCATCAAAAAAATTAAGAGAGGAAGTGGGGATGAAATCACCTAAGGATCAAGGTGTATGGCAAAGCATGGCTGTCTAATCTCAAGAAGGCCACTTACAAACTGTGACCTTAGAAATAAAGACTAGTGAAGCCAAAAATTAAAAAATACAAAAATATACCCAAACTTAAATTCAGTTGGAAACATTCTTATCCTCACTCTCTGATGATCATGATGATGACAATTTAGCATTTTCCTGGGATTATTGAGACTAAGAAACACAGTAGAGTTAGTCATTAAGTGAGTCACGTTGAGTGATGATAATCTAGCATCATAATTTTGAAGAAAAAGCATACTTTAAGATTGGACTAGGATAAGATTGTATAACACGTTTTCCAGCACTATTTGAAAATTATGCAGCACATTTCACTTAGCAAAATCATATGAAACCCATGGTATAATAGAAGACCAGTTTAACATCAAAGAAATACAGGAGATTTTGCGGCTTGCTGTTTGTTTACCTGCAAGGGAAATGTCTGAAACCCTGAAGTATTTATTACACATAATTTGGCTACACTTAGGGGGAAAACACGGATTGCCCTGAACTTTCTAACTTTTATCAAACAAGAGCCTTTTGTCCCCTTCTCATATTCTCTGGAAAAGGACAGAACTTTTCCATTTATTTATTTGTTTGTCTACAGCTTGTTTTTTCACCCCATCACACCTGTTCTCAAATGCTCAGTGAAATCACTTCTAACCCTTGGAAGAAAATGACAGACAAGAAATGGCCATCATGGAATCTTTCTGTGGATATGGAAACAGAAATAACTCTTTAAGTAAACATTGACCACACACAGCCAGCTTCTGCATGAGGTGATGTGGTGACTTCACAAGATGGACCCCACCCCTCCCATCTGGGATGAGCATATATCTCAGGTTGCCATCCTGCTAGAAAGCCTATAATTATAAGACAAAGATGGAGGCATGTCTATGAAAGCAAACTTTGTCCAGGTCTCTAAGACACAGTCTACTTTTCCAAATCAACTTAATGGGAGAGTTTATTAGGAAAAGTCATGGACTGCCTCTGGAAAGATACACAGAAGACCTGGTAATATTGCTTCCTTTGGGATGTGGCTGCTGAAAGACTTGGAGTCGGGCAGGACAGATACACTCAATATACATTCCTTCGCACCATTAAAAATTTTAAATTTAGACCATATGCATGCATTTCCTGCTCTAAACTAACTAGCTAGTTAGCTACCTATCTACCTACCTACATAGTCAATTAATTAACAAAATTAAAATTTAAAAATAGTCAAATAACTGTAAATACTGTATTTTCCACTGCTGACATTTAACTAATGGCTCAATCAAACTCTTAAATTAGTTGTTTCCCCCTTTATTTGTTACACTGGCCTCCTTATTCTCCTTCAAACATGCCAGGCACATTCCTGCCTCAAGTTCTTTGCAAAAACAATTTCCAATGCCTGGAAAAATCACTTCCCTGTTATTGGCATGGTTCTCTTCTTGCCTAGTTTAAGTCTTGACTCAAATATCACTTTCACAATAGAGCCTACCTTGACTACTCTATTTAAAATTGCAAACTTATACCCCAGAATTCCCCATCCACTTAGTTTTTCATAGTAATTGATTTCTTCCAAAATACTATGTACTGTGCTATTGAACATATTAAATATCTGTATCCCAACACTAGAATGCTAGTTCCACTAAGGCAGTGATTTGTCTGGTTTGTTCACTCTGTTTCCCCACATTGGCATGTGGTAGGTTGTCCAGAAATAATTTCTGAATAGATGGGAAAGAGAATGAATGAACTTTACTTTCAAAACTTATTTTGCTTGATTAAACATCGTTAAATGAGACTGACACATTTTGTTTTTAATTCTATTAATGATCAGTATTAAGTTTTTCAAAAACATTCCTTAATCTATATTTTAAAAATAAATTTAAGAATAACAGTCTCTAATTATGTTAAGGTAAAGTGTACTTTTACTTCTGTTACTTGCCAACCCTTTCTGCCTAGCCAATATCCTAGTCCTTGCTATCAATACTTTACTAAAGTTTGGATCATTGTTATTATAATATTTTTTGAGTTAGTAGATTTTTTAACTTGTGAGAATATTTTGACATAATCATTCTGTTTTGAATAAGTTACCTATAACTGTTGAGATTTCTATTTAGAAGCTTTCAATACTCAACACCTGAAACAGTCAGCTAGAATTAGTCAACTAGTTTCTTCAACCAGGAGGAGATTTAACACAAAGAATTAGGTGCTGGAAAATCCATTGGCAGAGTGAAGACCAGAGAAAGGTACAGTGACATTTGAGGAACTCTGGAAGTTACGAGAATCACCAGAAGCCATTGCTTCTGGACTCAGCTGCAAAGGCACACTGAAGGCGGCGATTGGCAGAAGATACCCAGGGCTAAGAAACCCCACGTCTGCAGACTGGTTCAGCCCCACCTTGTCCACCTCTGCCACAGAAACAGTAATGGCTTCTGCTTCTCCCCTTACTGGGGAACTAACTTTTCTACAATGCTTGGAGGTAAAAATGGGCAAAGGAGTATCATTTTCAAACCCCAGACGTCTCTCCAATACACATTTCCATAAGCTCCAAACCTAAAAATGATATTCTCACCAGAATTTCATCCTGATATCACCACAATTTCATCCTGATATTTCTTAAGCCCTTCATTCTACTTTTTCAGCTTCTGAGTCAAGGGTGTTCACTAGTTTGTCTTGGGGTCATTGTAACTAAGTTCCATTCATGTGTACATTTTCCAGGTAAATCGCAGTGATGAGCACAACATTTGCAGGTCCCTGTTCCCTTATGCCCAATGCCCATGGCATGATGGTTGGGAGAGTCTATATCTATTCCCAAGACAGTAGCTATCAAGGCAGGCAATTCTAAAGAGAAGGAGCACAATGTACAGAATATGTGTGTATAAAACTACAACAAGATTAGCAACTATTATACTTTTAAATTAATAATTGTTCATTATTGGCTTATAGATCCCCTCCCTACCTCAGTTATCTTGTCTGTAAAATGAGCATATAATAGTATTTACTTCATGGACTTGTTGGGAGGATTAAATGAGATTTTTTATATATATATAGTGGTTGGAGCAGTGTCTGAGACATAGTAAGTGCAAAACAAAAGATAGCTGCTGTTATTATTACTATTATTATTATCATTATCATCATTCTTTTTCTCAAAATGGAAAAACTGATAGGTTTGTGCCATAGGTTGAATTGTTGAACATAAGGCATTATCCCTCCCTGTATCTATGCCTTTGACATGATTTCTTCATGGTCAAAATGAGGTTCACCCCTGCTTAAATTTGGATTGGCCTTGTGACTTGCTTTGATCAATGGCATATGAATAACAATTTGTTCCTTCCAAGCCCAGCTCTTCAAGGACCTCTTGTGTTTCCATTTGCACCTTGCACGTCTGCCATTGCCATGAGAAAGTTTCCATCTGGATTGCTGCTGCCTCCTCAGCCGGGGCTGAGTTTGGGGTGGCTTATGATACAGCAATGGTGAATGGATACACTTTATTTCAGAGGCACCTCAGCAGAAGACCTCCCAGTGACCGAGTCAAGCGATAAGAACTGCTGCCCAGCTGGCTTATATGTTATTGCCCAAATGCCAGTAGTTCTGGGTGAGCATTGCTTGGAATAGTGCTGTAGGCTCTGAGTGGGTGTGGGGAATGGAGGGCTTCGTGCCAGTTTCTTTCTTCTGTGCCTTTTGCCACCTTCAACAGTCTGCCAGCTGGTGCAGCTGTACCCTTTGGACAAATGATACAATATCCTGGGCATTAGCTTAAATGGTACCACACATGCACAGAACCACAGCTGCTATTTGTTGTGCTTTTTGCTGTTCTTGGCTATGGTGTTGTGCCTGGGGGTAGCATAGAATTCTACACACCAAGTGTGGCTTTTCAAGATTCATAGACAGAAGTCTGATCAATGCAGCTGCTAATGAGGATGACATGTGTTGGGAAAATAGGCCAGGATCTTTTGTGAATAGTTTGAGATTTTCTTCTCAGAGTACAAAGTGTGCATAAAAACTTGCATGATAAAACATCATATGGTATGTCCTTCCAAGGAAAAATCGAAAGTTTACAGATATTATTAATGCTTGAGATTTTTTAAAAAGAAGGGAATATTAACTTTGTTTGCACAATAATATTAATATCCAGACATACGTAGAGCAGTAATCATTCACAAAACCTAATTTATAATTAGTTTCTATTTCTAAGCAAAAGGGAGTTTTGTTCTGCATGTGATGCCTAGAATAATTTATACCATTACTGATTAGCCCATGCAGTTGGCAAATGTGATCTGTCTCAAAACCTTCAGAGGTTGGATGATGTTTTAATTTTCTAGGCTGCTCAGAGCAATACTATGAAATGGGTTGGCTTTAAACAATGGAAATTTATTAGCTTACAGTTTGAGGCCAAGAAAATGTACAAATCAAGGCATCATCAAGGCAACGCTTTCTTCCTGAAGACCGGCTACCAGCGATCCTGGACAACTTTGTCGCATGGCACATGCTGGTCTCTCCCTTTTCCTCCTTATGTCATTGCTTTTAGCTTCTTGCTTCTGTGGCTTTCTCTCTCTGTCTGAATTTTATTGTCTTATAAAGGACTCCAGTAGGAAGATTAAGGACCTTTCAAATTGAGGTGGGTCAGACCTACATCATCAACAGTTCTACTTATGATGGCTTTACACCCACAAGAATGGATTACTTTAAGAACATACTCTTCTGCGATACATACAGTATCAAACCACCATAGCAGAAAACCTAAAAATGGGAATATATGAATAAATGTAAATAGCCATAAAATAGACATTGTATGTTTAGTCTACTCAAAACTTAATCAAAAGTTTATTTATTAACCCCATTTTCTTGTGCTATGGGGTGGGAGAAGAAATAAAGGGAGAAGGAAATAAAATAAAAGATAGATAGGGTTCAGTCACAAGGCTCATAGCTTACTAGGATGGAACACAGCCCTACATCAGAGCACTCTCAATGAAAACATTGACAAACAAATGCATAGTGAAGTTGTTCTCAACCAGTTGCAATTAACACTTGGGAGCTTTTAAGAAATATCATTAGTATCCCCCTAAGCTTCTAATCTAGTTGGTCCTGGATGAGACCAAGTAATTATACTTTATGGAAGCTCCCAATTCTGGTGTGTAGCATTAAATCCACTGGTATATGGTATTTTGAAATGGCCTAAGGGTCAAAAGGATGCTAAAATGAATGTATTTACTAATTTCAGACATTTTTAGAGGAGCTTCATAGAAGATTGGAGCCAAAAGTAGGATTTTAAAAGGAAGAATCATGGCTTGACCTTAAAGAAATGTGCTTTATTTTTTAAACAGTTCTCTGATGATTTTCCAGAGAAACAGAGCACAGATAATTTCAGTGGAAGAAAATTATGGTATATAAAGTGATTTTTCAGTTCTTCTCAGTTATCTTAAATTATAAGTATTTATTTCAAGTATCTACTATTCTGGGGAAAATAAAAGCTATATTTTATAAGAATGCCTCTTCTGTGTTTTATTTCATTTCCTCTTGAATCCCTGCCTTTTCTTGCCATTACCAATCAAAACAAAGACTCCTATATGTTATATGCCTAGAGGAAATTTACTTATTATGCTTATGCTTAAGAATAATTTTAGGTTTTTCAAGCCTGCTTTCATACCGCCCCATACCACAGTTTTCAGTTTTTTATTTAAGCTCCACAAGAGCAGCATTTTTTAGTGTGATGAGAAAAGATAACAAAGAAAATAAATTAGGAGTCTTATGATTGACCCTGTTTTTATTATTCAGGAAGCCCAAAATGAAGGATAATAACCAAATTTTGCCAAGGAAAACATTTTCGACCATTTCAATTACTGTTTTAATTGGCTGAGTCTGGCTGTCAGATTATCCTCTAATCTCTACAAGAATGTTATTTGGAAAAAGCTGAAATATGCCCTGCATGGAAGCCACATCCATCCCTTCAGCACAGTCTAGTTGGAATAACTTTTTCTCAATATACTGGAATCATATTGGAGTAAACCTGGCAGTTCCTGGAAAAACTTAATCCATAGATCATATAAAAGTTGAATTCACTATCAGCATATTATTGAGAAGTCTGAAAAGGGTAGTGTTCTGAGTCCAAGATTTAAAAAAGTGATGACACTGAGATATTTGTATAGAGAATACCTCCAGGCAATGTGCAGGCATATATGTGTGTACATTTAAGTATGTGTGCACAGTTATGTGTGTGTGGGCATGATTGTGTGAGTTTGTATAAAGAAAACTACAATAAAAGGAGGGGAGTGCTTGCAATCATTTAGATAGTTTCATGAAAGCTTCTTGGGATATGGGATGTGTTTTATCAAGATTCCTTGGAGAAGCAGAACCAGTTGCTTATCATACTTGTGAGTTCAGAAACTTGAAAAGGCCTTTCATTTTTGTTTGTTTTAATTAAATGGGTCTTGAAAAGATTGTCATTAAGAATACATTATTATATCATCAGATGGCAATTTTTGGTTTGTTCTCCTTCTAGTGGGATGGAAACCTATTGGGTTTGTATAATCTAAGTATCTTTAAATATTTTTTTAAATAAAAGAGATATTAGGCCCATTATTTTTAAAAATTGTTTGCAGTTGGGCTCTACAAATAGACTCCAGAAATGCATAAAAATATGTGTGGCTATGGTAACACACTTGGTTCTTTATCCTAGCCTGCTCCCTTCTCTAAATATTGAAATTATAAAATTTAAACAGCATTAAAAGGCTACTATCATGTTTCATATGTTGGGACAAGGCCACCATGAAGGGGCATGCCATGAAAAAGCTATGAGAATGCTCTCCAGGGGTGACCTCTGCAGCTCACATTGCCAGTTCTCCAGGGCCTTGCTACACCTCCTGTGGTCCCCGAGCAGCAGCACAAGCTGAGAGCTTGTTAATAGTGCAGAATCTCAGGCCCCATCCAGACAGACTGGGTTAAAAAAATGTATTCTAACAAGATCTGCTGGTGATTCATATAAACATTGGATTTAAGAGCTATGGGTCTAAATTATCTGGAATATTGGTCTACAAGTAAAAGCAAGTGGGAGTATCTATTCAGTGTGCCTATATCAAGATCTACACATTTGCAGAATATTTATCAATTGCTCTAAATGTAAGATAGATCTGTATTAGTCAGGGTTCTCCAGAGGAATAGAACCAACAGAATATGTATATGTATGTGTATGTGTATGTGTATGTGTATGTGTATGTGTGTGTGTGTATGTGTATGTGTGTGTATGTATGTGTGTGTATATATATATAGAGAGAGAGAAGAAATTGGTTCATGTGTCTGTGGGGATTGAAAAGTCAAAATGTAGGGCAGTCCACAAGTTGGAAACTTTATGAAGATGACATTAAATTCCCCAGAACAACAGGGCTGGCTGCAGCAGAGATAGAAATTCTTCTTTCTGACTGATGAAATCCATGTTTTCAGTTGTCTCTTTAAAGCCTCCAACTGATTGAATGAGGATACTTCACTCATTCCTGAAGGCAATCTCTGTTGTTGAGTGTAAATGTAAACTGCAGTAAATGCAATCAACTGACTAATTATTTAAAGTCATCTACATGGAACAGCAACAATCCCCCAAGTACAATGGCTAAGACCAATAAAGAAGGATGGTCCAAAAATGAGCCCTTGATACTAATGACTATGCTTGTGAGCCTGTGTGCCTGAAATAAGAACTAGGCCTAGAGCTGCAGGGTGCCTAAGAATTACCTCCTGAGAGCCTCCATGTTGGTCAAATGAGGCCAGTCTCGAAGCCAAACTCAGCATGTAAATGCATTACCTTCCCCCCAGCATGGGACATGACTCTAGGGGATGAGCCTCCCGGCACTGAGGGATTACTACCATGTACCAGCTGATGATGTAACTAGAAAATGAACTTGAATAAAAGGGTCAACTCAGACCAGCAGAATATCTCAACCTACCTGTAATATCAGGTGTCAAAAATGCTTTTTGACCTTGAATAAAAGGGAGAAATGGAAAGGACAAATGAGTTTATATGCCTATGAGTCTCCAAAAAAGAGTCGGGAGATCATCAGAGGGGTCCCTCTTATGCATGCCTCAGCAGGGTCCTAGAGACAGCCAAAATAGATACAAGCCCAGGTATTGGTTCTTCTGAAGGCTACAGAGACCCACAGGTTCTGTGGTCATGGCAGATGGAGTTCAGTGCTATGTCAGTTGGCCACACTTTGGAGTTTGTGTTCCTGAGTGTGATGGAGTTGAACTCAGATGTGATCTTGGTTCACAAGCCTCTCCTGTTACTTTTACCGGACCTGTGGTTGGCACTGGGATTTGGTGTATGCTCAGGGGACCTGAATCTCTGGACTGTCCATGTGATAGCCAGGCCCTGAGCCTCAACAGACCTGCAACTCCTGCCCTCTGGTTTAATGAACTTACTCCAGCCAGCTAAAAGGGAAGTGAAGAAGGTCAACAACCACATCAGGGAGCCAAGAGTGCCTACAACTGCAAGCAGAATTGCTTCCATCATCCATGTGGAATTTAAGCCCCCTCTCAATGTAGAGGTGGAGTGGACATCACCATCCCAGGGTCCACAGGATGGAGGAATAGAGTATGGATTAGAGTGGACTTACTGATATTCTATTCTGGAACTATTGTGATTAGTAATGGAAAAAAATGTAGCATTGACATGGAGAAAGTGGCCATGGTAGCTGCTGAGGGTAGGGAGAGGGAAGAAGAGATGTGATGTGGGGCATTTTCAGGACTTGGAGTTGTCCTGGGTGGTACTGCAGGGACAGATGCTGAACATTGTGTGTCCTGCCATGGCCCACTGGGTGGACTGGGTGAGAGTGTATACTACAATGTAAACCACTATCCATGTGGTGTAGCAGTGCTCCAAAATGTATTCACCAAATGGAATGAATATGCCAGGCTGATGAAAGAGGTTGTTGATGTGGGAGGAGTGGGGTGAGGAGGGTGGGGACTATATGGGGACATCATATTTTTTGGATGTAACATTAAAGAAATAAAGACAAAAAAATAATAAAACATAAAAAAATAAAAAATCAATATAAATATAAATAAATAAATAAAGTCATCTACAATTACCCAAACAGTAATCAGGCCAGTGCTTATTTGCTCAAACAACTGTACACCATAATCTAGCCAAGATGACACATGAAATTAACCATTACACTATTCATCCATCCTTTTTTTTTTAAAGTTCAATTGCTGAGATTATTAAATCCACTGTATGTACTTCAATATCCTAATGATTCTTCAGTTGTAGCCAAAATTTTGACTGTGGCTAATCAGTGTAATTGTCTCTGAGAATCTAATTTGAGTTATCATAAAGGGGTATGGAAAAATTTCTTCATACTAAACACAATCAGATACTGTAGCTGGAGTCCAAAGCATTTGTATTCTTTGGTCAGCTCTTTTACAAAGGTCTGCAGTACAGTATTCAAGGTATTTCCTATAGAAGAGGGATCTTGCAAGGCAAAGCCTGTATCATTTAATCCCCAGTGTCACTAATTCACTCAAAACACAAATGAAATAAATCCTTTAATCTAAAGTTATTGGGGGGGGGGGGGGGAGGCAGATAAAATCCTCTACTTAAAAAGATATCTTCAAACAATTATACCTACTGTTGAGCTTCACCAGTTTATCAGTTGTGGTGTTATTATAAGCAGATTGCAGTCCATATAAAAATATGGCTCAAAAATGAGATTTGGTCAGTTGAATCAAGAATGTTCAAAGTATGAGAACCCTATGCTTTTCTGTCCCCACATCAAAACAGTTTGGTTCCTGTTCTAAAATGAGTAACCTACAATTGGTCGGCTTAAACAATGGGAATTTATTGGCTCATGCTTTTGAGGTTGGGTAAAGTCCAAAATCTAGACATTAGATAAGTAATGCTTTCTCCCCAAAGACTGTGGCAATCTGGGGCTGGTTGCCAGACATCCTTGGTCCTTGACTTTCCTGACATAGAAACACATACAGTGATGTCTTTCCTTCTCTCCTCTGAGCTCAGCTGACTTCCAATTTCTTCCCATGTGAATTTTTCTATTGTGTCAAATTTCCTTTGCTTACAATAACTTCAGGCATACTGGATTAATGTCCACCCTTATTCGGTTTGGGTACTTCTTAACTAATAACATCTTCGAAGATCCTGTTTACAAATAGGTTCACAGCCACAGGACAAGGGGATGGTTCTTGTTTTTCATGGGGGCATGATTCAATTCCCAACAGTTCCTAAAAGCTACAGCACAAGGAAAGCTACACATGAATGAAACTCTTCATTCCTAGATAGTGTTCTGAATCCTTTCCTTTTTCCTTATCCTAGTGAACTTGTAGGACAGCCTTGAAGGAAATGGTGAGTCATAGACCAATATCACTCCTCTCTCCCTTCCCCCAGAAAACCAGCTTGGAATCAGTTCTCAGTTTTCTCATCTCTGGGTTCTACCTATGAGCTCTTCAGAATCAAAAAGTCTTACTTAAACAAACCACCTCACTCTCTAAACACCCTGCCCCATATCCAAAGAGAGAAAGACCCTTCCAAAGACCCAGGAAACCAAAGTCTGGTGGTCGAGTAGTAGTTAGGAACACAGGGATTGTATTCCAGCTCAGTAATTGGGTGGCTTTGGGCAATATGTTCCCCCAGTCTCAGCTTTCTCTTTTATAAATGGAAATAGCAGCATCTATTTCAGAAAGATGTCATGAATATTAAATGCAAAGCTGCAATTCAAGTGTTTAGGAAATGTTTTTGGTAGATGATCACTCTCCTTTCTTCTACCCCACTCCCAGTTCATTTGCTCTCTTCTCCTCTCTTTAAATCTGATCCTCCTTCTTGCCATTTATTCTCTCTACTTTCTTTCCCTCCTCACCTTCACCATTCTTAATACTCAAGCCGAAAGTGCCCACAAGCAAAGGATGACAAGCCAAAAATTAGTTTAGACCCAAGAGTCTCAGGAGCCCCAAAACCCATTCATCCAGAGAGCTTCGAGCATTCCCCTTGCCTTCCTGGTTGATGATTCATTTCTTTCTGTAGCTAGCAGTTCCTCTTTACTTCCCACCAGCATTTGTGATACTCATACTTCAGGGGAATTGGCCGAGAAACCATGTGTGGTACTTTCAATCCCAAGCACACTCATTATTCCAACTTCCCTCAATCTTTGCTGTTTCTGACATCCTTGATGCTATTTCATACCCTTATCAGACCTGTGCAAACTTTCATTACATCCTCTGGATCTCCTGATTCCTTCTTCTCCATCCCACACAGAGGTTTTCCTGTAGCGTTAAGAGCAGTAGTAAGGCCAGCACTTTCGTAACAGTGCCTGAACATCTTAGCAATCAAAATTCCAACTGCAAACTGCACACTTTCAGCCTTAAATAAGCTACTTGCAATCAAAGAGCAGCCTGGTGCCTTGTATCAGAGCAGCACTTTTCAATGTCTTGTCCTGGCTTTGGGTTGTTTGGAACAATTGCCACAAAAGTTGTTTGCTTCAATAAGTTGTCTACTCTAATAAGGCATAGGGTACTACGTTCATGAATGAATTCATTTTTACAATGTAAACTGGAAGGTCTTTAGGTTTATTTTTGTGATAGTTTCTCTCTCACTGGCTTGCATACTGATAGGCTGATCAGGAAATGGACATCACTAGCAGGCTCTGACTTAGCCAATTGAGACTCCACTGATGGACTGTTAGCAATTGTGGAGATTTGGGATCATTAATGCATTTGACAAAAGAAATGTGGTGGGTGATGCGAAAATTTTCATTTTCCCATGAGAGTGTACTGAATACATACATGTTGCTCAGTATGTGTTATCAGCGCTCTTTGGAATAAGAAACAGCACAGACAAAATGGCATATTCTGCCACTGACTATCCGATATGTAGCAAGCTTCATGTCTCCTTTTGACCTTGATTTGTAATGACAGGGTGCACAAATTCCTTCACTGAAGTCAAAATTTAAGGAAACCTTAGGTAGAGCCCTAAAGTGTCAAAAGCTGTTAATGTAAATTTCTTGACAGGAAGAAGAAAGTATTCTCCTTGATCGACCATGACTGCTCAGGAGGAAACCTCTGTTTACACTCTTTTGCCATTTGATTATTGAATTAGGGGCAGGGGCGGTGGCGATCAGCAAGGCAGGAAGTCTTTGGGGATGAGTACTATGTGCTTATTTTTCCTTGGAGAGGACCCTTTCTGATCCTCCATGTATGTGGTAAAGGAAATAGGAAGTGGCCAGTCATGTGGGTTAAAATAAAATTAGCTTGTCCATGGCAATCAGTTTCTTTAGCCTATTCTAAGACCCCCAAAAACCATTTTATAAATACTGAAAAAGGAGTCATCTTTTTAGGTGAATGCTAGCAAGGAGAGCAAGGTTTTCTTGGATGCTAATTAATACCTAAATCTTATGTAGATGTTATCAATTTTATACTTTAAAAATTCTGACATAATAGCCAGTATGGGCAAACCAAAGAAAGATTCCCATGCAGCAAGCATAGCGTTTCTACAGCAGGACATAATTATGGTCAGCAATGTGGGAGAAAAGTCACCCCAAAGTTAGCTGACCGCAGTGGATTACGTTTACATCTGGCTAGTAGAGACTCTCCCACAATGATTCTCGGAAGGCATGGAAGCTTTCAACAGTGCTATGACTTTTTATTTGTTTGTTTTTGGTGAGCATCAGCTGACAAAGCTTCATTCCTGCATCCACTATGACATCATTTCATTGGCAAACTACTTGGGGACCAAAAAGATTTGAGAATCCCTGGAGTGAAGGGAAATGCCACAGACATCCATGGGCTTGGATGCTCAATGAGTAAACCTTGGCTTATAAGCAGTTCTTAGGGCCTGAGAAATAGTTGGTCATGACCTGGGGTCCACGCCCTTCAGCCTGAGCTTCCTCAGGTGGATGCATTTGTAAATCCCATCCTGACTCCACATGTCCCAAATATATTAGAGCAAACAGGATTAATACGGCAGAAGATGCTACTGAACTCTATTCTTTTATGGAGCCTGTTGGTGTGAGGAGCCGGAGGCTAAGGCATTGATGTCCCCTTTCATTGGTGCCAATTAACCCCTGTCATAGTGTTGGCCTGCAGGAGGCATGAGCTCAGCCTTCTCTGGAAAAGAGAGATAAATTCAGAAAAATCTTATGCTGACATATATAAGTCTTCCTGACTATAATATTTTAAGCATTATATGGAATGCTACACTTTCAGCTCAGTATCTATATACATACATACATATATTATAGATATAGATGTAGATGCAGATACAATACAGATATAGATACATAGGCACATATACATGTATATCATCAGCCATCATAGACACCCACCCTATCTTTCCCTCATTAACTCATAAATCCCTTGTTACTCTCGTTGTTACCTGTATGAGGCTTATTATCTTCCACCCTTTGTTCTGTATTTCCCCTACTGCCTCTACCCAGTTTCACTACTGCTCCATCTGCACTTCTCCTTCAGCTGAAAAGATATGATTAGTTTTGTCTGAAATCTCCAACTGCACAATGGCCCCAGGACTTTGCTTTGCACCTCTCTCACTTGATGTTCCATTCTACCTTGCATCCTCAAAGGTATACGGTAGGTTAAATGCATATTGAATTTTGTGAAAGACAAAGCTGACCTGTAGCTCTTATTTATTTAACTCAATTTCTATTTTTGTGGCTGGACTTAACTAAGCAAAATATTGTATGCATGTATCCAGAGTGAGGCCATAGACAGAAACTGTTCCATTTGCAAATTGATCCCAGTGCCATAATCCTTCCTTTTGACATATCGCTGGATCTCAGTGTCAGAAAGATTATTTACTAGAAGGTTCATAAGGGTAATGATTTTTGATCTATTGAAGTAATTCTACCTAAATTCATTGTTTTTGGTCTACATGATGTCAAACTAGGCATTTGCAGAACAGAAAGAAATGGATCGTAATTCTCTTGACTTATAGACACATTCAAGTTCTAAATAGACCATTTAAACGTCAAACATGTTTAACTTAGCAAACATAAACTGAACAGGGGATTCTTTTGACAGCTACCAGTTTGAATGATTGCCTTTTCATAAGATGCATATCGCTCCCTTCTTACCCTGTTCCTAACGAATAATGCTAACATCACCGACGCCTCATGAAAAGCTCTGAAGTGCTGCCATATTCTTTCAAGCATCACACTGTGTATGTTTGTAAAGGTATGAATAAACCTAAAGTACTGTTATGAAAAAAGATGTTTATTTAAAGAAGAGAACTAAGAATTGTTAGCATTAAGAAGGCACTCATTCTCATATTGAACCTACAATTTCTATTACAAATTACAGTCTGATTTAATGTCTGCTCTAAGACAAAATATTATACCAAGTTAAGGTTGCTTTAAGTAATAGATGTAGTGTTTAGTATTTCATGGAACACGATTTCAGTGCAATGTTAAATTTCAAATGCCAATGAAAATGAGACAAAAAGCAGTTACAGCTTATATTTCCAAAGTCATTCTGTGCTATTATGAAACACCAGCATCCCAAAAGAGTACACATTTTTCGGTGACCATGCAACAACTTATAAAAACCATGGACTTTGGCATCAGGGAGCTGCAGATTCAAATTATGGCTTTCTCACAAAATAGCCATATGCCAATGGGTGAAAAACTTAACACAAGTCTCCGGTTCTTCATCTTTGAAAAGGGAATAATAGTTTTTTAAAAAGCTGTAGCAACATGTTCAATGAAACACTATTCATAATAGCAAAACTAGAAAATAACTCAATGTCTAATTACAGTTGTATTAATCAGCTATTGCCACAATAACGCAAGTAAAAACTATTTCCAAATTCAGTGGTTTGCAATTCTAAGCATTTATTCTAATGCTCACACATCTTCAGGTCAATTGAGATTGGTTGATTTAGGCTAGGCTTGATTGGGTAGCTCTGCATTGGCTAAGCTTAGCTCCAGGTTTGTTTCACATGTGTATATTTGGGGCCTAAGCTGAAAGGATATCAGTTACCTATTGTTAAGTAAAATAAAATGGCTGCCTGCATTGGACATTGCTTTCCCAGAAATTTCCAGAAGACAAAACTGATCTGCAGGGGCTTTCAGAGAAAATGGAACAATAGAATACACCCTACAGAATTGCAGATAAACAACACCTGGTGATAAACTAGTTAATGTCCAGTAGATATAGCTTATCAGAGTGGACAAGCATACCATATCTTCTTCCCACTTTGTAAGACCCTTTGATGTAAGAAAGAAATTTAACATCATCCATTCCATACATTTCTTCTCTTGCCTCCACTTTTTTTTTTCTAGTCGTTACCTTTATTTTTTTTTTATTGACTTTGTAATAATATTACATTAAAAATATATATATGAGGTCCCATTTAACCCCACCCCCCCACCCCACCTCTCCCCCCCCCCCCCCCAGCAACACTCGTTCCCATCATCATGACACATCCATTGCATTTGGTAAGTACATCTTTGGGCACCTCTGCACCTCATGGTCAATGGTCCACATCATGGCCCATACTCTCCCCCATTCCATCCAGTGGGCCCTGTGAGGATTTACAATGTCCAGTGATTGCCCCTGAAGTACCATCCAGGGCAGCTCCATTGACATAGAGGTGCAATGGACACAACCAATCCAATATCCACATAGAAGAGGTGGCATTGGATTGGGAAAAGTGGACATGGTGCCTCCACTTTTATCCTACATGTTTCTCCTTTCTATTCCTTCAGAAGAGCTCCTTACCACTTTCAGATTGGTGCTATCCAATTCACAAATTGTGGGTTGCCCAATTAAGTTTAATAAAATTTTTAAAACTTGGACTCCTAATACTTCAGTTTTTCTTTGACAAAATCTTCTGCCAGAAATGGAATATGCAGGAGACCAGGGCGGCTCCCAAGAGCAATGAGTAACCATGTAAAGGTACCTATAGAACCATTTTTGTGCTCACTGCTTTCTAATTGCACATGAAGGTCATGAATAAGTCCCTCTTGGAGCCAATCTCCACAGCCTTGTGTTGAGTTCTCTGAGTTTATTTTGGCACAAAAAAACTGGACTGGGTCCTGATAAGCTGCAGGTAAGACACCCACTCTTTGAGAAGGACCATCTGAAAGGGAAAGAAAGTGATCACTGGGCACATAGAAAGTGTGTGTTCTATACTAAAGGTAGCTTGGCACTGTAGTGGCCATGATGGGAAAAATCTCAGTTTGGACAAGGTTATTCACTGAGAGGCCATCTTGAAAAAGAGAGGACTCTAAATACCCCCAAAGCAATGAAACACATTTTTAATTGCTGTGCTAAGATACCAAAAAGAATTAGTGATACCAAAATAGCCTCATTAAATGGCCTGTTACAAAAGCCTAAACAAAAACAAAAACAAAACAAAACAAGCAAGAAGCCTAGACAACTGACAAGGACAGTAAACGAACTGTCTTGTTGACTACTTTGTCTTCGGCCCCTTGTCTTTATCATCTTTTGCCTAATTACTCTGAATCTACTAATCCCCTTTCTCATTTACAATTTTTACTTTGAATATGAGAAGAAAAGGAAGCTAGACAGATGCCCTTTAAGTTTGGACCCTTCTCAGACCCTGGCATTCTGAGCACCATCTCTTTCAACCTGTGGTCAAAGATGGAACTCAGAGGCATATTATTCATAGAAACAATTAGAATTCTTTTGGGTGCGCATGACCCAGAGTTACCTGATTCTTGCGTGCATCTTGGTCTGAACCTCAGATGCTAAATCCTGGAAGGCAAAAGCTGAATGGACTAACTCAGAAAGGGACCTACTAGATCCCTCTTTCCACAGTAAATGTGAGGGTCAATAGGCCCAAGAAATAGTACAAAGCTTCTATAAGATTACACATCAGAGCAAAGAAAATTTTTTAAATTTTCTCCACAAATGTTAATGGGAAAACTTTAGCCTTCATACTAGGCAATTAACTTTAACATGTCCCATCTGCCAAGAACAAATTCTGATAAAAATGTAAGATGAGGCTAGAATAAGAAAACAAATTCTTTAATATAAACAAGTAAGTTTGAATTTGCTATGTTTCCTGTACTTCTGTGTTTTTTAAATCTGACTCATGGCTGAAAATTTTATATTGAAGCTGTAAACTCTTTGTGTCTGTCTGTAGGTCTGATGCATGATATTTTCCTTACATCCAGATGATATTACTAAAATCATTTGTAAAACTCCTTAAAAGAGCTCTATTCAAATTGGCTTAAAAATAAATAAGAGCTTATATAAATTAAATATTTCTAAAATCCCAGGAATAAAAGAAGCAGAACTTCTAATACTTCAGATGTAAAATTTTAAAAAGGAGTATTCCTATAAACATTAATCCAATTGCTTTGAAAATCCAGGTTCACATAACTTAGGCAAACCTTTGACAAATGGAACTAGTTTAATACTCTTCATTAAATAAAAGCATCTACATCTTCTGAGTTATTGATGTTAAGTACAAATATAAAATTTTATTATACTTGGGCATGTTCTTCCAAATTTACCTAGGATTACTGATCAAATAAGTTAGCATTATATCTACTAGATATTTAAGGTGATGAACAATGTAAATTTGTATTTAACAAAATTGAGCTATTATTTTGACAAACTTTATTTCAAGAATAATTATGTTTAATAGGCTGTCGAATTGAGTACAATTTCCAAGATCTTTTTGGTAATGTAAATATATTAATCAGGGTTCTCTAGGGAAACGGAATCAGCAGGAGATATATGTAAACAGTATGAGATTTTATAAAATTATCTAATGCAACCAGGGGGATGCACAAGTCCAAATTCTATAGGGCAGGCTGCAAACCAGGGACTCAGATGAAGGTCCTCCTTGAGTTCCCCAGGAGATACCGGCTATGTGAAGTAGAGATGGGGATTCTCTCTGGATGCTGAAATCACGTCTCCTTTTAAGGCCTTCGACTGATTGGATGATAGATCACTCATTGCTGATGGCAGTCTCCTCAGTTAATTGTAGATATAATCAGCCATATGTGCAATCAACTCACAGATGATTAAAGTCCACGAAGCGCCGTTGTATTACAGTTAGCCCACTTCTTGCTTGACCAAACAACTGAGCATAATTAACTAGCTGAATTGACACATTAGTCTAACCATCATATTAAACATGTAAGGTATGCAGGTTCTGTTTTTGTTAAGGATAGAGAAAACAGCTTTGTCCTAAAGTAAAATGACTACTTATGGCAGAATGAGAAACAGGAACGTATAAGATGAAACCTGATTGAATACAGAAAATTGTAGAAGCTTTGTGAAATGGGAATTATATATGTTGTGGTCAAGTCTGGCTAAGATTTGATAGGTTGATAAATTTTAATGACTTTCTTATCAGACAGTATCCATACAAAAGTGGAATTTGGTTTTCTGTCTGTTAAAAGGACAAAATTTTCTTGAATTATTGGTTATCTTTTAGTTTTAGTTTGTAAATGATTTTCTTAATCATCTGGCTAATCTGCCTAGAAGGCAAAGTTTCTATATCTTATCAGAATAATCTTCTGTGCTTTATATTGACCTTATCATCCTTTTTTGTTTCAGAGAAAAAGTTTTCTTATAATTTCCTTATGAAAATATCCAGCAAAGCAAATCTAAAAGGCCTATGTGGTAAAGTACCATTCTTGCTGCCCCTATGTAAACAGCAGGCCAAATCTAACAAAATCAGCTTTATTTTATGATCAAAGATAATCTTGCCTTGGGGTAATCCTTGATCAAAAAGAGGGTAAATTTAAAGAGAAATTTTGTGCTTTATTGGAAAACTATACTATATCCCTGTTATCAGATTCTGCTCCTGTTCATTATCTGAGCTATTTTGCATTCCCTTTGTAAGCTGAAGATAACTGCATGGTTCTGTTTTGTTTTAATATTACTAAATCTGGCACAATGACTATTTAAAGAACCATGTTAAGGTATTTATTTTAGTAATAATAAACATTATTTTAGAAAAGTTTTAGATTTACAAAAAAATTACACCGAAATACAGGGAATTCCATATAACCCATACACAGTTTCCCCTATTATTAACATCTTACATTAGTGTGGCACATTTGTTAATACTTCATGTACCAATATTGAAGTATTGCTACTGAACAAAGTCTACATTAGTTTATATTATGGTTTACTCTTTGTGATGTACAGTTTTATAAGCTTTGGAAAATTGTAATGTATCCATCATTGCAGTAGTACATGAACAATTTCACTGCCCTCAAATTGTCCTGTGTTCCACCTATTCATCCCTTCCCCTCCTCTCTGAACCCCTGGCAACTACTATCTTTATATAAATGTTACAAGTTCTTCCATTTTTAACACAAGATGATAACTACAATAGCAATAAATCTACTCTGGCCCATGGCTATACTCCCTCATATGTTGTTCATTCCTCAATCTTGAGGGATTTGAGATGAGTCTGCTCTGACTGCTTCAGGTTGAGAGGGGACTTAGATATTCTGGGACAGATGGAAGGAATTATTTTTGTTTGCAATTGGAGATACTCCTTGATTTTTGGGAAGAGACTTGTCTATTGTCATCGCTTTGTTAGTTGTCTAGGGCAAGCCTGAAGAACTGGAGAGTGGAGTTGGCTACACCTTTGGTGGGATTCAGGGATCAACTGTCCTGTGAACAATCTGAAGATTGAAGCCCCTAAGAGATATATTTAGTGGGCATATTGAAAATTATAGGCTCAAATAAAAAGTGTAGAAGAATCATGAGTAGGGGAATTACAAATGAGAGTACCTATGTTCAATTGGATAGATTACCTTATATTCCCAAATAGGGTCCAGTATTTCATGATATTGGTCAGGCTCAAACATTTCAATGGACAAATCTATTTCCTGACCTAGGTTCTTGGTTTAATGGAATATGGAGGCAACTAGTAGCTTTTGATTTATGCTTTCATTGGGATAATCAGCTGAAATGTTTTTATTTCTTCCTGTATAAGTTGCTTTTCAAGATTCTGTTTAAATCTTTGTCACACTAAAGAAAGAAGGTTGATCTTAAAATAGCTAATCAAAGGGAAAATTGGATAGAAATGGAACTTTTTCTAATGGACTGAGAATGAAAATAAAAAGAAAAGACACCCTGACTTGGAGAGAGGGTTGTACCTGTCATCTACTCAACTGAGTAAAGAACCCCACTCAAAGGGTCTTAAATGTAATTGAGCAAGGGTCTTAAACATAATTGATCAAAAAGGGGGAAAAAAAGGAACAGAACAACTGACCGAGACTATTTGACCATTCAACAAGAAAAGAAGTTATTGGTGGTAACTGGAGTGTTTTGGTTAAGTTTCCAAAGGGATCATTGGGAAAATGGTCAAAAGGGGAGACTGTTAAGGAAAATAAAATGACTGCCTGCATTGGACATTGCTGGGAGGGACCACTTTGCCAGAAACTATTTTCCAGAAGACAAGTAACTGACCTGCAAGGGCTTTTGGAGACAATGGAACAATGGAACACACCCTACAGGATCACAGATGAGCAATATCTGCTTAGGTCCAATAGATATAGCTTATCATAATGGACAAGCATACCATACTAATCAATATATATTTGCTCCCCACTTTGTAAGAACCCCTATGTAAAATGGAAAGTTAGCCTCATTCAATCAGAACATTTCCTCACTTGCTTCTGCTTTTGTCCTGTATTGAGCTTCCCTGTCACACTACATCAGCAGAGCTCCTCTTACTACGTTTGGTTTGTCACTGCCTGATTCTTGAATTCTTTGTTTCCTAAATAAACTTTAATAAAAAAAATTTTAATGCCTCATTTGGCTTTGACACTATGAAGAATCATAAAATCACTAGAGCCAAGCTAATTTAGACAAACACATTAAAGACCTCTGCTAAAATAAAATCCATTAACTTCCAGTGGTCAAGTAAGTTCCATGGCCAACCTCAATATCAACAGAGTTAGAAAGCCATCCATAGAAGGGCAGGAAGGAAGTAAATATTTACTGTACAATAATTCAGATTGTCAGAGAAGCTACGTGGTAAGTGATATAAGGTTTAGGCAACATTATATGATGAAAGACTATCAATTAAAAATTTGTGTAGAAAAGATGATTGACATAGTAATATGCTTATGATGTGTTTTCAAGGGAAAGGTAAGCTATAAAAGGCATGTGCATGGAAAAATATAGGAAGATTTTGAACAGAAATAATTTTCTATAAGAACCAACTTTTGGTTTTGTTGATTCTATTGTTTATTTCTCAATTTCATTTATTTCTGCTCCAATCTTTATTATTTCTTTCCTTTAGCTTCATTTTGGATGAGTTTGCTCTTCTTTTTCTACTTCCTCCAGGTGTGCAGTTAGGTCTTTGATTTTAGCTCTTTCTTCCTTTTTAGTGTAATCATTGAGGGCTATAAATTTCCCTCTCAGCACTGCCTTTGCTGTATCCCATAGGTTTTGATATGTTGTGTTCTCTTTTTCATTTGTCCTGAGTTATTTACTGATTTCTCTTGCAATTTCTTCTTTGATGCAATGATTATTTAAGAGTGTGTTATTTAATCTCTATATAGTTGTGAATTTTCCCTCTCTCCATCTGTTATTGATTTCCAGCTTCATTCCATTATGACTGGAGAAAGTGCATTGTATAATTTCAAAATTTTTAAATTTATTGGGAACTGTCTTATGACCAACATACAGTCTACCCTAGAGAATTAACTATGAACACTTGAAAAGAATGTATATCCTGTTGTTTTGGGTTGTAATACTCTGTATATGTCTGCTGGTCTAGTTCATTTATCATATAATTAAACTTTCTGTTTCTTATTTATCCAGATGTTCTATTCAATGTTGAGAGTGGTGTATTGAAGTCTCCAATTATTATTACAGAGAAGTCTATTTCCTCTTCAGTTTTTCCAGTATGTGCCTCATATATTTTGGGGCACCTAAGATAGATGCATAAATATTTATTATAGTTATTTCTCCTTGGTGAATTACCCCTTTTATTAATATATAATGACTTTTTTCATCTCTTATAATAGTTCTACATTTAAAATCTCTTTTGTTTGACATTAATATCACTACTCCAGATCTTTCTGTGTATTATTTGTGTGGAATATCTTTTTCTAAACTTTTACTTTCAACCTGACTGTGTCCTTACACCTGAGGTGAATCTCCTGTAGTCAGCATATAGATGGCACATATTTGTTAATCCATTCTATCATTCTGTGTCTTTTGATTGAATTCAATGCATTAATGCTCAATGTTATTACTGTAAAGGCATTACTTACCTAATCCATTTTAGCCTTTGGCTTTCCATTGTCATATATTACTATTGTCCATCTTTTTACCCTTTAAGTCTCCTTACCAATAATCTTCATTTCTACACTGCTTTCCAAGGCTCTTACCCCTTGTCTTTTCCTTTCCAGCTATAGCACTCTTTTTAGTATCTCTTGTATATCTGATCTTTTGGCCACATATTCTCAGTTTTTTTGGTCTGTAAAAACTTTAAATTCACCCTCATTTTTGAAGCACAGTTTTGTCAGATGCAGACTTCTTGGCTGGCAGTTTTTCTCTATCAGTACCTTAAATGCATCATACCACTTTCTTCTCACCTCCATGGTTTCTGATGAGAGGTCAGCACTTAATCTTATTGAGGTCCTCTTGTATGTGATGCATTATTTTTCTCTTGCTGCTTTTGGAATCCTCTCTTTATCTCTGATATTTGTCATTCTGAATAGTAGGTGCCTTGGAGTAAGTCTATTTGTATTTTTTCTGTTTGGGGTGCATTGTCCCTCTTGAATATTGATATTTATGTCTATCATAAGGACTGGGGAGTTTTTGGTCATTATTTTCCCAAACATTCTTTCTTCCCCTTTTCTGCTCTCTTCTTTTCTGGGACACTCATAATGCATATGTTTGTGCATTTTGCCTTGTCATTCAGTTCTCTGAGACCCTGTTCTGTTTTTTCCATTCTTCTCTCTTTCTGTTCTCTTGTCTTTTCAAGTTCAGATGTTTGGTCCTCTAATTCACTAATTCTGTTCTCCACCAATTTAAATCTGCTGTTATATGCCTCTAATGTATTTTTAATCTCATCCATTGTGTCTTTCATTCCCATAAGCTCTGTTACTTTTCTTTGCAGTCTTTCAAATTATTCTTTAGGCTTACCCAGTGTCTTATTAACATCCTTTATCATTTTAGTCATATTTTCCTTCAACTGTTTGAATTGATTTAAATTTGTAATTTTTGCTTATGTCTAAACATCTGAATATGTTGGCGAATTTACTTTGATGGTTAATTTCTATCTCTGGCTTAGTGGTTTTTGTTTCATGGCTTTTCTTTGATTTTTGAGTCCACTTATTCTGTGTCTTTAAAATTGTCCAGCTTAAGTTATCAAAATAGGGCCAGGGACTCACTGATGGGGCACAGATCCAAACCAAGGAGTCTGTATTTCACATTTCAATCTCTTTGATTCTGTACTCTACTTTGGGTAAATCTTTTATTTCAAGGTTCACCACTTGGTTCCTTTTTCAAATATGCCTAGTGATTTTTGAAAATCTCTTATCCTTCTTCAAAATCTTGATATTCTTTTATATTTCTTTAAACATGTGACTGATATTTACTTCATATCTTTATATTATTTTCTAAAATCTGCATTATTTTGAGTTGAAATCTCCAGTGTGATTTTTCTGGTGACTCTCATTCATGGTTGCTTGCATGACTTCAAACTCCTGAATGTTTTTTCCTAGTTTACCTATGGAAAGTGTCATCTTTTGTGGGCACTGAGTTGGAGGTTATTTCTTTGTTCTTAAAACTCACCTTGCACAGACTCTGTACTTTGTCTCTGCTCTCCCATGCAGCCTTGGACACCAGATATAGCAGGTAGCTTCAGGGTAAACTTTGGAAATTGTCTATTTCTCTGAAATCATACCTACTTGCTATTCCTCTCCATCAAGGTTTCCTTTAATTTCTCAACAGCACAGACAAGTAGCACAATAATATATTATTTTTATAATATAATTATCTGCTTACCTGCACACAAATAAACACCCTTTGTGGATATATGCTGTGTTATACATGTAGGAATTTCTGACACCTAACCTGTCATATATGAGGCAATAAAGGAGTAAAGAAAATGAATGGAGCCAATTATTTAATTATTTAATTAATGGTTGTTTTAGTTTCTTAGGCTGCAGGAGCAAATTCTGTGAAATAAGCTGGCTTAAGCAATGGAATTTATTAGCTTACAGTTTTGAGGCCATGAAAATATCCAAACCCAGGCATTGTCAAGGTAATACTTTCTTCCTGAAGATCAGCTACTGGTGATCCTTGGTTGCTCTGTCTCATTGCAAGGTACATCGTGGCATCTGCTGGTCTCTCCCTTCTTTTCTGGGTTTCTTTGCTTTCAGCTTCTTGATTATGTGGCTTTCTTTTTCTCTGTCTGACTTTCATTCTCTTATAAAGGACTCCAGTAATAGGATCAAGACTCATCTTGCGGTGGGTCCCATCTTTATTGAAGTAGCCTCATCAAGAGGTTATACTTACAGTGGGCTTTCATCCAAAGGAATGGATTAAATTAAAGAACACGTTTTTGGGAAATATATACAGCTTCAAATCCCCACTGTGAACTTTGAAAAGTACAAACCCTTCAAGAAATATAGGACATTACTATTACTCCAAGGGATTGGAAGTCATAATATGTTTTCATTTTACTATAAAAGTTCCTAAGAGATTGCATAGCCTAGTAAAATTGATTTTTATCTGAGAAAAAAAAATTCAAAATATTGCTAAAAAATCTATAAAATACATATCAAGAGATTTTTAAATTTGTGACAAATGGCAGAAAAACTACAATTTGTTATTGGCCACTGTACTTTAAAGTTACCTGCTTTTGACTTGAGTTAATTGTTGAACCCAAGAAAAAGGCAGTCTGGTTGTCCTTATCTCTTTCTTTGATTTATTTAGTAGAAATTTTCTGCTTTCTATGCATGTAAGCCTAGATGATAGCGAGGGAAATAAAGAACTCATGCTAGAAGCTCCTATACCATAGGGAAATATTTAGGGGCTGGGTGCTAAAGAAAGATTTCAGGCATAGTAATTTACTTTCTACTTTAATCTGTTATATGTGACCTAAGCATGAAAAACTTGCCACAATGGGTTTTAATGTGTGTGTTTTTGGTTTGTTGTATTTTTGTTGTGGTGGTTGTTTTATTCAAGAATATTCACAAAATTTTTCAAACCGTGCATTTAAACATGGAAAGAACGAAAGCAATTCTCATATACTTTTACTAGGTATAAGCAGGCTTTTTTAAAAAATTGCATTGATTAAAATTCCTGGGGTGGGGGTGAAGTGCCTACCTGTGTTTACACTTTATTTGTGGCTCACATATTTGGTAGCTGAATTTTCCAACTTTGTTCCCTCCCTCTGATGAAGACTTGCATTCCAACTTCATTGCAGTGTGCAGTTCTTATGTGTGGCTTGCCTTTTCTTGCATCTGAAAATAATTTGGTAGAAACAGAAACATAAAATTTGATTTGGCCTGAAAATCATTTTTACATTTCTTTTAAAAATGTGACCAGTCCAGCCATTTCTATATAAGGAAAAAGAGTCAAAGACAAACTAATCCAGGAAAAATGTGACTGTGAAGACTTCCTCAAATTCAATATTTGTACAAAATACTCAAGACTTATTCCTTGGCTCTGAGAATTACAGCATCGTAGGATAGCCTTTTCCCTGTTATTGGCAGTTCTTTTGCTTGTTCACACTTTGCCATTGTGGTTTTCTTCTCTAGATTCTTCTTGAAAAGGGTTGAGTCTAAGTAGGATGAATTCAGAACTCCTAAAGTCACAAAAGGTGTAAGTCAAAATGATTTTATTTTCAAGCATCAGTGTAAATTATTTAAGCTCTGGAGAAATCCACTCTAAAATTAGACCCAAATAGAAACCATTTTATAAACTATGGAACATCCAATTCAATGAAATACCACCCAGCTTATTTACAAAAGTTTAGAAACTATGGTATGCTGTTATAAAGTTAAATGGAAAAGTTGGATCTAAAATTACATGATGCAAATTGATATTTTAATGCTAGAATAGAAATAAAGGTGAAAACACCATCAAACTTAAATTTTTCTATGGAGAACATGGGATTTTTAATAACTTTCATCAATTTTCTGAACTTAATGAAAACAGAAATGTTTATGGTTTTATGTATGTATGTAATGATTTATACGTGTATTTAGAAGAGGCAGTATATTAGAACAGAATGTGTTTTCAGGGATCTTCGTTCTAATCCTGTTCTTTACCATCTAATAATGAGGACTTCATACTGTAATCTTTATGGTCCTAAAAATACTATTATCCTGAGATTTTACCTCATTCTATGTCATATGCTTACATACATGTATTTTTCTATGCCCATTACAGTATATAGGGAATTGGGTAGGTATTTAGGAAAACTGTATTGGTAGATGCCACAAATCATACAGTTCACTTAGAAGTGACATTTCAGATGGAAAAGCTTGCCCTGTGACCCACAAACATCTGGATTTGTCAGGAGATAAGGCGATGCTCTTCTTGACATGGAGAATAAGTGCTAATATGTGGTATTGTCAATGCGAGGAAAGCAGAGGTGGGTTAGGAACTATCATTTTTTTTAGCTTCCATGCATTAGGTTTCCCACACAAAGGCATATTTCTCTCTGGATATTGCTTTAAATCCCCAAACTGTATTGGGTTGTTAATTCACCTCAGCAAATGCCTCATTTGAAATTGTTTACTAATTAACAGAATATGTTTTCTCTCCATCCAACTTTTTACATCATCACACTCAAAGTAGTTCTAAATAGCAAACCATGAAAATTCCCAGAACCACCCCCCTCCACTAATGTACATGCTGGTTTTGATTTTTTCAACTTCCATAATCCAGTTTTCAACATGAACAGTAGAAAGCACTTTTAATCCATTTGAAGTTGCATATTTCTCCTGGTACCATTCCTTAGCCCCTTTAACAGAAATATTTTCCCTCTAATGAAAGGCTGATGCCTTCTGGAACTTCCAAGTAATACCTTCTATGGATATGATTTCTTAGAAGTTTTTTGAAAAAATATTATAAAGTAGTGTACAGAAGACCACAAATATTCCCCTCCAACACAGTGCAAATTATTCTCAAGTTTCATGAACAGTGTACCTGTTTAAATTATCCAGTGGAGAGTTCTGACAGTGGTTTGTCTGTGGAATTCCAGGCTATGCCATTTAAGGCAGACCAATTGCTTTAACTGTTTTAAGAAGCCATTTGTCTTGATTTCTCTGGTTTAATTTTTTCAAGAAGAAAGTCATTTTTCAAGCAGTAACCATCAGTATGGACAGTGGGATCCACATGGAATTGTAATCAGAGCCAACATATGGAAACAGGGGCATATCCAGGTGAATACTGGTTTCTGAAAGCCCATGAGGCATTACTCAATCTGGAGGTAGAGATGGACTATTAAAAAATGATGGACTTTAATTTTGAGTTGAATGCAGTTAATGAACAAAATTTTAGATGAAAAAAACATCATTGCCTTAAAATTTTTATCAAAATTCTTAACATTTTGTATCATAAGTAACTTTTTGATCCAGATTGCATAATTGGCCCACCCACTGCTTGCTTTAGGAAGCAAAGATCTCCAAAGCAAAACAGGGAAGCTATTAGCAGATAAATGGGAATGGAGGCTGGGAATGCAAGAACTAAATTGTTCAGTGTGTTCTTACTTTACTTATTTTGCTTGTTTCTTAACTCAGAACCAACAAAGTATATTAATGGAAAATAATGACCTTACCCTCCAATACCGGTTAATTGAAATATCTGAACTTTTCTTTTCTTCCTTCTTTTCTTCCTCCATTTTTCTTCTCCTTCCCTTCTTTCTTCCTTTTCCCCCTTCCTTCTATCAGGGCCACCTTGCCATTCCAAAGAAAAATTTTGAATGCACAGCCCCAGCTGGAGTTAGCAGTTGAGATGGAGAATCAATTCAAACAACAATCCGTTTATCAGAGGTTTTCCAGCTTTGTACCTTGATGTAAGGTCACCTAGATATGTGTTCAGAATTAAGCTATTCTTTTTCATAATAAAATTGCAATTGCTTGTTTTAAAATTTAAACACACACACACAATTTTAAAGCAAGTAAATTGTTGTCAATTTCAAGTATTTCTCCAGATATATTTCTTAAAACTTTGTAGTCTTCTGTAATAAAAGCATTATAGAGTTAGAAAAGTATTTTTAGCAAAAAAAAAAAATCTTGGAAAGTAAGCACAGATTCTCAAATGGCTATGTGCACACCAATGTTTTTAGCGGCATTAACAATAGCCGAAAAAGGTGGAAACAGCCCAAGTGGCCATCAACAAATGAACGGATAAACAAATGTGGTACATAAACAAAATGGAATATTGTCTGGCCATGAGAAAGAATGATGTTCTGAGACATGCCACAACATGCAAGAACCTTGAAAACATTATGCTCAGTGAAATAGGCAAGGCAGGTAAGGACAAATATTGTATGTTCCCTACAAGAGATAACTAGAAATAGCAAATCTGCAGAGATAGAAAGCAGATGAGAGGTTACCACAGAGAGGGGGTGGGGTGAAGAGGGAGTGTTTGTTTAAAAAAAATGTTTTTAAGTTTAAAGTTTTAAAATAAAATTTTAAACCCTCCCCAGAAGCCTACACTCTCCTGACAAATTACCAGGAATGGGACAGTCTAGCAAAACAGATAATAATTGCTCTACTTCAGCCAAATATCACAGAAAAAAAGTTTGGCTTCACTCCCGCCCACACCAGAGGATACCTTGTAGAGTCAAGGTTTCCCCCACTGCCCATCAGTTATGAGGCCACCCCCACTCCATGGTGTCACTGAAGGTCACCTGGAGAGAAATAAGGTGCACTTCCAGCACTCCCAGTTCGGGTACCATCAGTGGAGGCCTAGTGGGGAGCCTGGGTTCTCACTCACACCCAGTAGCAATGAGGGGCCTCTCCTCCTTTTGGGAATCAACAAAGGCTGAGTGGGGAACCTACACTTATACTCATGCTTGGCCTTAATGAAGTGATGCCTCCACTTGCCCTGAGAGATTAGTATAAGAGGAAACTAAAACTGAAGGTTTGAATAAGATCCAGTCTAATGACATAATAGCCCAATTGTCCATATTTCAATTGAATATCATTCATCACACTGAAAACAAGGAGAATCTCAACTTGAATGAAAAAGACATCCAGTAGATGCCCACACCATGATGAATGGGTAAACAAACATCATGTGTTGGAATACTACTCCAACAATAAAAAAGGAATGAAACACTGATACATGCAACTACTTGAATGAATTTCCAGAGTATTATGCTGAGTTAAAAAAAACAATCCAAAAAGATTACTTAGTACATTTCCATTTGTCGAACATTCTTGAAATGACAAAATTAAAGAAATGAGAACAGATTAGTAGTTGCCAGGGGATAAGAGGAGTGAGATGTGAGAGGGAAATAAAGTGGTTATAAAAGAGCAACATGAAAAATCCTGGTAGTTATGGAAATTGCTATATCTTCAATATACTAATGTCAATATCTTAGTTGTGATATTGTACTGTATTTTCTCATGATGTTATCATTGGGGAAAACTAGGTAAAGGGTACATGATATCTGTCTGTATTGTTCCTTATAGTTGCACATGGATCTACTATTATCTCAAAAAGTAAAAAGTTTAATCAAAAAAGTGTTCAGTAAAAGTCATCAAATTTAGGGCTTACAATATCAAATTGCTAATAAAAATTACTTACTCTCAAGTTTGGGAATGAAAATTATGTTACCTGAAAGTATTTGGGATTAGCATAATTTCCATGTAAGGTCATGTAATTTCTTGCTGTCAATTATTTGTCTCATTTTGTATTGGAAAAATCTTGTCAGGGATATTTTTAATAGCCATTAACAGTCTGAGATGATGCAGTGATAGATTCTGGATTTGTATTCAATTATTATATAATCACAAATTATTATGATTACATGAATGTGGTATACTTTTTGTACTAAACAAAATTACTACTTTTATGTTGCTTGATAAATATTCTATTTTTGTCTATATTTGAAAAAAATTGCAGTGCTGCTATATGCTTGTATAATGAGACTCTCTTAAGTAATGAGACTTGAATAATTTCTGCTAGCTTCTTGCAGAAATCACTTACAATGTGGTGAGATTTTCATGAAAAAAAAATCTAGTGAAATTCGAGACTTACAAATTGAAGCCTACTATTATCTTGGCAATGGATATTTCAGATTCACTAGTTGACTATTGTATGGGATCAATGATTAAATCTCATACTGGTGCAAAATAATATAAAGACAATTGTACAATTGTAATACATATCCTGATTATTGAGAGTTATGGTTCCTATAGGTATTGACTAATAAAATGAGATGAACATGTACTAATAAATAAATAAATAAAATAAATAAATAAATAAATAAATAAAACTAAATAAATAAAATAACATAGATAATACAAGACCATGAAATAATAATTGCAATTAATTCAGAAATTTGGGCTTTAAAAATGATTATTTCATTGTGGAGTTATGATTTTAAAAGAATTTTAAATTAGAAAAAAAATTTATTCTAAATATGTTAAAGGACTGGATAATTTCCAATATTGGTAGATAAAGGGGCACTCCCACACACACTTCTTAAGAGTATTAAATACAATAGATTATTTGAAGCGAAATCTGGTAATAAATATCAAAATGTAAAGTTTTCATGCCCTTTGACTCACCTGTCCCACTTGTAGAAATCCAGTCTAAAGAAGCAATCATATAAAGGCACAAGGATAAACAAGTATGCTCATGGTGGCATCATTTGGAATAATGAATAACTGGAAATAATAATGGAATGACTGGATAAATTGTTATATCCATAATTTGGCATATTCTGCAGTCATTATAAAGAATCATTAATGTCTGACTGTGTGGACATGGTTGACTATTCATGATGTTTTGTTGAATAAGAAAAACAGGTTGTAAAGTGGGATGTATATTATGACCCCAGTTTTGTAGCAGAAAATAATATACAGCTATAAATGCTTACAGAGAATCAAAGAACGTGTGAAAGCAGCAGCAGCTCACTATAGATTTCTAATTTTAGAGGGGAGGGGTTGCTGCTTTCCCTTTTGTCTTCACATGCTTCTCTATTATTTCAAAAGAGTTTCAACAAGCACATCATTACTTCCGTAATCTTTAAAACGTAAATAAAATGATATCTATAGAAGGGAAATAATGCTCACTGAAATTGAAATAGCACTGTGAAAATTGTGGAAGATTATTGAATATTTTTGTGGCAAATAAGTTTGTTAAAATCATTTTTAACAGTAATTTTCCAGTTGTTAGCACAATTATGAGGACAATTAACTGTGGACTGAACTTCAATGACTCTCATTTGAAGCTTTAAAAAATTTTAAGTAGATTTAAGAGTGTAGGTCTACCTTGCTACTTGTACTTTAAAAATTAATAGTCACTAGTTATAATTCAATTTAAATTAATCATATATCAAAGACAGTAAAATAAAATCTCAATATTGACCATTTTCTAAATGTCCATTACCAGAAGGGAGAACAGAAGCATTTCATGAATGAGAGTTGTACTGGACATCAAGCAATTTCCACATATAATGCACATCTCGAATTAGCAGCAGTACTAAAATTTCCCACTATATTTAGGTTAAATAAATGAATTAAAGTTGGAAATTTTATTTACTTTTCACTTTGTTTCTTTGGGTAAACATTAAGGGTAAAAAATATATATTACAACAAAGATTAACATTAAAATCCCTACTAGTCTAAAGATTTCTCAGGTACTTGGTTTTCTCACCTAAAAAAAGAAGAAGGGAATGGTATACAAAATCAGTGGTGAGCAAGTTGACTGCATAAGGTCAAATTTGTGTGTGTGTGTGTATATATATATATATTCACAGACCACATTTTTATCAAAGGTGGTTATATCTTTTAATGTCAGGAAATTCAGGAATTATCACTGGACTCAAGCAGCCCTTTGTTAATTTGCTGACATTTGAGGGTTTCTAAAAATTGACCAGCCTTCCAGAAAGTGCATAAATGACATGCACTGCAGCATCCAATTATAATACTGTAGTTTGAACAAATTCATTTTTTGAAAAGAATCCTGAAGCTAATTTATTTTTTAATCTACTTAATTACAATATTGGTTTTTCTCAGAGTGCATTTAATTAATTGCAAATAAATTAAACAGCAATCCTTATACCCACCACAAGGCATCTCTGACTTAGTCATTTGGCTGTCACTGCTTACTTAGGGAATCCATTCCTGACTCTTCCTCTTTCTTGTAGACCTGACTAAAGCACATCAAGTCACTCAAGATAGCAGAAGGCTCAGTGGGGCCAAGATACCTGAGCTTTCCTCTGTAAGATGAGCTAAATGAGGCCCACAGGGAGTTCATTTTTAAAGGTTTCTCCAATGGAAATCCCATGTTCTATAATTCTAAATGCATTGTTTAGGTACACATGGGGTATATAGATTATTCATGTTGATATTAGAACCTGAATGGTGGACACTTGAAATAATGTTCCAGTGGTGGGTACAGGAGATTTTTTATTAGCATTGGAAACATTATTTTCTCATAGTAATGATGATTCAATCAGTTAGGATGGTGTTTACTGACAAGATTATGTAATAGACTCTTGGCCATAAAGCAAGGCTACAATAACTGCCAACTTCTACCATCATTCAAAATACAAAATTATGCTTCCACTCATAAAATTCTAGAATTGGAAGAGATGTTATTATTTATTTAATTTAACCCTTCATTTTATAGATGACTATGTGAGAGCCCAAAGAGGACAAATTATATACTTTGTCAGACCCACCAAGTCTCAAAATGAAAATGGTTCCTCCAGAATTAGGCACAAGCAGTGCTAGAGTGTGCAAGTAAGTTGCACGAGCTGGAAGCCCAGATTTCCATACCATCCATCACAGCTGTACAGGACCTCTCCCTCCACTGTTACCTATGGCTTCACCAGGGGTCCTGTATGACAACTGACACAGGAGGAAAAAAGTAAAGCTTGGGTTACAAAATGTCAGCTTGGTATGACAAGCTGGTGTGTACAAGCCAAAAATGGACTGGGACTTCACAGTAGCCCCTCTCTCTGATGGTCATGGGAAATGGCAGTGAGGGGAATTCCATCTAAGAGGAGATCTTCAGGGGGCACAACTGATTTTATCCTCTTTTTGAGAAAGGAGAACGACCCAAGACTAGAATATTTACACATTTATGGGTGGAAAATAGCTTAGAGAGAGAAAGATGTGAAGATAACAGGCAAAAAGTTTTGGGGTAGTGGCATGTGGACAGAGCTATTGGAGTGGGCACGAAGTGGGAAGATCTTCATATTACATGGTAACAGCCACCCCAGAACAAGCATTCAACAAAGTAGTCAGAGTAGACCAAGTGTCAGCTGGCCGATGTCAACCACCCTCTGCCACTGAAGACCCCAGTGTTTGGACACTGAGCTCAGGAACAGAGTAACCAGTGTTGGAGATGTAGGCTGTGCATGGCCCAACACCTGAGTTCCCATTTACCAAGGCTGACAGGAGACCAATGCTAAGACCCAAATACAGCACAATCCTTTCTGGACACCAGCCACCTGGTGGCAAGTTGAATACTTTGGACCCCTTCCAGAATGGGGAACAATTCATTTTGAATGAACACTTTTTGAATCCACCTACATTCCCGACATGGTTTCACTTTCCTGCCTGAAGCACTTAAGTCAGCACCCTTATCCATGGGATTACAGAGAGTTTAATCCACCATATAGGATCCCATATAACATTGCATCAAACTAAGGTATCTTAATCGGGGGCGATTTCCCCCCAGGGGCTTATTTGGCAATGTCTGGAGACCTTTTTGGTTTTCACAGTTGAGAGGCTGCTACTGACATCTAGTGGCTAGAAGCCAGGATTGCTGCTGAACGTGCTACAACGCACAGGACAGCTCCCCACCCCCAACCTCCACCCCAGTAAAGAATTATCTGATCCAAAACCGCAATAGGTTTGCTGTTAAGAAACCCTGGGCCAAGGGACCCACTTTACAGCAAAGGAGGTGCAACAGAGTGCACATGATCATGGAATCCATTGGTTCAATCACATTCCACACCATACAAAAAGCAGCTAGCCTGGCAGAGCAATGGAATAACTTATAGAACACACATTTGTGGCACGAGCTCCAAAAATGATACCATGCAAGGACAGGGTATGTGCTCAGATCAGACAATCATCATACAATGTCATGTCGCCATTAGTTATAATACATGGCACCAGGAATCAAGGGATGAAAGTAGCAATGACCTCTAGGGAGTTTCTGCTTACTTTTTCTGAAATTCTGACCTCTGCAAGTTTAGGGGCCCTGATTCCTAAAGTGGGAATACATCTACCAGGGAAATATAAGCTACTGCTTCTTCCTGACTCCTCTTGTAAAGGGACCTGTGCACAAAAGAGGAGCACCATATCGATAGGGGCAGTGATCTGGTTATCAGAAGGAAGGCTGATATGGCATGTTGGGAGCAGGAAGGAACATAGGCACCCAGGTGTTTCAGATGGTTCTCTCCTGGTACATCCTTGCCCAATTAGATGATAAATGGACAGACATCAGCCACAGCCTGAAAGGGCTGGATGACCAGGGTCTCACTTTCAGGGATGTGAATTTGCGTTTTCTCACAGGTAAGCCACTGAGAACAGCAGAAGTGTTAGTTGTGGGAGAAGGGACTCTAAAAGTCAATCACAGTTTTAGCACCAAAGCCAACTGCATCAGTGAGGGCTACAGCTTATTCCATTAAGTTTCCTCTATAACTTTACTCCAGTAAAGAGTCCACCAGAGTCCTGGAGGTATAGTTGTCTGTACTTGGATGAAGCAAGAGGATCCAAGCCCAGTGCAAACTATATTGGGTGCTGTGCTACATTACCAAGTTCCCCACTTCTATTAGTCAGCCAAAGGGGTGCTGATGCAAAATACCAGAAATCAGTTGGTCTTTTAATAGAGTATTTATTTGGGGTAGAAGCTTACAGTTACCAGTCCATAAAACACAAGCTACCTCCCTCACCAAAGGTTATTGCCATGTGTTAGATCAAGATGGCATGCTGATGTCTGTAAGGGTTCAGGCTTCCTGGGTTCCTCTCTTCTCTGGCCTTGCCTCCATCCAGGCTCAGCTGCTCTGGTATCATCACAAGGCCAGCTGTAGACTATTAGGTGAATGACTTGTTTCTCTTCCTGGGGCCTTTTCTCTTTCCTCACAACCAATCTCCTCTGTGTGCTTACTCTCCCAGGCTCCAGCTCAAGACTCTGACCTCCCTTCTCTGTGGTGCAGTTTCTCTGTGAGTCCCTGCCCCTTGGTGTCCTAGATGTGGCCCAATCAAAGCTTTAATCATTACTTAATCAAGAAAAAGTAAAACATCTGCATCCAATACACTCTAATACGTCCAGGAGAAAAGCCCATTTTACAAACATAATCCAATATTTCTTTTTGGAGTTCATCAATAATATCAAACTGCTATACCACCCCATGAAAGAGGGACTGATTTCCTCAACTGCTGGGAGTGTTGCTGACTGACACCTCTTAGCTGTCAGTATTCTCTTGGAGTTGACCTCCCCAAGGTCAAGCTGCGTCCAAAGCCTATATGGGATCTTTGTAGACCTGGCCCCTTGCCCCAACTTGGGACATATCTAAATGGCAATCCCAGACTCAAGAAGTCCCTTGGAGTTACCCTAAGTCTTGTTGTGACAGCAGTGCAGCCCCCCTTCTCCCGCGGCCTAATTCAGTTCTCTTCCCGTCTCCCATGGGTGATGATCCTGAGAGCACTCATTACCCACCTCCACCCCCATTTCCCACCTACTAAGCTCCCCCATCTCAGAGCCAACTTTCTAGGAAAACTGACCTCCAATGTTAACACATACACTGTGTTCCAGGCACATAAAGATGAAGACAAAGTGTGCTGTTTCCTTCTTCAATGAAAGTCTGTCTTTCAAACGCCCTTTTATAAATATGTACCGTTCATTCTCTTCCCTACTTTTGTCTCTTTTCTTTCACATTTGGGAAAGTTTTCTGCTAGAAGCCTGGCTGCCCTTTCTTACCGTTTTTGTTTGTTTTATCTGCAACCAATACCTGAGGAAAAATATTGATAGGAATCTCAATAGTTTCAGTTTACCAAATACTTGGCCTGGAGCATTTGTTTATGAAATGCAAAATTCACCTGGACCGAGGCTCAAATTTATCAGTGTTTCCTTTTCTTCCTTCTCCTTTCACACACACTGGCTTGATTTAGATTGGTGTTGATACTAATTCTCCATTGGGAGGACTATCACTTGGATTTGTTTGTTCGATCGCAGCATCAGGTTTCTATGTTTTTCGTTTCTCTTCTTGTACTTTGGTATATCTAGGAGAGAAACTGGCTGAAGCTAAAGGACAACACTGAAAATAAGCTGAACAAAAAAAAACGGTAACCCTACCCATGTTATAGCCCAATTGGAATTACTAGTCAGTTTCTTTTCTTTATTGCCCAAAACCTGAGCTCTAAATATTCCAATGAAGCAAATAAAATAATGCAAATCTCTATGGGAAAATAATACATCAGAAGAGTCTATGTATAATTCGTTTAATTTCTTCCTTAAATGCTTGATTTATTTCAATAGTGAAGCCATTTGGGCAGTGTTTTCATTGAGGGAAGGTTTACAATTATATTTATTTAAAGACTTTTATTTGTTTAATACTTACTCAATTTTTTCTTTCCTTTTGTCAGTCTCTTTTGTTGTGTTTCTCAAAAATGTTCTTCTCTTTCATTTAATTTGCTCAATTTATTTTCATAAAGTCAATCACAGTATTTAATCTTCCTTTTCTTATTGTACAATCAAATTTTCATGTGACATCATTTATCTTCAGTAGTCCTTGTAATATCTATAGTGCATATCTGCTAACGAATACTTTTCTAGGTTTGATAGGTTTTATTTTTTTTCATTAGTTTGCAGATTTTTTTTCTTTGTCTTTTGATTTTCACTGTTTCTAATAAGATGTTAGGCTTTTTTCTTATTTTCAGTCCCCTATATTTCTTTTTTCTTTCAAAGTGATCCAACTTGGGTTTTCAGAAGTTTAATATAATGTGCCTATCTTGTTTTTCTTCTCCCTGTTTGAGGTTTACTTAAATTCTTGTAATTTCATGTGATGTTTTCTTATAAAATTTTGGAAGTTTTCCAACCAATATTTTCTGCACTGTAATCCATCTTTCTCTCTTTTTCTTTTTCCAATTACACTAATGTTTGTCCATTTGATATCATCTAAAAGGACAATGATGCTTTTTTTAGGTTTTTAAAATGATTTTTTTTGCAAATTTACTTAGAATTATTAATAATTCTGATAGAAAATCCTCATAAAAAGGCATTGAATATCAACAATTCATACCACACCTATAGAAATGACTGTTTATTCTCTTCTCTTTCCAACCTTATACTCTATTTTCTTTTTTTTTTTTTTCATGTCATATTGTGTTGGCCAGAACTTCAGTCTATATTGTTCAACAGATATGATAATAAACATCTTTGTCTGTAATCCGATAACAGGAAAATTATCTAAAATGTCGCTATTGTGGGTGCTGTTTGAAAGGGTTATTGAAAGATTTTTTTTTTCAGTTCCAGAAACTATCCTAATTTTAGATATTTTCTTATTTTTTTAATAGATTGTGAAGTTTGTTAAATGTTTTTTTCCTCTCTATCTATTGGAAAAACATGGAGAGGTAGTTATTTGTGCTATTCTCTCAACATTTTGAATTGTCTCCATTTCTGAGCACATGTAGTATTGCACTTTTGTGTCCCTTAGAAGTCTGGTGGGCTGTGAGAATTGCTTTGTCCTCTGAATTATTTGTCACTTCTGGGCAGAAGTTTTCAGTGTCAGCCTGTGGTTCTCCAATTTCCCTTTTCTTGACTCAGTGATTGTGAAACTATTTATAGAGAAGGAGCTCCCATTAGCCTGAGTCCCTCAGTGACTATAATGAGCAGTGTCTCCTTGCCTATGTTCAGTGGAAGATAACATGAGCAGAAATTTAATTTTTGTCATGTAAACCACTCAAATACTGGAGTAGTGTATTTGTGCAGAATAATCTAGCTTATCTTTTATTTGTCTTTCTTATGCTGGGCTTTCCTTTCATTTATGACATTATACTTGATCATGATATATTACTTATTAATATTTCTTATTCCACAGATTCAATTGTTTTTTTAATTGAGAAAATTTTATTTTATTCTAATTGCATCCTCCAACACTAAAGAAAATCCAATTGCCTTCAATCCAGTTATATCATAACTAGAACTATTGCTTCACACTGTAGATTTATATGTTTAGTATTTTTTTGGAATACACTTTTATTTTTTGTTCAGTGAAAGATACTTTTGAAGAAGACAAATATCCCAGTGGTAGTTAAAAATTATGTTATCAGAGATATAATAATATGAAATACGAAATCCTTGAAAACATGCTTGTAAAGAAAAAGCCATCATCTCTCAGATCGTCTGATCCAAATGTCCAAACTCCATGCTTAAGCATCAGGAGGTACTAAGTCCTTATCTCAAAGCCGTGTCCTCCAGTATCTACAGTTTGCCTCAAGGGTACAACAGTACAGCCAGTCTGCTTATGAACTATCAGGTGTCCCTTTTATCACATTCTTGTCTCCCAAACTCAACTTCTTTAAGTTTTCACAATGTATCAAGAGTGGTTTCCCCTTCTTTTTTTAAATTATCTTTTTTTTTGTAAAGATACATAGATCACACAAAATGTTACATTAAAAAATATAAGAGGTTCCCATATACCCCACTCCCCACACCCCACACTCCTCCCACATCAACAACTTCTTTCATTAGTGTGGTACATTCATTGCATTTGATGATTACATTTTGGAGCTCTGCTAGACAGCATGGATTATAATTTACATTGTAGTTTACACTCTCTCCCCATTCAATGGGTTATGGCAGGATATATAATGTCCTGCATCTGTCCCTGCAATATTATTCAGGACAAATTCAAGTCCTGAAAATGATCCTATATCACACTACTTTTTCCCTCTCCCTGCCTTCTGCAACCCCCGTAGCCACTGTCTCCACAATAATAATATAATTTCCTCCATTGCTAGAGTCACAATAATTCTATAGTAGAATACCAGAAGGCCACTCTAAACCATATTTTATTCCTCCATCCTGAGGAACCTGGGATGGCAATGCCCACCCCACCTCTAAACTGAGAGGGGGCTTAAACCTTATGTGACTGATGGGATGGGATTCTCCTGTTGCAGTTAGAGACTCTCTTGGTTCCTTGGTGGTTGACCTCATCTCCTTGCTTGCTGTCCCGGTTAAGTCCAACAAACTGGAGAGTAGGTGCTGCAACTCTACTGAGGCTCAGGGCTCTTGTTTTAAATTTATTCTAATTGCTGTATTCTAAAAACTCTTGTTTTGGTAATTTCATAACGTGATTTAAAATGCTTGGTGCTCACAGTAGGCAAAGCCAGGTAAGCAACACCACTTATAGAATATTTTCTTTAGAAAGACATTTTTTTCCAAGAGTGAAATAGGTGAAAGAAAAATAATTGAATGTAGCCATGTGAGCTCAGAAAAAAATGAAATTTTTTCTAGGAATGATCCAGGAAGGCTTCATGGAAAAGGTCACATTTGAAATGGGCGTGGTGAATGAGCAGAGTAATGAGGGAAAAGTTTCTGCAGACTCCACTGAGGCCGGATAGTAGATTAGGGAATCGATAGGTGAAGCTGCAATCTGGCAGGAAACCCATGTGGCCATGGATACCCAGGTAAGATGGCTGCAGGAAGACCCTTGCAAGAACCCCAATTCGGAATGAGATTTCCTGCAGAATCAAGGAGAAGCCATGGATATACTCCAGCGGCTTTATCATTGGGCCCCTCTGGGGGATTGAGGGGTTGTGTAACCAATCAAAACAGCAAACAGCTGGGACTCCTCCCCCGTTATTAGCAAAGGGGTGGAATAATTGATGGTTCAAAAAGAAAGGTGGAAGCTAAGTCGACCCCTTTCCTTTTCCCTTGCCCTATTCTAGCCCTCTTCTACCCATGTTTTTCTCCTATTCTTGCCTTTTTCTTTCCCTGCCTGGATCGTCACACAAGTAAACTTGTGGATTTGTCATCTGTAATGGGGAACTGTAGTTTGTAAAGCAGTCCTCTTTATCTCTTTTCAGCCCCTTCCTCTTTACCTGGGACCCATAATCTGTTATTTTCTCCCATTTCTCTTCTCTCAGTTCCTTAATAAACTACTGGCCTAACTAAACTGGCTTGCCCTTAAAATTCATGTTTTGTAGCTTAGCTAAGAACCTAGAGAAAATCTGGCCACGCCATTAATTAAAAATACTGTGAGGAAAATAAAAGCAAGATATATATTCACAGAACTACAAGTCATCGCTTGGCTTACTTAAAAACAGCAGAGTTCGTCTGTAGAAGTATGAATTTGATCCTATATGTAGCAAATACTTTTTGAATAAAGGAGGAATTTTATTATTGCTTTAAGAAAATGATTTATATTGCCATAATGCTTAGGATGAATTGCAAGGTGTGCATCGAAGAGGTCATGAGAGGTTTGGGAGTGGGGAGAAATCTTAGCTATGAAGCTGAGATACTAAGGGCCTGGCAGTGGGGACAGAAAAGAAGGAACCACTGAGTTTTGTTGAGCTACAAGTTTATGGATTTATTTGCCTAGCACTTGGCACTTGAAACCTAAAATTCTTTGTTTTTGTGTAATTGCCAGACTTAAAATAGAGTCCATTACCAGATACACCCTATTGAACTACATTAGCACCCAAAACGTAGTATTTTTATGTTATTGAATGCCGACTCGAAATACTAATGATCAGCCCTTAAACTAAAGGGAAAACACAGATGCCTAAGGAAAGAAAAGTTGGCAGCACAAACTTCTGGGAATTGGGCAGGCTTCTTTTGGCTTTCTGCTGCACAATAGGCAATTGTGATTCAGGTGTATTTGTTTATTCTGGTAGAAAAAATTCTTCCCACTGAAACAAAGGTGCCTTTATAAAGAGCTAGACGTAATCAGCAACACCCTAGTTTGCCATGTCTTGCATGACTGTAAGGGGGTCATACTCAGGGATGGTTGCTCAGACATCCTTTGTCTTCTCCTTTTAAAAAGGCATTTTGCAAATTGTACTATGTCTCCATGTTCTAAAGCATCGTTTGTCCAGGGGAGAAGCATTGACTCTCAAACATGGAGAGGTCTAGGGGCTTCTGAAATGGCCTCTTCTCTTTGGGAGTCCTTTTCTAATATATTTGTCGGCATGTCTTTCTTCCAGCTTTGTTACCTTCTGTCTGTTTTCAATGTAAACAACAGTACAAAGTGAGCTATCTTCCTGTTGCTCAAAATAACTTCTTATTTGAGTCAAATTTATAATGTTGGATTCTACTTTTAGCCAGGAAATGCAAACAAAGCTTGGAGACTGCTTGTTCCTTGACCCCAAATTCATTCCGTGTTGCTATAGCATCACCCTGAGAAAATGGGCCTGCCTGTTTCCATCCCCATGGGTGCGTTCAATGGGCCTTTGTCAGCTCTTGAATTATAGCATTAAAATTTAAACACTAGGGATTTAATGGAGGATTATTATGACACTCCAGTGCATTCCTTGATGTTGCCATTAGCAACAACCCCAAGGACGAAGTAAAATAATTGTTTTAAGAGGTGCTGTTTTCCTAAAAGATGAAGAAGAATCTACCTTACATTCTTGGAGTTTTACAAACGGATTTGTGTGGGTCACTATTAATACGAGCAGAGTACACAATAGCATTTACACGTATATATATATACGTGTAAATATATATATATTTATATATATATAATATATAAATATATATATATTATATATATATATATATAATACCAGTCCAATGATTTAAGGTGTTTTTTTTCCCCTTTTAGTTCAACTGACCTACAATGGCAAAAGGTATTTTCACAGGCCCTCAGAAGATGAACTTCAATCTGCTACTCCCAAATGCATTCTCTTCGGTCTGGAAGACGTGCAAAGCAATGGCACAACATTCTTCATCTCAAATCCTTCAAAGTGCAGTGGGAATAAAAGAATCCCAGCCAAAGCCCAGAGCGATGTCTGTCTGTATGTTATGGTAATGACTGAAGCTATTCCAGATAGGATTCTGGGAGACACCCGGCTATTGAAAACTAATGAATGAAACTGAGAATTTCTTGTTACAATCCTGTTTCTTTGATTGGTCATATCCTTGTGTCTAGGAAGACCTCAAAATAGACAAGAAAAGCAAGGCAATGCTGAATTGGTCTTTGAATTTTTGTTTAACCAAAATTTCTTTTGATCTGGGAAATTTTCTTATATGTAATTTTGCATCTAGGTTTATATTTTCTGGCAGTCATTTTGACTTTCTAGTCGTGTGCCATCTTACTGTCTTTTCTATTCAAATCTCAGCATCCAGGTTTCCAGTTAGGAGTATATTTTCCCTTTTAGTAACATGCTGCTCTCCCAGCTACCAAAATATGAACATAACCTTCTCCTACATTCTTGCTATATGAGTCTTTTCAAAAATATGTATTTAAATGGTTTTTGTTTGCTTGCTCCTTTTCAGAATACATTTAAGTTCATTGTAGAAATAAAAGAAAATGAATACTGGGCAATAAGTAAGTAAATAGTCCTTTGGATTTTCACCACCCAGAGATAATACTTTTAACCTAATGGTGATTATTTATAAAGAATTGTCAAAATAAGTCTTACCTGCACCAAAGACTTTCAGGAAACCCTGTTCCCTTCTGCAGAAGCAACACTATCACCAGTTTCTTGTGTTTCCTTTCAGAGGTGGCCCATGCAAACACTTTTATATGTGTGATCTTTACATGAAAATGATCAATTTTACTTTTCTCAGATCCCTCCTTTTCCCTAGAACAATAAATATTGGAACCAGAAGTCGTTCATAGAATTTGTATGGGGGGATATGGGAGTGATAATCTTGTGGGACTAAAAGGTTGAGAGTTTGAGGGAGAAGACTAAGGAGCTGGCCTTAAAGTTGCCTGTGCTTGGCAAGCACACTGTATTTTGTTAGGTTGTATATAAGGGGTCTGTGAATGGCAAAAATAATGGACCTTACTTTCATTCACACTGTACATAGCACTGGTAAAATACTCGCTGGCCATTAAAACAAAACTTGTTATCATTATATTTATTTGTAATGCTTTGAGATAGCTTGCCATGGTTTGTTTCAAGCTACAAATCGTTCCTCTGCCCAGTTCCTAAGTGAGGGATTTTTGGATAGTAGTAAGACATTTGCTATCAAAAACAATATTGCAATGAACACCCTGACAAATATGACTTCATGCCTGCATGCAAATTTGCTTGTACACTAAATTATTAGAAGTGGCATTACTTAGGACAAAGCATAATATACATACAGGTTCCCCATCAGCGAATCAGGCCAAGTGTTCAGGAGAACCTCTGGGAATTGAGAATTCCATTGAGCCAGAGACATTGCTTCATTGGGAAGAATGGGGGTAAAGTTTCTCCTAGAGGGCTAGCTGCCACTTTTTCAGGTAAACCCAAGTTATTGCTGGTACCAGCAGTTGTGCTCCAAAATATATTGTTTCCATTTGACAAGTGAGCTATTTTGGGCCCTTCCCACCTTTTAGTCATGGTGTTCCAGTTGACCGACCGAAAAATGGGAGAGACACAGGCCACCATGGATTAGGCATTTAGCTTCCATAAAGGTGCAGTAGCTGCTTTTCAAAAAGTTGTTCCTGGTAATCATGTGTGGTAGGTTGAATTAGGTACCCTAACAAATGCAGTTCTTTATCTTAATCCATGTCCCTGTGGGAATGAACACATCATTAATAGGTCCTTTTGAAATGTTATTTTTAGTTAAGATGAGGCCAACTGAAAAAGGGTGGGTCTTAATTCATATTACTGGAGGCTTATAAGACAGACAGCTACAGGAAGAATCTGGAAATAAGCAGAATCCAGAAGCACAAAAGAAAGCAGACACAACTACCATGTAATGGGAGGCAGAGATGCAAGTCGAGAAACACTAAGGATTGCTGGCAGCCAGCAACAGAATGCTACAGAATCCAGGAGACAGCAAGATTTGATGGCATATTGATTTGGGACTTCTTCTAGCTTCAAACCCATGAGGCAATAAATGCTTGCTGTTTAAGCTACCCACTGTGTGATGTTTGTCACAGCAGCTCTGGCAAACTGAAACACCATGCCAGTAAAGTGATCCGCCTAAAACCCAGAGTGCCCTTCTGGGTAGAGGTTGTCTCCCTTCCCTGAGACTACCATTGACAAGACTTGTCCCAGAAACTTGTAGCTCAAAGGGGTCATTAGAGCTGTGTTTCTGGAGGCTCTCTCAATAGGCCACCCTCCAATGGGTGGGAGAAGCCCCTGTCACTTTGGGGATGAGGAAGTAGATTTAGATGTAGAAGCACCAATAACTGTATACTCAATTAGCTCACATTGTTCAACCTACAAGGTTACCTTAGGTTCCCTTCCCCATCGTGAACCCTATCCAAACCCCGTTCTCTGAAACTAGGTGCCTGTCCCCTCCTCACTCCACAGGACTGGGTAAAATGATGACTTGGGCACATGTATCCAACAGAATTCCCCGCATAATTAGACTGGTGCACATGATCTTTGGTATCTTCTGGGGACAGGGATACCTTTTTGTCTGAGAAGAGGGGGAGAGAGGAATCGGTGGGTATAAAAAGAGAAGGAGAGGGGTCGATGCCTAGAAGGAAGGCTTTTCGTTCACTTTCAGATTTGAGCAGCCACTCACCTATGGCTTAACCCAAAGAACGCTAATGACTTTGATCTTCTATATGGAATAGTGAAGTCTTCACTGCTGACACCATCCACTTCTGCTTTGTGGACTCTGGTTCATCAGTCACAGACACATAGCCTTTTGGCTGGGGCTACAGGGCTTGCTGCCCTGTATCACGATAGCATTTCCTCTCCCACCCTCCCAGAGTAGAGAAAGCAATAATAACCAAGACATCATCTCGGGAACTTGTTTCAATCCTACTTCTCAGTGCCTAGCCTCCAAGCATTCATCAACAGGGAGGTCAGCAGGGGGCCTTTACTACATATTACCACCACTTCCACCCCACCCCAGCCCCACCCCAGATCCCTTATCCCAGAGAGTCTTATATCCAAAAACCTGGCCTGTGGGACGCTTCTCCTTTCTCTACAGAGCCATAGCAGCATCCCGTCCTTGTCACCCAAACTGTCAAGAACTATAAAGGGTCAATTCTAACAAGTAATAGTTATTCAAGTTTTTCTCCTCCAGCAAAATTTGTTTCAGTACTCATAGTTACTACTTTTAAATTTCTGCTCAGCTGGTAGATGAAAAAGTGTATCTCACTGTTAAATTAATCCTTTCTAGAGGAAATCCAGACCCTTGGGACTTTTGCTGATTTATGTCAATCCAATATGATCTCTATTCAAAGACTGTGGCAAAAACAAAAAACATCCAACTACTGTATGTGAACCAATGGAATCAACAAACGAGAAATAGATCCCCAGGACTACAGATATTGGAATTAGCAGATACGGGACACATGTATAAAAGTTTCTAAAACCAAAAGATAAAAAAATATTTTTAAACTAGTATTCACGTTCAAACAAAACAAAACTTTTAGGAATTAAAATATAATCTTTAAAATGAAGAATTTAAAGGATGAACAGATTAGACACAGATGAAGAATCAGTTAGTAAACCAGAAGTTTTGTCATAAAAAATATTGATAAATGCAGCATGACAAAAGGAAATGAAAAATCCTAAAGAGAGGTTTAAGGATATGTAAAAGAGAACAACAGGGTCTAAACTTTTATTTATCAGTTTAAAAAGAAGAGAACAGAAAAAAATGGAGAAGAGCCAACTTTTGAAAAGGTAATGACAAAGAATTTTCTAGAAAAGATGAAAGATAAGAATTTACAGATAAAGGAAACACAGTGTATGCCAAGTGTGATAAAGTAAAAATAAACCTATTAGTATGCCTTGCATTAAAACTTTAGAACTCCAGAGAACAAGAGAAGCTCTTAAAGCAGCCAGCAAGAATAAGCAAGTCTCTTAAAAATAAGCAATTAAACTAAGAGTAGATATTTTAATAGCAACACCAGAAGCCAAGACATGGTGAAATGATAAAATTGTCAGCCTAGAATTAGGCTGAGAAAAATAAAGGAGAAAAATAAACCTGTTTACAGAAATGAAAACTAAGGGCTTTCATCACCAGCAGAATTCCAGTAAAGTAACTCCCATGGAAATAGAATGATTTTAAATGGAAGACCAAAGATGCACAATACAAGGAAACTGGAAATGCAAAATAATCAAACTTCTTGTGAATTGTTCAAGAAAAATAAAAGGAGATGAATCAAATAACCAATATTAAAAATGGAAAAGAGCAGAGTGTTAGAAGATAATATAGAATACTTTGGACCTTTAAATTTGGGTACAAGAAAATCAGAAAACCCAGGGGGAAAAGTCACTCAAAAGAATAATCTTATAACTATAAGATTAATCTTACAGTAATAAGCTAAGACTACTTCTCTAACAATTTTAAAACTGAACCAGAGTTTTTTTTTAAAAAAAAAAAAAACTTAACAAAACCAACAGCACACACAAATAACCTAAAGGAGAAGTTCTATTTAATTTTCTATTATGTTTCATTCCAATCTTGTGTAAAATCTTCCAGGGAATGGAAATAAAGGGAAAAGAATCTCAACTCATTTTATAAGCCAAGTATGATAATAAAAATCCAATATATTAGTTTTATTTTGCTTTTGTAACAAACTACCACAAACTTGGTGGCTTAAAACAGCACTCATTTATTATCTTACCTCCTTGAAGATCAGAGATCTGACACAGGTCTCACCAGGCTAAGATCAAGGTATTGATTGGTAGAACTGCATTCCTTTCTGAAGCTTTAGGGGACTATCCGTTGCTAGATTTTTTAGCTCACATTACTTGACTTATGGCCTCCTTCGTCCATCTTCAAAGTCAGCAATGGCAGGCTGAGCCTTTCTCGGGCTGCATGGCTCTGGTTCTCCAGAGCTGGGAAATGTGTTCTGCTTTTTGGGACTGATGTTAGCAACTTGAACCCACTGGTGACTGCATAACTCAAGAAATCCTGGGATGGTCTAGGATTGTAGATAAGAACACAATTATAGGAATGTTCTTTCAGGATTTTTAACAAAGGTACATCTCTAATACAGGATGTTAGCAATGTGGTGATATATGGCGGGGGGGTGGGGGGGAATGCCACTAAACATACTTCTATGGGATAAGGACATTAGAAAAAGAGTTTTTATGGTTAAGAGATTTTGTAGCGTGTTGGGAGATCATTCTGGAGGTTACACTTATGCAGGTCTAAGGCAGATTTCACTAACTGCTACAGCAAACAAAGCCTCGACCAGAACGCCCCGGGGGCCTCTAGGGGCCTCTGGACACTACAGGCAAGACGCATAGCTCAAATCAACCCCCTTTGGCAGGCCCTATCTAGGAATATATGACGATCTAGTTCCCCACTCTACCATAGTTATACTCACTGATAATTCCCTTAATCATGATTCTTCTACTCCTTTTATTTGAACCTACGATTTTCAATGTACCTGTTAGGTATATTTCACAGAAACTTAAATCTTTGGACTTCAAATGCCTGTTGAGTTCTGAATCCCAGCAGAGTAGCAGACAGCTCCTACTGTCCAGGAGTCCAGGACAACAACAAAATGATGATGACAAATAGGTCCCATCCCCCAAAACAGGGGGTGTTCGCAGCTGGAGACAGGATAATTCCTACCATTCACCCCATGGTATCTGGGTCCCCTTGGAGCCTGTGGCTATCGGAGCAGATGTTCTCCTGATCCTTCCAGATTGGGGAATGAACAACTGGAGGGGACGGGGGCTGGCCATAGACGAAAGTAGAGTAATTGTTATTGTGGATGCTATCTTGTGATGACAGAAGAACTTGCAGCTTTGATATAAAGAGAGTGGTTACCAGGGGTTCAGAAGGGAGGGGGAAATGAATGGGGGAAACAGGGCATATTTGGGGCAGTGAGATTCTTCTGTACAAAACTACAATGACGGACACGTGGCACTACACATTTGTCAAGGCCTATGGAACTATACAGCACAAAGTGTAAACCACAATGTAAACTACTATGGACTGGTTAGTAGCAGTGCTCCAGTACTGGATCGTCAACTGTAACAAACGTACCACACTAATCTTAGAGGTCAATAAAAGGGGTAACTGTGTGTGAGTGTGTGTATGGGGGGGGCAGTTATAGGGGAATTCCCTACACTTTTCGTGTAATTATTCTGTAAATGTAAACCTAAATTTCTCTAAAAGTAAAGTTTAAAAAGGACAAATATTATGTGATCTCATTGATACGAAATAATTACAATAAACAAATTCATAGAGTCAGAAACTAGGATACAGGATAGCAGGGACCAGAATGTGAGTAGGAGATGGGAACTAATGTTTAATTGGTAGAGTTTCTCTTTGGGGTGATGGAAAAGTTTTGGTAATAGATGATGGTGATGGTAGCACAGCATTGTAGATATAATTAACATCTACTGAACTGTATATTTGAAAGTAGTTAAATGGAGAAATTTTAGGTTGTATTTATGTATCCAGAATAAAAAACTTAAAACAACAAACTATAAGACTGTATAACACAAACAATGATCCATAATATAAACGATGGGCTGTACTTAGTAGTATAATTATAATAATAGTGTTTCATCAGTTGTAATAAAGCTACTACGTGAATGCACATTGTTCACAATAGGGTAAAATGTGTGTGTGAGTGGGGACTTGTGAAATGTATATTTTCTGCAGGATTTTTCCATAAATCTACAACTTCTCTAGTAGAAATTAATTGATTAATTAATAAAAAAAGACCTTGAGCTTGAATCATGCATGTAAAGTCCTGTTTTCCATGTAAAATAACAAATTAGCAGTTCCTAGAGATTAGGATGTGGACACCTTTGGGCCTGGGGCATTACCCTTCCTATCACACCAATAAGCATGGTATGAGAAAGGAAAATTAGTAGTCATGAATATAGATGGAAACATTCTAAACACTATTTTAGTAAAATAATACTTTGGGAATCTTAATCCACAATTATGTTATGATCAGGAATTCAATGTTGTTAAATCGCTCAGAAGAATTTATAAATGTAACTCACCAAGTTAAGAGAAAAAGGGAGAAATACTTTAATATCTCAGTATGTATGTAATACAATTGCTAAAGTTCAACAATTGTTTATGATTTAACAAAAATTCTTAGTAAATTAAGAGAAGAAGAGGATCTCTATAATCTGATTAAAAAGATCAGCAAAAAACCTACAACAAACATCAGCCTTTGAGGGGACAGGTTGAAAGTGTTCCCTTCAAAATCAGAAACAGGAAGACCACTCTTATCCAACAAGGCAGTCTAAGGCAGTTAAATAAGACAAAAAAGAAAGAGAAGAACTAAGGTTTGGAGGGAAAATACAAATTTTTATTATTCACAAATGAAAGCCTCAAAGAATATACAGAATTAACAAAACAATGTGGTCATGTGTCTGGAAAAAAACTAATATTCAGAAAGCTACCTATGCTAGCAAAAAGAGTTGGAAAGCGTAATTTTAAAATAATACCATTTACCATTTACTAAAACTATATCAACACAAAATATAAGATTCATAGAAATACGTCTAACAAAAATGTATAAGACCTCAGGACCTTTATGGAGAAAGTTTTTAAATTTTATTGAAAGACATTAAAGAAGACCTAAAGAAAATTAAAACTTTTCCACCTTCAAGAAGGCATAAAGAAGTCAAAATCCCCAAATTATTTACTAAATACTATTTGTTTAAATTCCAATATCCCAATAGGAATTTTTTTTCAGGCTGGAAAGGAAAAGAGGCTTTATTAGCTGGCAGCAAACAGATCCAATCAATCTCAAATTTGTCCCCCCTCTAAGGGGTTTTCTTACAGTTTTTATAGCAGTTTGAAAAAAATAATAATAATCATAGACTCCACATTTCTTTGAAGGCATTGAGTTTTTCTAGTTTTTTACTCTGTTTAACATTTAAAATACATGTGCCTGGTGCCTCTAAGTTTCCTGGTTATAAGAACAGAGGCGTTTTTCTTTACAAAGAAAGAGAAGTAAAAGGTCTGGTTAATATTAAACTTGACAGGATTATGTGCTTTTCTGAAGAAACTTTATGACTATTCTAAGGTGCATGCTAGGTTAAAGTATATTGTGTTCTGCTTGTGCTATATAACTAGAAGTTACTTAGGTACATGCTAGTGAGAACTAGAGCCTGACTTCAAATCCCATGTTCTTTCAATTGTATCATTTGTTAATGAAAAGTTTCAGTGGTTGCATTTTGTCCACCCAGAAAAATCAGTACTTACTTCACTCTTTACATTATTTAGAAAAGATTCGGAGACTTATCTTCCCAGACTTATCTTAAATTTAAAGGTACACCAATATATATTGATTTTAGTAATAAAATAATATGTACAGGCTTTTCTTTTCAAAGAGGTTTAAAAGGTTTCCTTATCTTCTTTATTCTGGTAAAACTCTTCCTAGTGTTGTTTTTTTTAATCAATTTTATTGATACATATTAATAGACTTACAAGACATCCAAAGTATAGTCAATGGTGTTTGTTATAATCACATAGTTGTACATTCATCATTCCAATCATTATTATAGCATTTTCATTATTTCAATAATAGTAATTATTAACAGAAAAACAAACAAATTTCATCACCTCTCAATCTCTCCATATGCTTCTCCCACTGCACATAGCTGCTGTTTCTGGCTATTATATACAAAGTGTATAACCGATGGCTTTTAGTTACTGTAAATTCCAATAGGATTTTTTTAAAAAGATCTTCAGAAGCTGATTCTGAAATTTATGAGGAAAGTCTCAAGATTAGTTAAGACATGTTTGAGGAAAAGATAATGTAAGATTTTCCCCACCAGATAGCAAGACTTACTAAAAAGCTATGGTAATTAAAGCAGTTTGGTATTTTGTCATGAATAAAAAAACAGATACTGATAAAAGAAATTAGAGAGTAGAAATTGACACATGTATACATAGTAATATTATATAGTTGAGGTGTCAGGTCCAAGGGAAAGGGGACTTTCTTGAATATGTGGTCCTGGAACAAGGATCATTCATATTTATGGAGCGTGATCTCTACACAATTCCCGCAAATCAATTCATACTCATTAAAGACTTACCTTAGTCTCCCAGGGCTGCTGCAGCAAAGTACCATAAACTGGTTGGATGAAACAACAGAAATGCCTTGTCACACAGTTTTGGAGGTTAGAAGTCTGAAATCAAGGTGTCAGCAAGACCGCCCTCCCTCTTTAGGGCACACTGCCCATGCCTCTTTCCTCACGTCTGGCGGGTGACTGGCAACCCATGGCTTTCTTTGGCTTATTGTAGCCCACCTCAATATCTGCCTCCATCACATGGCCATCTCTCTCATTCTCAGTCTCTGTCTTGCTGTCTCTCTCTCTTCAAATGGCCTCTGCTTTTAAGGACAACACTAGCATTAGATTAGGGCCCACTCTAATCCAGTTTGGCCTGGTCTTAACTAATGACCAATAACATCTTCAAAGATCCTATTTCCAAACAGGTTCATCCAGGAGAACAGGGGTGAGGACTTGAATAGTTCTTTGGGGGGGGACACGATTCGATCCATAATAACACTTAAATTTGAAATGCAAGTTTTTTGAATCTTAGAAGAAAACCAGAATTTCTTTATAACCTTGGGGCTTAGAAAGGATTTCTTCAACAAGACACAAAAAGTGCCAGCTAAAATATAAAAATTTATAACTTTGACTTATTAAAATGAAGAATTACTGTTCATTTTAAGACACCACACATGCCCACAAAAGGCAAAAAATTTAGGCCATAAATTAGAAGTCATCAGCCACACATAATACTGATGAAGGATTATATCTATAGAAACAAAAACAAAACAGAATAATAGAACTCCTGGGAATCTATAAGAAAAGACCAACAGCCTAATGGAAAAGTTGCAAAAGGTATGAACAAGTATTTTTGCAGAAGAGGAAAAATGAATGGCCAATAAAACATAGAAAGATATTTACATCAACAATAAGGCAAATCAATTTAACACTATCATGGGAGACTATTTTATATCCACTAGGGTTAAATTTAAGTATGACAGTAGACATTCACTAACAAGGATATGAACCAAGGAAATTCCTCTATACTGGCATTAAGAGAATAATTGGAAAACAATTTAACATTACAATATTAAAGGAAATAGGCACATAATACATGCCCCAGTAATTCCACTCCAAGTTATAATCTAGAGAAATCTTTTTACATGTGCACTGCACCAGAAGGCAGACACAGTAACTTTTATAGCAGAATTATTCATATTTGAAAAATACTTGAAAGTCAAATATCCACAAACCAAAGATACAATAAATAGATAGGGATATAATCACACAATGGAAAAGTATACAGGAAAAATGATAAAGCTCTGAAACATAATATGTGGGAACAAAAGCTACAAAAGATTACAAATAAGCCCCAAACACACAAAAAATTAAATAATGTACTTTTAAAAAATGTGTTTTGGAAAACAAAAAAAATAGGAACCACCAACCCAAAATTCAGGAGAATGATTACATTTGGGAAGTGGATGAGATACAGAGAAATTCACAGATATACACAGGTAATTTCCAAGGTGTTGTAATACTTTAGTCCATAAATCAGGTAATGGATTCATTGTGGTTTATTTTATTATTATGCTTTAGAACATAACATACGTATTAAAGGCAGTTATATGTATTAAATATTAAATAATAAAACTTTTAGAAGTTATGCATTACAAATAGAGGAAACTTACATTTTAAATAAAATGAAACAACTACCACAATGGCAATGTTCTCACCATCAATGATCGCCATTTTTAATATTTTGGTGTGTTTCCTTCAAGTACACATACCTACACCCCACCCATATCTCCCTTGTTTTATATTTCTAAATAGAGTCATATTGTTTAGACTATTAGGAATTTTCACTTTTTAATAACAACATGGTGTGAGCATTTCCTTCTTTCTTAAATAATGTTTCAAAACACAACTTGCAAAGGCTACATTACTTTCCATTATCTGAATTACCATAGCTTATTTATCCAACACACTAATTTGGACATTGTATACTTTCAATCTTGTATTGTTATAAGTATTATAAACATTCTTGAACCTAGTCCTTTGTATATACACATATAACCTTTATTTTCCCTTAGTGTAAATTTCTAGAAATGGAATGGTTGAGTCAAAATAAACAAATGTAGGAGGTTGAATTAAACTTCAATTTAGACTCCACCCAGGTGTATGAGTCACAACTTTCCCTCTCCCACATACTATGGTATTAAATACCACAATGCAGATTCTTGGAAGAATAATGAGCCTAGTCAATGGAGAAATCAATAAATCATATTCTCTCCTTCCACTCCGTCCTCCATTCATATACAGAAACACAACTACAGATAACCAAGTATTGAGAGAAAACTAACAAGAATAAAGAGGAAACCAATTTTCTAGGAAAAGAGAATTCTTATGAAAGAGAAATTTTAAGCAATCATTTTCTATAAGATTTTAGAGGATATTGAATCAGTAAAACAAGAATATGCTGCTCTGAAAAAAGAATAATCAGAGCTCCAAAGGTTTTCTTGGAATATAAAACTATTTTTATAGAAATTAAAATATTTTAAGACCACGGTTAAGAAAGTAAAGATATTCACAAAGATGTTGAATAACAGAACAGTCATGATAGAAGACTTAGTTGGTGATATGGAAAATAAAGTCATTGGGAATATCTCCCAGAGTGAAAAGCAAAAGGATGAAAAAGAATGATGGAGGTGAAAGTGTTTTGGATACTCAATGACTATTCCTATTTAAGATATTATTAGCAAAAGGGTAGTGGAATGTAATATATGATGGCAGAATTCTAAATAGTTGAACTGAAAAAATGGGACCTCATATATAAATATGTGAGTATGTGCTTATCCATGTATCTAAATTAACAGTTTTAAGGAATTTCACAAAATCTGTTTCTCTTTCAGAAGGCACGTTTTATTACAGAATTGTTTCTTACCATTGTAGAAATCACATAGGTTCCTAGAAATCACAAGATGGAATTTCATACAGGTCAGAAATGTGGCGAGCCTGGAGGTTCAGGCATGTTCTGATACTTTGTGTTTATCAAAAAGCAATGTTCAGGGCGGTACACACAAGGCGTAGATCATTGTGGTTTGGAGAGATGGGCTGTTTTTTTTAATGGTTAACCTGAGTGCAGATTTACAATAAGGATTCTGCATAGTTTTCATTTAATCTCAACCCAATTTTCCTTTTCAGTGGTTTTGAAACCAAATAGCACAGCAACTTCCATGTGCATGTCCAACTCAGTGTAATGCATTAGGGTTTTGTTATTGTGCAACCTGGGTGCCCGCACATGAAGTTTCCTTGAAGACACTTGCTTCATACAAGATACAAATGCTCCATTTAATGGCCCCAGACTCCCAAAACAGGATCCGAAACACCATTGGACATGGACAGCAATGCTAAGATGTCCACTAGTAGCTGTGCTTTGGAACCACAGAGGCACCGTATTCAGGGAAAAGGCACCTTAAGCCTTGTCTGTCTCTTAGCAACAAGAAGTTGGGTTGGTACACATCATTTCTGACAAAATGAGGAAACTAAACCACTGACTAAAGCTCTCAACTCCTGAAATGGGGATTAGGTTATGGAGAAAATAAAAATATTAAAATAAGTGGCCTGATAAATATTGACTTTCTGGCAAGTTTGGATCTCTTCAAGCTAAATAAAAATATGAGGTTTCTTAGTGACACTTGACCTATGAAGTCACCTCCACTAATGTTATAATATGTTGGACAAGAAATGCAAAACAAATGAATCCCTCTCACTGAGCCAAATTATTACAACAGCTTTCGACTAATTCTCTCCACATTATGCTTTGCATTTGCCAATTACCACCCACTTCCTCGGAATGGTTTTCCTGGTTTATAAGAATTTCAGATTGTTAATGTCATAAGCTTACATAATAATAATGACCACAAAGAGAAGCTATAAACAAAATGTAGTCCTGATGCAATGTCTTAATTTGGGAAATAAAGGTGAAAATAGAATAAAATTGCTAAAAATTGTATGAGAAACAATAACCAAAATTTCTTGGTTGGGCTAAGTTTATCAAATTATACTCTGGAGATTCTAATGTCTAATTTCCACTTCATTTCTGACTTCATGCAAACAAAACTCAAATTCATCAGCAGCATTTTCCTCTTTCTCTTATTTATGATGGACTTAATTCAATTTATCTTCATATTCTTCTATAGGAGACAGGCATTAGTACAATAATCCTATAGTCTGCACAAGGGCATCTCCAATTAAATTACATCATGGAAAAAATAAATATTGATTGTGCAATATAGCATATGAAAAGCACTATGGTTCAGTTCAGGGGATGATATGTAGAAAAGTGAATATAACAATGCATGGTCCCCGAACTCAGGAACTCAATTTGTGGAGAGAAGGTAGGCATGTTCAAAGATGTTCTAGGAGTCTGTCTGTGATGTGAACAAAGAGGTCAAGGTAGATAGAGGAGGAGGTGCTAACTGCACTGTGGGTGTAGAACTGGGTTTTATATTTGAATGCTGGTTTTATGGCAGAAGTTTCATTATTTTATTAAAATTTCACTCCACTGTCATGACAGTGTCTGAGGCTAGAGAGCAGGTCAATTTTAAGTCTGAGCCATGGTATAATCAATGTAGAACACCCTTCTGGGTTAAATTCAGGAAAGTCAACTATGCTTGAAGTCCATTTATATATATATGCATAATTTCTAGCTTTAGCCAACTGGATGTGATACATTGCTCAAGAAAATGCCATTACTCCATTTATAGCAAACATTTTGACTTTATCTTGTATTAACAAATTAATTGTTGGAATTTATCAAAGAAAAACAGCCGAGCACATCAATTTAACACTCAGTTGACTGATTGAACTCATTTTTGAACCCCATTGAGGTTTTATAGAAAATGACCCCGACTTCATAATTTTTGTTCTTTTTCCACATAAATATATGATTCATTTGATGATCATGAGAATGTAGCAAAGTCCTCATTTATCAAAGTCTTAACCATTTCTTTCAGGAGGTTGAATGAAAATAGTGGTTGAGAAGAAAATTGATAGAACTGGAGGAAAAGAATACGAAAATGCAAACGAGTCACAAAAGAGGCCTCTCTTTCCTGATTTCTTGTCGCTTAAGCTGTGCCACTTAACAAGTTCTGTTTCCCTGGGGAAGTCATGTCAACCTGTCAAGAGAGATCCCTAGTGAATGCAAGCGGACACCTGTTGCCTCTGGCTTCTCTACATTAAAAAGAAATCAAATTCACTTGGTGTGGTAGAAAGAGTTCTGGTTTGTTTGTTTTTACTACAAAAGACAGGAAACCTGTGTTCTTGGTTGCTTGTGCTTTGGGGTAACTGTGGGACATTATGTAGCTCTCCTTCTCTGCATTTGCCTCTGTTTTCTTATCTGTATATCAGAGTTTGGACTAGGTGATCTCTCTGACCCCATCTAGCTAAAAGTTCTATTATTTTAAAAATTGCCTGTAGGCTTCTAATTTGAATGCCAGGTGTCAGCCTGAGGTGAATCAAACTGTCTGGGTTATAAACCAACTACAAAATGAGGTTCCTAATGGAAACAGCAAGTGGCCCTTGGCTGCAACAGTTCTGACTGTTCCTGCTGTAATATTCGGTTACTGCTCAGCTCCCTGGGCAGCCGCTGGAGTGTTATGTAACAGTGACTCTTGCAGAGTTACCCAATCCTTTCACCTACCCGTAATTGCACAGTCTCCTTGTGGCTGGTGTAATACCTGGTTCTCTTCAGTGACATGCTCCAGGGTAGATGTGCTGCCACTGCCAAACCCAACTCTTGCTGGTTTAAAATAACAGTTAAGTCCAACTTGCAAGTAAAGCCCTTTTTAGAGTACAATATTTTTGCTTTTCCTCCTGCCTCTTTCTAACTGGCAACATCTTCCTGCCCAAAATGTCCTAGGACTAGGAAAAAATTAACAAATATAACAGGCTCCAGTTCAGGTACAGTACATACTGTCCTATGGCTTATGGGCACAGAGCAGGACAGAATCTCAGTCTCTCCAGCTGGAAAGACCCAGAAAAAAGGCAAAGGACAATGAGTCACCTTAACACATCCTAAATTTCCCCATCGCATTTAGCTAGGACTCCTTTTATTATATATAAATGTGTCAACTATCAGGAAAAGAAGAATGATTGGCCAGCTGAGATGATAGAGGAGATCATTCTTACAGCATAAACTAGATTATGACTAGCTAGGTAAATATCAAGTCTGACATATTTAAGGAGAAAACAATAGATTTCATAATGTGCATATCACCTAAATTTTAGTAGTAAGGAACCATTTAAACATATGTTCTTTAAAACATAACTTTTTTGCTTATAAAATTTTTATACTCCTATTTTAGAAAATACAGGTAAGTAGAAAGAAGAATCTCCCACACTTTTTCAATGCATGTTTATATTAATGTAACAATAATCATACCACACTAACAATTTTGTATCCTACATTTATTAATCAGTCATAAACATTTCCTATATTATTTAAAATTTTCATTCGTGAATAATATTTTTAATTTGCATATATTTTATGAGTCTTGATATACTCATAAATTTTCTTACAGTTTGAATTTTAGATTGTATCCAGTTTTTTGTTAGCATGAAGAGCAATGTGTTATACATATTTTTGCAAGCATTTTTCTCCTGAATTTCTGATTATTTCATTGAAACAGATTCTTTAAAGTGGAAATTCAAGGTCACAGAGTATGACCATATCTAGAGTTATTAATCTAGATTGCCAACTAATACAAAAACAAAGAAATAACATTTAAAATTATTTTTCATTCATTAGCAGGGAGGCCTAATGACAAACTAAAGTTTCAATGTAAAAAGAGAGCATATGCAAGGTAGAAATAAAAATGAAGCTGTCTATGTGATGCAAAATAGTTGGATAGTTACTTTTTATTGCAAATAAATATTTCAAATATACTAAATTCTGAAAATTTAGGAACTAGGAAGAGAGAATTCATTTACCTATATGAATAACATTGAACAAAAAAATATAAACAAGGTTCATAAGTGAGAATCATATAAAGGCTTGGATATGGGTAGATTTTTAGATACCATGGCATAAAATAAAAAATTGCTCCTGAGATGGGAACTTCCCACTAGCAAGATTACCCATGTACCTGCATTCACAACCCATTCTGTCCTCTCATCTCTTTACAATGGAAGAGGTACATCTTTCTTCTTAGGCAGATCCCTCCACTTATCTTCTAGATCCCAGCCCCTCTCTGCTTTCAGGGATCTTGTGCCACAATTTACTTCCTCTCCAGCATCTTTAATTCCTCACTCTCTACTGGACTTTTTCCATCAGCATTTAAATGTTTGCAGGATTCTTCCATTTTTTAGATCTTTCTCAATCTCTGTCTTCTCCTCAAGTTACTACCTGATCTCTGTCCTCCCTTGGATACCAGCTTTTTCATCTTCCGGTCACACCTCAATTTGCTGTGATATGGCTCATGTCTATCACTAAACTGCCCTTTTCAGCTCTCATGACTTGAAGTATCCAGAGCTATTTGTCTCCAGCATGGATGCCTCTTTTCAGACCCAGAACTATATCCATCTACCTCTTGATATTTTCCATTAGGACATGACCCAAGCAACCCAAACTCAACCCTCCCAAAACAAGTCATGACTTTCCTCTCAATCTTGCTCTTCCTTGTGTGGCTTTAGTTTCAGTGACCAGCACCACCATCCCTCTGGTTCCCCAAAGCAGGAACTTGGACTTCATCCTTCATTTGTTTTTCTCTCACATTCCAATTTTAGATTTAGGTAAGTTTCTGTTCATTTGTGACTGTTCCAGATTGCTTAAATGTCTGACCTATATGACCCAAGAATCTTCTTATGTTTCCCCTAAAATAGGCTGTATAACACCATTAAATCTTCCAATTATACGGTTTTTCCACTACAAGACTGGAAGTTTTATGTCCATATTTTCTCTTTTGTTATCCCCCATATATAGCAATACCTGCCATGCAATAAGTACTTGATAGATATTTATTGAATGATTCAAAAATGACTTATCATCTCCTAGATGTTGAGGAATAGTGATCATTTTGATTCTGAATATCAAATGCCTGTTACATAATTTTTAAAATGTAATGAAATATAATGGATTTTATTCACAAACATAAGAGGATGGCACCTATGATCATCTAAATGATAAAATATTTTTCTATTTTTCTTGTACCAGACCGTCCACACCGCTAATGAATCTGCCAGTTATACTATGTTCTTCTAAAGTCTCAGAAGTCAGCCTTGCCCTATATGCCCCCAATGAGTGGTCACTTGCCCGTAGTGTACTGGGCTTTGTCCTAGGTAACTCTGAGACCCTGGACACAACTGGATCAACTCAGGATGAGCTCTGACCCTAAAGCAGCTAGGTTTTCCAGAGGCCAAGGAGATGGCTTGATGCTGGAGTTCTGCCCATTAGCAATTCCCTGGCACAGGTGGTGCTTGGATGACCCATTCAGGTTCTATCTTGAGGAAGAGATGTACAGAGTCAGTCATTTATTGGTTGGAAGGGTTAGCAGAGCCAGGTCATCTGCTGTAAGAGCAGAGAAGACCTCAGATTTCCAGTGGCCACAGATCTCTAGAGCATTCATGGTATTCTCAATAGCAAAGAAACGAGTCCAGGCTATGGGACAGCTGAGGCAGGCCTCTGATGCCTTTCTTTCCTGGGTATCAGAGTGATTGGTCAAAGACTAAACTACCATTTATTTAGAACCTTTGTGACAGTTTATTACTTCCTGTATTTGAATTTTTAATACTATGTTATTAATTAAGAAACATGGTCAACTTTGTAAATATGCATTAGCAAACTTTTTTCATCATCATTAAGTACACATTTAGTTTTTGTTCACAGTTATATATTTCCTCCTGTGCCAAAATTCCTATTTCTCTTAAACCTCCTGCTTAAATCTGTTTCCTAATTCCTATCATTTTATAAATAGAATAATGTTTTAAAATATGAAATTTAATGTTAATGCTAAAAAAGCATATCTCTATTTGCTAGGAAAAAAAAACCGTGATGTTTGAAAGCAAATAAACTGACTCTACAGGAGGATAAATGTTTATTTCTACCTGGTATTCATAATCGGAGCTACACAATGAGGCTGAGGCATGGATGCCCAGCAGGCAGTCACATTCTTGTCAGAAGTACCTGGTACTGACTTGGGAAGGATGTCCTTATCTGCAGGTCTTGGACATGAAAAGCATCTGGAATGCACTGGCTATTCATAGGCACAATAATGTGCTCATGGAGAAGGTACCAGAGAGGCAGCCTATAGCTAGAAGAGAAAGCCCCTTTTGAATCCATTCTCACCTGAGTGAGGTGGCTGGCCAGGTGGGTCCCTCTCCCTGCAGCTCTTGAGAAGCTATGGCATTCAGTCAGCTTTTGTCCTACCCTATCTTTGCATAACCTACCATACTGCCTGTGGTGGTTAATTTCACATGTCAGCTTGGCACAATTATGGTGTCCATCTGTTTGGTCAAGCAAGCACTGGTCTGCTTGTTTGCTACTGTGAGGATTTTATAGATGGATTTGTATCTATAATCCCTTGAACGCATCTACAGCTGATTGTGTCTACAATCAACAAAAAAGATTGTCCTCAATAGTATGGAGAGTCTCCTCATTCAGTCAGATGGGTCCCTTAAAAGCCAGAACTGGGAATTTCAGAAGTCATAAAAGAAGAATGCCTGGCCAGACAGCTTCCCCTGCAGACAACTTCACCCTCATGGGAACGTCAGGCTTGCAGCTTGCCCTACGGAGTTGGGACTTGTCAGCTCGCAGTCTCATGAGCCAATTCCTGTATATGTATCTCCATCCAGTGGGTTCTGTTTCTCAGGAGAACTCTGACTAATATACTTCATTTTAATTCTCTTCAAAGGCACTAGTATTTCTAGGAAGTTTAAAAGAGACTGGCTAAGGTATTGCCTATTTTCTGATAATGGGCTTGATCACCGGAATTGTCTGGTGAAACATTTAGGCTTTCTAATTGAATTTTTGCACTTATGTGACTTTATTTTTAAAGAGATTTTAATTTGCATCTGCATCTTTAGAACTCTCTGATTTAGGTGAATTTCATGGGAAAGAGGAACACAGGTACTGATATGTGTACTGGTGAATTCTTAAATAGGTGATAGTACCATCCAGGCCAGTCCTGTATACCTGATTCTGAATATTTCCTTGTCTGTTTTTTACTATGTTTATTTTGTTTTTAATATATTAATTTTAGGTGAATTCATTTAAAGTCTGCTCAAAAGTAATACTGTAAAAACAGTTGCAATGTACAAACTGTCTTGAAGATTAGAATAAAATTGCTACTTGGACTTGGAAAAAAAAAATACACAAGTTCCAGGTAAGGATAAAAATCCTCTAGGAGGAAGACAGAGCTCAAACACCAAACACTGTTCTAAAGAACCCACAGTTGGTAAACTTCTGCCCTTGTTTGGCACTGGAGTCATACATTCCCCAAAATTAGTTGTACAGGCACACAGAGGGAATCTGAAACACAACAATCTTAGCCATTGGGTGTCTTTTATTACTTATTCAAGTAAAAAAGCACATTTTTAGGGCATGACAGACTGAAATGTAAGAGCATACAGTACAAACTGTACACTAATAAAATTTTGTCTTGTGTGTGGGTTGGAAAGGACATCTCATGGCTAGACCAGTTTATGCTCACATTCTTGGGTTTTGGATTTTTTCCCCTTTTTGATAGTTCAAGGATAGCCACCTATTTAGTAGGTTTGATCCTAGCAGTCTAGATCCTAGAGAAAAAAAGTGGAAATGGTAAAAATACTGCAATTTTAGAAGTCTAAATAAACCTTTGGCAAATAGGAGATCATTTTATGAATGATTCATCAGAAGTCTATTTACTTTGCAATAGATTTCTACCTAAAACAGTGGCCAAGAAAGAAAAGAAAAGAAATAATTACCAAACAATGATATTGCATATCTTGCACTCGTTAGGTCTAATCTTCACGTGAAACAAGCCATTTAATACAGGGACGAACTGTGCACATCAAACAAGGTGAGATATTAAAGAAAATACCACAGCCAAAGCCAGATTGACACCAATTATAAAATGCCTCCCTCATAAAGCAGGTCCTACATCTTGGAGTAAAGTGAGCTGAGCACAGCAACTGATTTAAATAACCGATAATCCCATTAGGACAACTGCTGGAACTTGCAGTCAGCAGGCACAGAGGGAGCAAATCAGGTCCGTAGTATCTCGTGAGTACAGGAACTCTTAAACATTTTTGGGTATGTTTCTTTACAGATTGTAAATTCCCTATCTGCACCATAGAGTTCAGCTTCTTGAGGACCAAAGATTTATTTTGTTTTATGTATCATGCTTCAGAGAATATTATCTTTCATATTGACTTGCTAGACAAAGGTTTATTCAATTAACTTGCTGAGAATTTAGGTAGTTTACATAAAACAGTTCTGGAAAAGACTCGAAAAGTTTTGGGGAGATTTCTTTAGTATTCAGGGCATTATTTGCCGGTCTCAGATTGAAAACATATTTAAATCAAGTCATGATCGGGACTTAAAGGAAATTAGCACATTAAATAGACTAAATTCATCCTGCTCTGCTCTGCCATCCCTTGCTAATCCATAGTGATTACCACTTTTCAGAGGATTCCTGAAGGCATTTTTTTTTTTGCAGACAAATCTCTTCAGATGCAAGCATGAATTAATGAATATTGTTCATAAGTTTTGCAAGTATTTATTGAGGCACTACTATAAACCAGCTACTAATCTACATTCTGGGATATTATGGTAAACATGACAGACACAGTTCAGTTCTTGCCCTCATGGAAGTTCTAATCTAGTGTTCAATACAATAGTCTAATTTCAAAAGTGCACAAGTGTGGAGAGACAAGTTTTAGGAATGCAATGAGTCCATCACCCACTTCAACCACTTATCACTCTATGGACAATTTGCCTTACCTATTTCCCACCCATTCTTTACCTGGAGCCAGATTATTTTGACGCAAGAGAGCATTTTATTAAAAATATTTTTGTTTGTATCAATAAAAGATAACTGTCTAAAAAGGCTGTGATACCATTATTACATAAAATTTTGAACAATAGTTGCTAAAGGCATTGGAAAAAAAATGAGTCATTGTACACTTTTCCCAGATTGTTTTTCATACACATGCACATACACTGGCACACATTTTTACAATTTTACAAATAAGGGCCATGTTAGATTGATATGTTTTCTAAGTTTCTTTTAATTTAAAATTTCCCTCACCATAACATTTTTTTGTTGACTTTGCATTGTTGCATCTTTACATGGAAAACACAAGATCCTTCATCCAGTAGAGTTTCCCACTGTCTGGATTCAACTGATTGTATCCCCATGATGTCATATAACGTATTCTTCATTCCCTTAAATTTCTTTAAATTATTAATAAGATCTGGAGTTTGGGCTGTATTCAGGTTTGATTTTTTTCTTCTTCTTGTCCAGATACCTTCATAGGTGGTTGTTAAATATATATATATTTCTTAATTTTTTAAATTTAATTGTCTTTTTTTTTAAGATACATAGATCACAAAAAATGTTACATTAAAAAATATGAGGTTCCCATAACCCCATATACCCCACACCCTCCCCCCCCAACTCCTCCCACATCAACAACTTCTTTCATCATTGTGGCACATTCATGGCATTTGGTGAATACATTTTGGAGCACTGCTAGACCACATGGATTATAGTTTACATAGTAGTTTACACTCTCCTCCAGTCCATTCAGTGGGTTATGGCAGGATATATAATGTCCAGCATCTGTCCCTGCAATATCATTCAGGACAACTCCAAGTCCCGAAAATGCCCCCACATCACACCTCTTCTTCTCTCTGCCTGCCCTCAGCAACTCCTGTGGCCACTGTATCCACATCAATGATACAATTTTCTTCCATTGCTAGAGTAACAATAATTTAATAGTAGAATACCAGTAAATCCACTCTAATCCAATTTTAGAGACAGACAAAGTAGAAACACCCTGGCAGCTAAAAGTAGAAACAACCCCAAGTACTGGTGTTCTTGAGGGCTACAGAGTCATAAAGGTTCTATGGTCATGGCAGATGGTTCTGGAGTTCAGTGCCTTGCCAGTGGGCCCTACTTTGGAATTTGTGCTCCTGAGTGTGAAGGAGTTGCACTCAAATGTGACGTCTCTACACATGCCTCTTCTGTCACTTTTACTGAACCTGTGGTTGGTGCTGGGGATGGTGAATGTTCAGGAGACTTGAATCTCTGGACTGATCATGTGCCAGCCAGGCCCTGAGCCTCAGCAGAGTTGCAACTCCTACTCTCTGGTTCATTGGACTTACCCAGGTCAGCTAACAGGGAGGTGAAGATGGTCAACCACCACAACAGGGAACTGAGAGTGCCTGCAACTGCAAGCAGGAGAAGCACATACATCAGCCATGTGGGATCTAAACCCCATCTTGATTTAGAGGTGGAGTGGACATCACCATCCCAGGGTCCACAGGATGGAGGAATAAAATATATAGATTTTTTAGAGGTAAAATTTCCAGACTTTTTATAAAACTCAAGCACCTTCATAACTCAAAAATTAAACTAAAGATCAATTAAATATTTTTAAAAGACGATGTCTAGACTATCATGAAGGCTGGTCTTTCTCAAGTCCATTAATCTGCCTGAAGTTCATTTCCTTCCTAGCTTTTGAGACTCAGCCAATTCTGAAAGTCCAAGGCTCTGCGGGATCAGTAAGATTAGTGTATTCCAGAGTCATCTACCCACAACTTTCTATGGTTCAAAGTCAGTTACCTGGAGCTCCTAGGACTTATTATTTTTTACACAATGAGATTCATTCTCAGCAAACTGAAAACATCTCAAATATAATGAAGCTTCCACATTTTCCCTTTGTGTTGAGGAGGTAAGTGCTTAAGACTCTAGAGCATAGTATTGCTCCTACCATTGTCCCAAATCCCCAAATCTTGCCCACTTGATGCTCCACATGAATTTTTCTAAATAAATTATCTTCTAATGAAGTGGTGATGACCACTAAGCAAACAAATTTAAATATTTGAAGCCAACTAGCTATTTAGTACAACGTAGACAAATAGCATTAGCTTCATCATTGCATCTGTGAACTTGAAACAACAAAAAATTCTCTTTTTATAGATGGGTATTTGGTAAAACAAGTTCATTTTAGCCATTTAAGAATTCAGAACTTTAAAATATGCAATTTGTTCCCTACTGAAAAATAATGGTTTTCTCAAAGGCATTAATTTTAGAGTTTCACATTGTCATGAAACTAGTAGAAATTAATATCTATAGGCTTAAAGTACAGTCTTCTTGAACAGGCCAATCTTCCACAGTTCCCAGAAGACAGTAGCCATTATCTCTCAAGGACAGCAACAGGAAACAAATTTACTGAATTTACTCAGACCTGCTTTTGCATCCATTTCTTCAGGGAAACTACTTCATCAGGCAACGATTTGCTATCAGGGAAGACACACTGACCAGCCCCCCCAGGACAGTTGGAGTAGCCAGCAGAGAGGATCACAGACATCTGCTCACCACGGGGTAGGTGGCAGGCTTGTTTACATGGAGAGCTCTTGCTGCTACTCAGCGGAGCCCACTCCTTTAAAATCTGTTCCCATAATAGTCCCTAAGGCAATGACACAACGCTGTGGAGAGGAACTCGGCTCTTTAATTTGTTAACCATGCCCAGAAAAGAAGAAAACAAAATGCTCATTTTAAGAGGCTTTTCACCTTGACCAAAAGGGGTAAGCATTAAACACAAAAGAGTTTTTATGGCTAAGAGATTTCAAAGTGAGTCAGGAGGTGATTCCAGAGGTTATGCTTCTGCAGATCTCAGGCAGATCTCACTAACTGTCACAGTCAACAGTCTCAAGCTGGGGTGCTCCTGAGGTCTCTAGGGACATCTGGACACTATAGGCAAGGCACACAACAACCCCATGAAGTCAGCATCCCGTTGGTGGGCCTTACCTCAGAATATATGACAACCTATTTCCCCAGTGTAACAGAGTTAGACTCATTTATAATATCCTACCCATGGTGCTTCAACCCCTTTTACTCAAACCTATAATTCGCACTCTACCCATTAAATATATGTCCCAGAGATTTAAATCATATATTTGTTCATGTGCCGGTTGAGCCTGGAATCTCAGCAGAGTCATGGTCAACATCTATTCTCCAGGTCATCAGACTCGCACAGGACAACTAACAAAATGATGATGATGGACAACCCCCATCCCCTCAAAGCAAAGAGTATCTACAGCTTCAATCAAAACAGTTCCTACCAACTGCCCCATGGGATTGAAACCCCCTCTCAATCGGGGGCAGGGTGGGCATTACCATCCCCAAATCCTCAATATTGAGGAATGAACAAACTTAAGGGGGAAATGCAACCACGGACCAAAGTAGATTTATTATTATTATAGTAATGGGAAAACTTTAACACTGATACAAAGATAGTGATCACCAGAGGTTTGAGGGGAGGGAGAGGGAAGAATTGTTGGAGCATAGGGCATTGGAATTGTTCTACATGATAGTACAATGATGAATCTAGGCCGTTATACATTTTGCAAAAACCTATAAAATTGTGCAGTGCAAAGTATAAACCATAATGTATAAACTATAGACCTTGGTTAGTAGCAATGCTTCAATATGTGTTCATCAGTTGTAACAAATGTACCATACTAATGTAAAATGTTATTAATAGAGGAAAATATGGAAGGGGGTGGGGGTGGGGTATATGGGAATCTCCTATACTTTTGATACAACTTTTCTATAATCTAAAACTTCTTTAAAAACAAAGTTTATAATATAAAATAAAAGAGACCTTTTAAAAGTCTTCTCTAGAAGCAGCTAAAAAAGCAATATGAACTTCCCCCAATAACATGAAATGTAAATGGTTTATTGCTTACATTATATATATAGATATATAGAGATATATAAAATCTTTGATTTGAAGCCCATGAAATCTTTCTAGTGTTCTGGCTTTGCAGTTTTACCATCTCTTAATCACATTGTCTAAAGACTATCACATCATAAGACCCTTGAGTCATTATTGCTGATATATTTAGCTATTGCACTTTGGGTGCATATCATAAAAAATGATGGGTGGTGATCCATTTGGAAAAATTCAGAAGATGGTCAGGGAAAAAGAGGTCTAAAATTCTACCCAGAAGATTGAGGTTAAGCTAAGAACACCTTTTCTTCAAAATGAGGGTCCTAGATTTTCAGAGCAGGAGGTTAGTGTAAATGTTTTCATCTAACTCCACCCTGTTTACAGCTCTCACCTAAACCTATTTGTTTTAATGGTTTCCAGTGTTTTGTGTTTTAATGCAGGTACTTTGCTTTTTCGACATATTTCAAATACAAGATACAGATTGTGCCATAACAAATATCTAGAACCAAGACCACACTACCAAGCCCTATCAAGTTCTAAGTTTTTCATACTTGGGTCACAATTTAAATTTTTTAAAGCAACAGCTTATTACAGAGGTGTTGGTAGTTCCTTAAATACATCTCTTCTCTCAGTTTCTTCCTTCCCTCCCTTCCTCTCCAGAGATAATCACTGTGGTGGTTTGGAATGTATGGACCCTAGAAAATCATGTTCTTGAAGCTAATCCATTCCTGAGGGTGTAAACGTATTGTAAGTAAGACCTTTTGATCAGGTTACTTCAGTAGAGGCATGACCCAAGATGGAGCTTAACCTCCTTACTAGAGTCCTTTATAGAAGAATGAAATTCAGAGGAAGAGAGAGAGAACGGCAGTTCCAAGAAGCTGAAGGCAATGAAACCTGGAAGAGAAGGGAGAGACCATAGACACCACCATGTGCCTCCCATATGACAGAAGAGTCCAGGTTCAATGACAACTAGTCTTTGGGAAGAAAGCATCTCTTGAAAATTTTTGGACATTTTTTTCTCAATTTAAAAACTGTAAGCTTGTACGCTAATAAATTCCCATTGTATAGCCAATGCATTTCATGGTATTGCTTCAAGCAGCTTAGCCAACTAAAACAACCACCTACTGAAGATGGTTTTTGATAAACCTCATGCATGATTACACTATTACAACACAAGCAGTATCCAACCTTGCTTGTGATATTTTCAGATTTTACATAAAAGGCATCATACTTTATGTATCCTTGGGTAATGTCCTATCTTAATGTTTTCAGCTGCATATTATTCTTAATATATGCAATTATAATTCATTCATTTTCACTGTAGTACCATATCCTTTGCAATATTTTCCCACATTTTATCTATCCAGTGCTTCCTTTTATCATTATTTTCTTTTTTGCTATTACTCAATGATGCTTTGAGTTCACTGATTCTTTCTTCTTCCAGTTCCAATCCACCCTTGAAACCCTGTAGGAAATTTTTCATTTCAGTTATTATGTCTTACCTGCAGTGGTTCCTTTCAAAAAAATTCTATTCCTTTACTGAGATTCTCATATTTTTTATTCATTGTTTTCCTGATAGCCTTTATTTCTCTCTCTATGTTTTCCTTTTTCTCCTTTAACACATTGAGAATTGTTATTTTTTTAAGTCTTTGGCCAGTAAATTCAATGTCTGTTCTTCTTTGTTGATAGTTTCTGGATTTTTATCTCATTGTTTTGGATAAACCAACATTTCTTTTTTCTTAGTGAAATCTTTTGTTGCACACTGTACATTTAAATATTTTAAACTGTTAGCTCTTTAAGTTTCCATAAGTTTATATCCAGCTAGGAATATGGCAGAGCTTTCTTTGAGTGTCAGGAGCTACCAAAAAGAAACCAAAGCAAAAAATGCCTTTGACAGTCTTTGCAAATTGCCTTTGCATTGGTTGGTGGTCTCCTTCAGAGTTTAGCTCTTGTATGAAGAAGATTAGCCTGGGGAGGATGTGATGTGCAAACTCTTCTCTGGCATTTTTGTGCCTGTATCTTGTCCTGGGCTTGTATTTGCCTTGGCTTTAGAGCCTCCTTTACAGGAATTCAAATGCCCCTTCTTCTTCCTATGAAATAGACTTTCTTCCCCTCCTGGGGAGAATCTATTTGCCCCAATCTGCTTTGACTTAATTTTTAGGGGGACTGCTTTAGCTGTCCACAAACTGCTTCTCTGCTGGGTAAGTTCAGGGAGAATTAGCCAGAAACAAGTTTCCTGGCTCCATCTTTCAGGCTGCTACCCTATATGTTTGAACCAACACACAGGCACCACAATTTGCACATAGGAGTTGCTCTTCTCCCTCTTGGAAGGGCCAGTGATGCACAATGTGGGCACAGTTGTGGAGGGAATAGGAGAGAGGCCAGTAAGGCCACTATAAGCTTATCCTACCATTTTTTGAAAGCTGTGGTTTCTTGATTCAGCATTTGCCCAGGTACTGCAAGCTTTTGTTTTCTGGAGTTTTGAGAAAGATGGCTCTGCCAATTTTTGCTGGCTGTTCAAAGATTCTGTGGGGGAAAACACCCTGAAGTGCCTTATGTCACCATCTGGATGCTTGGAGAACACTTTTCTTACTTCTGGATTTTTTTTTTAATTATCCACACTCCCCGCCCTCATGGCTTTTTGCGTGCTGTCTGCTCTCTCTGTCTATTTGCTGTGTGTTCTTCTGTGTCTATATATTTTATTACTTATTTTATTTCCCCCCTCATGGCTTGCTTGCTGTCTGCTCTCTGTGTCCATTCACTGTGTTTTTCTGTGTTTCTGCTTGTCTCCCCCTCTCTTTTTTTTTTTTTTGTTGCATCACCTTGCTGAGTCAGCTCTCCATGGTGCTTGCAGGCTGGGCAGCACTCTGCAGTGTCTGCAGGCAGGGTGGCGAACCCAGGGCCTCCCCTCCCATATGGTAGATGGGAGCCCAACTGATTGAGCCACAGCCGCTTCCCTTACTGCTGGATTTTAATAAGGTATGGTAACATTATTAATACTATTTAATTTAATGTTACCCTTTGATCTAACAAACTTGTTGAACTCCTCTATTATTTCTGATATTTTGTTTTGCATTCCCTTGAGTGTTCCTCGTGAATAATCCTATCATCTTCAAATTAGGACAATTTACCCCATCCTCCTTTTCACTTCTCATGTCTCATTTCTTTTTCTTGTCTTAACATGTAGGCTATGACCTCCTATTCAATGATGAATAGAAGCAAATATAGCGCATGTACTTTTCTTATTCTGGTCCATAAAGGAATGCTTCTAAACTTTTGACTTTAAAGGAAATACTTGGGGAAGCAGATGTAGCTCAAGCTGTTGAGTGCCTGCTTCCCTGCCTCCCAATTCCCATGTACAAGGCCCCAGGTTCACTCCCCAGAGCCTCCAAAAACAAACAAACAAACTCTCACTGGGGAGTAGATGTAGCTCAGTGGTTGAGCACCTCCTCCCCATGTACAAGGTCCTGGTTTCAATCCCTAGTGGTTTCTAAAAACAAACAAGCAAACAAAAAAAAAAACTGAAAAAAAAAAAGGAGATACTTGTTTTCTAATATATTCATTTGAAAGTCTCATTTTCCCTTCAAATATCACTCATTAACATTTTTCTCTTTAGATTTATTTTGGTTTTGTTTTTTCCTTTCTCTTCCCCTTTCTGCCACCATCTCTACCGATGTGATAGCTTTGCCACTTCCTCCATCCTAGTCCAGAACCAGGTTACTCAATGTCCCCCTAAGGCTCCTTCTCCAAGGCAACACTGAGGATTTGCAGATCCCAACACCAAACTAGAAGAAGGCTTGGCTCAGTCACTGGTCTAGAGAGTCTGTCTCTGATTTTCTGCCTTTCTAGGATCACAGCTTTTTACCAAGCCCAAGACCCTAACAGGAGGTCACACAAGTTGATTTGTTTTTAGCTTCTTTCTCAAGGGCAAAGATAGTGCCACCATAAGCCATGGCTTCAAATACAGACTCTGGTCCCTAGTCCCCCGTTTTAAACTTTTAGTTTTCATTGTTACATAGAAGCTCTTTTTCCAGTTTTACCAGTGCCTTCGGGAACTGAAGCCAAGAATACTTGTGACTTCCAATTCCATTTCTGTTTTGTGTCGTTAAGCTGTTTCCGGTCCTCCAAAGCATTCATTACATGCTAGAGTCTAACTATTTCACTTTATTTTGGCATTGCTTTTTGTTTGGGAAAAGAGAGTGATATTAAATCATAGACTCTCTGCCCCATTTCGACCAGAAGAAAATCAACAACAAAATAACTTTTTAAAAATTGACAGTGTGATTTTAGAATTTACTTCAGATTTTATGGATATTATCAGGTTACACCACTTATATTTTTTAAAAACCCTTATGTTTTTAATGCATATAGCTAAATTAAGACAGCTTCTGGCTAGAACTAAAAGTCACCTTCCATCAATTTGACTTAAAATAGACTTAAACAGAAATTGTAATGCTTCTGAGTTGATATTCTGGAATTCCAGAGAAATAGTTATAATACTGAAATTGAAAAATAGGCAAGAATGCTCCTTTTAGACACATAGAATCTCATTTTATGACTAAGGAAACAAAGGACTCAAAAGCACTAACTTGTCCAAGACCATCAAGCTAGTTAGTAATAGAGTTGTACAATTATAATAAAAATCTCCTTTGATTGTAGATGTCAGTTCTAAGTATATGAAACTTGAGTTTATTCCATATATTCTTCAAAGTTAATTACCCAAATTGGTCAATATTTTTAGGTAATAAATATAATTTTTTTATACTGGTGATATAGTCCTGTGAAGAAGGTTGGGAGGAATCCCACAGAAGTGGTGACTCAGGCAATTTTAGAACTTATACGGTTTTAAAATGCACATTCCAGTATTTTATTTGAGGAAGATTAAACAAGAGTTACCATCTTAACTATTACACTTCACAAAATTTAAGAGTACAGGTAGGAAACCCACGATGACTTATGTTAGTATCTTCCTCATCTCCTGTTCCTTATTCCCTTGAATTTCCTCAGAGCTCTTACTTTTCTACCCCAGAAGAACTCTTCTTCACGCAGGTATCATGGTTTCCATTTTCCTCTCCTCCCACAAAATGGGCTCCCAACAAGTCTCATCTCTTTGGTAAAACCTTTGTGAGAATGCTCGATCATCCTCTGATTCTCCAGAAAGAATGTATCCTCTTATTTTTGTCCTTCTGCCTTTCACAGAGTGGAGAATGGAGAAAACCTTACAGCCTCTTAGAGGCCCAGGGCATCGAGGACGTGGAAAGTTGGGAACTCCCCTACCCCTCAAACTTCAGTCATTTTTGCCCTGACACTTGGGCTTTTTTTAATTATTGGGGAGTGACAGAGATAGAAGATTAAATGAAACTTGCTAATGATAAAGTTTGAAAATATTTGGGTGACAATATCCCATCTCCGTCATATCTATGTCAACTTCAGGTAAAACAAAGCCCTTTAACATGTATGAAGAATTAGTGAGGCTTTTCAAAATTGACTGTTGTTTTACTTTTGGTTCTTTACTATTATTTTATTTATATTATTATGCTGATAATGAGAAAAAGAAAATGGGAATGTCCCTCTCATAAGCTGAAATTCATACATCAAAGTCAGTAAATAATAAACACCTGTCACATGAATCTCATTTTTTTAAAAAAAACTCCTTTGACTTCCATCATGTTTTATAGAAAAGGCACTTAGCATTGGTGAGTGATAAAATCACAATCAAGGACATAGTAAAATTTTAACATTTATCTTCACCTTTCCGATAAAGCATTAGGTTAATACTCTTGTTAAGACATTAACTGCCATTTGTTCCCTATCTTATGAAAACTTGATATACAAAACTGCTCTCCATTAAACAGAAAACTTTAAAGGGAAAGATCCGTACAAAATGATAAAATAGTGGCCTTACAAAATGATTCCTGCTTTGCTTCTCCAATGTTTTTGTATGTATCTGTTGATCTTTGACCCTTGAATGGGACTACGGTGCAGAGAAAAGGAAATCGAGAGCAGAAGCCTTTGCTAATTGAAAATACAAATAATCAGCCACTGTGCTTAGATACTAGTGATTGAGAGATATAGAACCCATGATTCCTAACTGTAAGGAACACATCATTTAGCTGATAAGCGTAAGCATCTTTTAAATCATAATTTCTGTGAATGAGGAGATAAAATTCATTAGAATTCAGGGAAACGGACTTTGGCCCAGTGGTTAGGGCGTCCGTCTACCACAGGGGAGGCCCGCTGTTCAAGCCCCGGGCCTCCTTGACCCGTGTGGAGCTGGCCCATGTGCAGTGCTGATGCACAAGGAGTGCCCTGCCACACAGGGGTGTCTCCCGTGTAGGGGAGCCCCACGCGCAAGGAGTGCACCCATAAGGAGAGCCGCCCAGCGCGAAGGAGGGAGCAGCCTGCCCAGGAATGGCGCCGCCCACACTTCCCCTGCAGCTGATGACAACAGAAGCGGACAAAGAAACAAGACGCAGCAAAAAGACACAGAAAACAGACAACCGGGGGAGGGGAGGGGAGGGGAGGGGAGGGGAGGGGAGGGGAGGGGAGGGGAATTAAATAAATAAAAAATAAATCTTTAAAAAAAAATTCATTAGAATTCATTCATTAGAAAAAATGTAGACATAACTCTTTAGATCATATCCATGTGGATAAGGGCTTCAGAAATATAGATAAGAATAACTGAGAAATTTGGTGTATGAAATTAAGACTTTTGGTGTTAAAGATGAGAAAAACAAATATTTTAATTGAAAAACTCATTAAAGCATTGAAAAAATAATATAGAAAAATCTGAGCAATTTTTTGTTTTGATAGTTTTATCATTGTGTTTTCTTGAATTTTTTAATATTATCACTTTTTATTTATATTATTATTATCATTAAATATTATTGGTTCTTGAATTATTTTAATACCTCTTATTTACAGACTTTTTATGACTCTTTCCCAAACTCTTGTACTTATGTTCCACTTAAGTTCTTACAATGGGCTGTGAAGAAATATTAACATAGAAACTTACAAACCAAGCTGTGGTGTAGTGGAAAGAATATTGGCTTTTGAAATTTGACAGACTTTTTAATTCTGCTTCTGCCATTTACTTGGATATTCTGAAATTTCATTCATATTTTTTATTGTCTCTTTCTTTCATGGTATGATCTGTAAGAACCCTATGGCTTTATTTTTTGCCATGTTGATTTTTTTCCATTTAGTTTTTTTAAAAATATAACTTTCAGTCTGTGGAAATTTTCAAAAACATATTAAAATAAAGAAACATAGAAACAATGCCCATGTTTGTATCATTAAATTATCTTCAACCATTATTAACACATGATCAATTTTGTTTCATATATCAGCACAGACTCTATTCTCTACTGACTTTCAATTTCCAGGATGAGATGTCTAATTTTGTGACCTCTATTTGGTTATTTTTTGTGAGCTAAATATTTACTTTCTTACTTTCTCAGGTATAAATTATTGCTTAATTAAATGCATAAGCTCCTTTTCACTGTGTTCTGAAATGCTCAATGTATCTTGATTGTGCTCTCAGTTTTATGATTGGGATTTTTCTGTTTGGACTGTCTGCTGTATGTTTGCATAGTCCAGCCAGGGGTTAATGGTTGTGTTGAGCTGCTCTAGTTTTTCCAGCAGTCTGTTGGCAGAAACATCCTGGAAGAGGCAGGATGTGCCACTGGCCTGAGGACCTCAGCAGCTGGTCTTCTCCTATGTGTTCACTCCACTTCCACTAGGCCTTGCCCACCACTTGGATTTCTGCCTTTTTTTTACCCCAGCTCCCACACTCTGCTCCCTCTAGGATGCAAACAGCCCAGATGGTCAGGAACTACTTTGCCAGTGTCTGACCTATTGGGTGCTCTTGCTGCTGTACAATACACTGGATGGCTTCAAGACAGTAGAAGAGTATGGTCTCACAGTCCTGGAGACTAGAAGTCTGTACAAGAGAAGTCTTCCTTGCCTCTTCCTAGTTTCTGGTGGTTTGTCGACAATCCTTGAACTTAAATCTCTGCTTCTGACATCATAAGGTGTCTCCCCTGAAGTCTCTCTTGTGCCCAACTTTCCCCTTCCTCTAAGGATCCCCGTCATATTGGATTAGGGCTCACGCAATCTTGATTGGCCTTATCTTAACTAATAACACCTTAAAAGCCCTTAGTTCCAAAAAGGGTTCCATTCTCAGAACTGGGCTTAGGACTTGAGCATATCTTTTCGAGAGACACAATTCAACCCAGAACAAGTAATTACCCTGAGGATTATCACTGTTGCTGTCTCTTCCCCACCTGCCCCCTTCCCCCTTCTGGTCTTAGTCTCTGCCTAAGGCTGTTCTGCTCCTATTCCCTTTATCTCTCTGAAGGGATTCTGCAGAGCATCTAGTCGGTGAGAAGTTTCCTTTCTCTTTTTCTAGTATGATTATGGATTTCTAGAATTTTTCTTTTCCAGGTGCCATATGAATATTATTAAGGCTCTGAACTCAGGATGCTTGGTTGAATCTCGTCTCTGCTCTTTCCTACTTGTGTGGTCTTGAGCAAGTTTATTGGCCTTTCTGTGCCTCAGTTTCCTCAACTGTAAAATGAAGATCAAATGGGTTCAGGAATTGCTATGAGGATCAAACGTGTTAACATGTAAAATGCTCGGAGTAATGCTTGACACAGAACATAATATGATTCTAAAATACACAGCCAGTTTTAATACAATTGCCAGGCAAGAGACACTACATCCATAAACACAATCTTTCCAAACAAAACTGGAGTGAGTAGGTATTTTATACAATTCTGGGAAAGTACCAAAGGTTTTGAAAAAACTATCAAAAGTGGGGAACAATTTTGAATGCCTCCTAGATTCAAGTAGGACTGCTTTAATATACCCAGCATTTGGAACTGTCCCAGGCTAAAGCTGGTTTGTTTTGATCTTATAGTTTTTGGATGATTTCAAACAGCCAAGTTTCTCAAGGGCTATAATTTTAAAGAAGAGCATTTCAAGTATTATGTCCTTAATCCTGATAGGACTTAAATAACAAGGTTTCTTGGTACTCTGTCTTTGATAGTCACCAACTGAGAGTTTAACATAGTAAGTGTCCAATAAATGTTATTATTGCTATTATTTTGGGTAGAAGTTATTATATGTGCTCTTCATGTGTCCCTTGGACAGATGTCACTATCTATGTAAGCTTAGTCAAGTTACTCAACCACTTTCATCCCCATATTTCTCAGGACACGAAGATAATGCCACCTTTCTCATCAGTTAGATTGCCATGAAGACTAGGAGTAATGTGTTCAGTTGCACAAACATAGAGATTTTTCAGTAAATTACAGTTCTTCATATTATATAAACTAAAGGTCCTTCTGATTCAAGAAATGACCAAACTGTCTGTTGGAAAACACAATTGGCCCTGAATTGGCTTATGACCACTGGTAACAAGAGATTGGTAGAGTGTACTGTCAGATGAGCTCATCACCATTTAATGCTCATTTAGTGGTTTGTTTATTTACCCAACAGGAACTGCTTGCTATACTAACCATATCACTGTCATTGAATATTTCAGAAGGTCACAGTGCCCATTATGTCCCATAGGGTGTTACTTTGCTTTAGTTGTATTGGCTCAGAGTAAGGGGAGTCAGGCTATCACAGCAGAATTAAATGGTAGCTTAGAAGAGTGGCTCTTAATTTGTGGTATCCTGGGTTTATGCAAAGACTTAAGTCATAGAAGGGCACAGAGAGTTTTTAAGGCAATAAATATGGAGGACTTGAATTCCATTTGTAAACTTTCCTCAACTTGATCTGCCTGAGAACCTGAGAAATTGTCCGTCACTACCACTTTCCCCTTTTCTTGATTGCTCACTTTTCACTTTACACTAGAACGATGCTTCCAGCGTACATTATTCTACAGCATTGTCTGGGTTTGTCTTTTGTGGGTCCCAGAAAATTAAGTTCTCAAGGTAACTCATTCCCTTCCTATAAATGTAGCATAAATGGGGCCTTTTGGTTAGACTCAGTTAAGCGTCCTTGATCAGATCCCTTGAATAGATAGCATTTGATCTGACTACATCAGTGAGACATGACACAGGTTGGGTCACTATCTTCTTGCTGGGCTTATGTACACAGAAACACAAAGAGGAAGAGAGTAACACAGAAAAGAGAGCTCTGCTGTTTTGACCCTTGCATATGAGAGAGAGGGCTCAAGGATCACTAGCAGCTGAAGGCTAGGTATGAAGCCCCCAACAGGCTTGGCCCACAGAGCAGCTCAAGGCTGAAGAGATGAGCCATATGCCTGACCTCCCACAGCTGGGCTCTGGGAGAAAGTGAAACAGCCAAGGCTGAGAGGGGAGGCCCAGAAAGAGACAAGCCAAAACCCTGATCACCCACAACGAGCTCCTGGAGATGGTGAGCCTGAACGGGAAGGCAGGGACAGGGCAGAGACCGGCTGCCATCTTGCCTTGCCACATGGCAGGATGCCAGGATCACTAGGAGCTGACTTTGGTGAGAAATCATCTCTGATGGTGCCTTGTTTGGGACATTTTTGTAGACTTGGAACTACAAGCTTTTACCCATAATAAATTTCCCATTCTAAAAGCCAACCTATTTCTGGTATTTTTGCATAGGCAGCCCCTTTGGCAACTAAGACAGGCATCAAACAAAAGAACCATTCTAAACAATAGTGTCTCTACTGAGGAAATAAATAACTCTCATAACTGGGTAGCCTCTTGTTGCAAATCAGGTAGTCTTAATATTTAATTTTCAGCAAAATGAAGAACCTAATCAACATGTTAGTTGATGGGCCATTAGCATTCTTTTGATGACATGACTTTCAGCACATAAAACTGAAGTAATTTCAAGAACTGAGATTCTGTGCTATAATAAAATACCATTACATTTTTATTTATATGAATAAGTTTTCTTACTATTGTTATCTATGAAAATAAAAATAAACAATTTAGACTGAACTCATTGAGAGTTGCATTTCTAACAATGTTTTACTTTTTATCTGAATATTTATCAACATTTTAAGATATTCAATATTATTTTTAAAACTAGGGATAACATAATTGTCATGATAACTCAATCAAGAAGAAAACATTCAATACATAGAGATTTATGATGATAGGAAATTTCAAATTGATTACAATTTCATTCATTCAACAAAGATTTAGTCAGTCCCTACTGTGTCCTAGGCCCTGTTTCAAGTGCTGGGGAATCAGCAGTGACTAAATCAGAAAAATTCCTGAACATATGAAGTTTGCATTCTAGTAGGTAAAGATAGACAGAAAATAAATAACAAATGCGTATAAAATATGACAGAGGTACATATTTTGTGCCAGAAAAATATGATAAGGAGCTTAATAAAAAATTCAAGAATAACATATATAATGCTGGGATTATATTCTGTTGGAGAAAGAGAATGAAAAATAGGCAATCAAAGGGGAAAAAGGGGGCAAGTGAAAATTTTAGCTGATTAAAAAGAAAAGCTTGGTCATGCTTTTTTTTTTTAATCAGGCTGATGGTGGAGCTCATATGAGTATAGACTTTAGATTCCATTGCAAATATTAAAAATAGTGATGTAACAGAGTCTAACAATGTTATTTTGTGCCATTATTTACAATATACCCTTACAATTACAACCTTCAAAAATTATGAAAAATTCACTTTTAAACAATCAAGGATGTATATAGCTTTATGAAATTCAATAGGGGTATGAGAGCAAACTGTGAGGACCACTGGATAGCATGCCCAAATACTAAACTGAGAAGAGGGTAGAGGTTAATGCTGATGTGTAAAGTTGACCCTGGAATCTGGATTTAGTAAATCAATTTCAGTTATGTGATGAAATTCCACTTGAGCAGTTGAGGTGATTTTTGTTAGTTTTTTCCGAATATTTGCTTTATCATTTTGTCAAAACAATTTGCTTGAAATTGAAGAATATAGTGATCAAGCAGCTCTTTCTGATGTTTCTTCAAAAAAACATGTCATGAAACCTCAAAGAAACGATCAAAATTTATGAATTTGGCAGATATTATACCAATTATTTATATATGAAAACAGCTGTCTTTCTAATGTCATTATTTTTAGTTTGTAAAATACCCTAACAATAAGAGAATTCTTTAAGTAGATACACAGCACATTCCTTAATTAAACAGCTCCTGAGACCTGGATGCTTCAGGAAAATGAAACCTTCAATACATAAATCTCTTATGACTCTGTACATCCGGTACTGCATTAACCTAACTTTTTTTCTTTCAGGTTTCCACTAAGAAAGAAAATTATCCTAGGCTAAGCTAGGAGGGTTTGTTGCCATCTAGTGTTCAGTGTCTTGTATTAATACGTTATTCTAAATTCAAAATATTATGCACATTTTCTTAATATGTAGTGAAAAATGGATCCTAATCATGATAATAATTTACTTTCCAATCATGTCTATAAAGATTGACTAGTAAATAATCAGACAGAAGACATGCAATCATAAAATATACTCTTTGAAACACATGACTTGAATACACTTTCAAAATTCCATGAAATTACTTCTCTGCTATCAAAAAGTAGACAGGAATCCTTTCTAGGGAATTTCATTTCCTAGTTTTCCCAAGTATTTCACACATTTTTACAGAGAGATACATTGAAAGATTTGATTTGATTTTCTATCAAGCATTTCAATTTATGAAATGAAGTAGATTACAAATATTATATATGCAAAATATATTCATTAACATAGGTTGAAGGTTGATGACACTGTTTGGGACTGTTCTTAACTAGTAGAAATACAATTGTCTCCAACAAAATTTAAAATATTGCTTACTAAATAAAGACACTAATATCTAAAGAGTTTCTCTGTAAATCCTGGTATTTTCTTTGTAGAATGTGTTATTCTTCAGAATGGTACTCTGAAAATTTTCTTAACTTTTCCTTTTTTTATTCCTTTCTCTTTTATTCTATAAGCCAATAGAAATAAGAGATTAGTAATAAGAATATATCACATATTTATTGAAATTATATTATAAAAATCATACCATCTTTCTTGTTTTATAGCATGTCGAAATTTACAAATGCTCATATGATTTGTACTATTAACCATATTTTCATTGAGCAAAAGTATCAGGTGTTACCCACTGCCCTACTAAGATCTTGGTAAGATTGGTGTAAATATTAATTCATGCTGCCTTTCAAAGTCATCCTCCCCCAGTCTTTTGTAAATGTAAAATGACTTGCATTCTCAAAGTCATTTCCATCTGGGCTCCTGCATTCTTAGGCAGGAAACAGCTGCATTCGTAATTTCAAAACACACACACACACACACACACACCTGCTTAACCTTGACATTTGTGAATATAGCAGATGTTGCTGAAGATTAGGAGAAATGGAAGGAAGAGGGGTGTTTTAGTTTGCTAGCAGCAGCTAGGAATAATATACCAGAAATGGGAATTTAGTAGGTTAAAACTTACAGTTCTGAGGCTGTGAAAATGTCCAAATCAAGGCATCATCAAGGGATGCTGTCTCACTGAAGGTCAGCTGCTGGTGATCCTGGACTCCTGCCACATGGCAAGAACAATGGCTGCTCTGGCAGTCTGGGTCTCTATCTGCTCCTCCAGACTCACTTTCTCCCTGAGTTTGGCTGTGGAGACCAGGCAGATGGTTCACCTCTCCCCTCTCCTCTAGGCCACATCTCTTTCAGCCTCCCAGAGAGTCTCTCTCCATTCCTCTCTGCTCCACTGATTCCAGCCTCTGACCTCCAGGACCTCTCTCACTCAACCTCTCAGGGATTCTCTGCCCCCTTTTCTCTGTGGGTCTCTGTTTCAGTCTTCTGTTTATAAAGGACTCCAGCAAGATGACCAAGACCCACCCTGGGTCATGCCTCACAGAAGTAATCCAATCAAAGGCCCCCAGTAGGAATCCAATCTAATCAAAGGGTCTTGCACCCATAGGAGTGGGTAGCTTCAAGAACATGATCTTTTCTGGGATCTACAAAATGCTTCGAACTGACACAAAGGAGCAGTTAGATCACGCCCATGCAAACAACTTCAAATTAAAACATTAGATAAATGGGTTCCAAGGACATCCTGTCTGAGTGCTTTAAGCCCAGAAGAGTAAAGAAGTCTCTAGGACCTCAAAACCTGCTTTCTGACATAGTTACACTCTTAAAAAATTACCCAAAGGAAAAAGTTTGGCCTATCAAGTGAGAAGTTACTTTTTATATAAACTATGGATTCAATATGCCAGCAACTCAGAACAGAGCAAGAAGAAAAACTAAATAAAACACTTTTTGTCTTTGTTTTTGATTAGGCCATTTATAGCTCAGTCAAAACAGTGTATGTAGTTTTATTTGTAACCTAGAAGTGACTTGTCCCAATAGCCTAAAATCTGTGGCAAAGGGGATTTGTTTATACCTAAATAAAAAAATTCCAAGTATTAAAATTGAAAGCAACACCCTGCCCTTAACTTTCATTAGTAATAAAAATACATGATCTCATATGAATTACTCCAGCTTAGGCTTGGCTTACTTTTTTAAAATCACAGTGTTTGGAATATCTTCCTCTCAGCCTCCTCAGATCCTTAGCCAGTTCTCCCTTGGCCCTGATTGCTAGGAGGAATAGACAGAATGCTAATCAGCAGAATAAATGGGTCAGATTAAAGACTTGCCTGGAATTAAGAAAAGGACTTTTTATTATACAAAGAGGTAACATGGTGTGGAATGAAGGATACTATTAGCTCATTAGGTTGACATGCGTGTCATATACAGACTATACAAAATCTTTCCATGCCCTAAAAGAAAATATTTATTCTGTGGGTTAAATTTGACCTGATGTACTGGGTTTGAATATCCACAAAAAGATTTCTGAGCCACTAGAATAAGAGTCAAATGGCAACAGATCATGGCCAATGACTTCAATGGTTTCTTCCTTCCCCTGGATGTTGGAAGCTATTTGAACATTTAGGAGAAAAAAAAAAATTGCTAGGTGTAGCAGTTTGATATTATTGATGAATTCCAAAAAGAAATATTGGATTATGTTTATAAAATGATCTTTTCCTCTGGGCATATTAGATTATATTGGATTCATAAGTTTACTTGATTAAGTAATTATGTAAATCTCTTGTGTCAGTAAGGTGTTGCATCCCCACTCTTTGGTGAGTGGGGACTCACAGATAAAAGGCATGGCAAAGGACAGAGTTGGGGGGTTTTGATGTTGGAGTTTTGATGTTGGAGTTTGATGCTGAAGCCTTAAGCTGGAGCACCAGGAAGTAAGCTCACAGAAGAAAGAGAAACAAGTCCCAGGAAGGGAGGAACCCAGGAAGCCTGAACCTTTGCAGATGTCAGCAGCCATCTTGCTCCAACACATGAAAATTAGACTTTGGTGAGGGAAGTAGCTTATGCTTTATGGCCTGGTATCTGTAAGCTCCTACCCCAAATAAATACCCTTCATAAAAACCAACCAATTTCTGGTATTTTACATCAGCATTCCTTTGGCTGACTAATGCACTAGGTATATTCAGTAAAACTTTACAAATAGCAGCTCTCAAAGGAAAAGTAAAATTCATAGCAGATAAAGAGAAAAGGGAAATATCCTGTATTTCACTACCACAAAATGTAAAACAGATATGCTAGATCTCTAGCTCCTCCAAAAAAGTCATGTACTCCTTGTCTGATAGACAGTTTTCCCTCTTTTCTCTTCACCCAGTGTGGTAACTAATTCCCATAGGTAGACATCTAGTGATCCTCCCCTCCTTTTCTTCACAATCTTGAGTATTTCCTCCCTTTGAATCTGGGCTTTCCCTCTGGCTTACTTGTAACAGATAGACTGTTAAAGAAACAATGCTGTTTGATAGCTGGGACTTGGACAGGAAAAGCCCTCCTGATTCTGCGTTGGTTTCTTGGAGTACTATGACTCTGGGAGTCCTGAGCCACCATGGAATGCATCCAACTCTCTTGACATAGCTGCATACAGATGCTTGTGCAGGGCTCTAGTTGGGAGTCCCTGCTGAGCCCCACTTGCCGGCCATGCTCCAGAAAGCATCAGGCATGAGTGAAGCCATCTTAAATTCTCTTGACCTACCAGTTCTCCAGCTGATTTGCACCGAGAGACCTCCGTCAATGTCACATAGAACAGCAGGCTCTCCCAGCCAAATCCCTAACCCACAAAAATGTGAGATATCATAAAAGGGTAGTTTTATGCCACTAAGTTTTAGGGCTGTTTGCTCTGCAGCAACAGATGAACAGGACATTTGACCTTCATCTTTTCACCACTTTTTAAGTCTCAATATAGACCTCACATCTTTCTGGAAGTCTTTTCTGACTCTATAGTCTGGATTAAGTATCCCTTTTAGTTGTCTTATCTCAGCAGTTTACTTATTTTGTTATAACTGTCTGTTTATTCTTGCCTGTATTTTTCTCTAAGTTTAATAAGAGCAAGGATCATGTCTAAATTGATCATCATTGTACCCTCAGAGCCAACAGTGCCTGATTAATACAGTAAGCAAGAAACAAATGGAACCCAGTGACTTAATCAATCCATTTCTTATGCAAGTGAAAAACCAACCAAATTCTTGCTCCACTGGGAAGAAGCCACTTGTCTGTTCCATCATTTGACTACCAGCTTCCAATAAGGGCAGTCACACAGAATATATCTGAGCCAAGTGTAAAAGCAGCATGCATTGCACAAACAACCCTTTTAGCCACCTGAAGTATTAAAATATACAGAGGATAAAGAAAGAGACCTGGGCAGTGAAAATCTCCCTTTCCAGTATTTACTTAACTTTATTGTTCTGGAATTTGACCAACCAAAGATTGAACAGTCTTGGATAAGTAAAATGTTTGTAACTTTTCTTTTCTGGATTAGGAGAATTTAAAGACTGTGAAGGCTCATGATCTATGTATTCTAAATGAAGAAAATTGCCCTCTCTTATCCTATAAAAAAGACATCTGTGAATTGGCAAATGCAAACACAAACAAGTTCATTTTGTGACAGTAAAACTGTCATAAACATGTTTAAACTGAAAATGTACGAGTAGGAAAATTTTACAAGATGCAGATGTCATGTAAGCCAGTGATTAGAGCCAAATGACCCAAAGGATGTAATGGGGAGGAATTTTCAAAAACTGAATAAGAGAACAGAGAAACTGAAGGACGTGCATGTACACACACACAAAAACACAATATGGTGACCCTCACTATTATGTTGCTTGGTGAGGTCCAACAGATACCTGGAAAATGGAATCAGTGAATGATTTCCAAGAAAAGGCCCAAGGTCTTCTCAGGTGCTCTACTTTCTGACTGTTTCATACATGAGCTCTGGTCAGGCTTCTTAACCCTTGCAGTAGTTTATGATTTCCTGTAAAACCTCCTAGAAGCTTGTCTATCATTTGGAGCCCATGGAGACATTTTGGGATAAATGGTGTTATAGCTTTTGCCACATGCAGCAGCCCCTGCACATTGCTTTCTCCATGGCCTCCTTTGGGGAATGAAATTTTAATTTACTGCCATCCCATTTAGAGCTCAAGTTTTTCCTACAACATGTTCCTTAACAAGAATTTCCCATAAAAGAAAAGTACAATATGAGAACCCTGGACCAATGTGTCTTAATATCTTTTTTTTCTGATATACTAAAAAATATATTTTATGTCACAAATTATATTTCTACTTGCCTTTAATGGCTTGATTATAAATTATATATTATGTTGTTTAAACATTATCTGAGACTACATACAGGATGGAAAGCCCGACTGTACCCAGTAATATTATTTTAATTTTTCCCAAAGGGAAAATTTGAAGTACAGTTGAGAGCTTACTTGTTGCAAATCAAAAGACAGTATTTTATGAAAGTACCATGAAATAAATTGAGGTCCTTCCAAACTATCCCTGTCTTTTTGCATTCTGAATTATATAAATTAGAACTCTGTATGACTTTAAACATTGTACAGTTGAAGAAAAAAATCCAAAAAATTTAAATTAATTGCTCAGATTCACATAGCTAGTGGCAGAACAGGAATTATCTACTACTGTTTCTTATGCTTCCATTTGACATTTGATTTATTTCTCAATGAGACCCAGATACTCAAGCTCTTGTGCCACATAGACAAAATTCTTTTTAGGAGGAGGCATAATGTTTTATAAATTCTTTCTCCCAAATAACTAAGTACCATTCATAGAGATAAATTATTTTCCAAAATATTTGATATGCCCTTTAAGTGACACAGAAAGAAACAAAAAGTATTCTCCAAAAGTAACTAAGAATGGCCAGTTTTCTCCCAATCAAATACAGAATTCTCACTTCCAGTGAGGGGGAGAGAGAAATCATTCACCTGGAATAAAATGAATGAGATTCGAGAGAATCGAGTTAGGAGAGAGATGCTCATCTTCTTTTTTTCAGTGAGAAAATAAGAAGCAATCTTTTAGAAAGCCAGAAAAATATGGGAGGAAAAGACCAAAATGAGAATAAACAAGGAAATGAAACTGTAAGACCTCTTTAAAGAAACCAGATACATAAGTACTTGAATATGATTATACTGAAGGAAAATTCTGGCATGGTTTCACTTAGCATATCTCCCTACTCCTGCCTTTGTCTGACCAGCCTGCTAAATCCTAAACTGTTAAGAAATATTCTTATGGTGCCAACGGATTATTTGTGTAAGGCATAAAATAAGAACACAATTGATTAAAGTATAATGGCTTAGTCAGTTTCCTGTGCCAAAGATTGGCAATGATCCTTTCCCAGGAGTGATTTTCCATTATATTCTGACAACATAACATTTCTATTGACTTTCTGAACTGAGTTATAAAACACTCAAATTGCAACAGAGAAGTAAAGAGGAGCCCTTGGACAAACTAGGTGCTTCATATACTTGGGAGCAACATTTGTTTCCCTCACAGCCCCTTGGCAAGCCACCCACTAAGATGCTCATGTTGCGGTCAAAGAAGCTGATCAAGAACCAAAACTTGAGCAAAAGAAGATTGACCTACGAAGCTTGGTCTCCTCCTCAGAGGTGAGATAAGAACAGAAGAAAAGATCCATAGCCATATATTTCTGTGGTTGAGCATTTTTTGTCTTGGTTCAGGGCCGTGATAGTTAGATTAATATGTCTACTCGGCCACATAATTGTGCCCAGTTGTTTGGTCAAGCAAGCCCCGGGCTAACTGTAATACAAGGGCATTTATGGACTTCAGTCATCATTGACTTTCCTGCAGTGGTAAATCATAGATAGCTGATTACAATTACATCAGTCATGGAGATTGCCATCAGCAATGAGTGATGCTTTATCCAATCAGCCGAATGCCTTAAAATGGGAAGTGATTCCAGTATTAAGTGAGAATTTCACAGCTCGTCTTTGGACAGCGAACATCTCCCCGAACTCATCAAGGACCTTCATTGGACTTTCATTGGAGCCCCTGGTTGTAGCCTGCCTGTGGAATCTGGACTTGAGCATCCCCACAGTCACACGAGAGACTCTAATAAGAGACTTGATTTCTGATAAGAGACTCGATCCCTTAGTATCAACAGATATCTCTTGTTGATTCTGTTTCTCTAGAGAACCCTGACTAATACAGGCTCTTAATGGGGCTGAAACGCAGCTGCTAAATACTGCCCCAAAGTTCATGACAGTCACCCTATGCTATAGAATTAAAATGAATGCTGTTAAGGAGCTGTTCCCAGGGTCAAACTCAGAACAAGGGACTGAAATGTCAGGGTTCAGAAGATGATGAAAGATGGAAAATATTTCCACATATGCAAAGATAGCACAATTTTTACAATTTCCCACATCAAGGATTAATTCCTCTAGATAGAGAAGGGATGATAAAAATCCAAATCACATCGGCTGTGCTTTGTTGATACCAGAGCATTGTTGAAGGTAGCAGTTAGGTTAGTTAATATTAAATTTACATTTTATTTCTACAATTAGTTCCTATTTTCCAAAATAGAAACATTACAACATCCTGGGAATCATGTTACCAACTTATCTTTCATATTTAAGAAATAAATTCAGCAAATGCTTTCTCTATGCATAACTGAGTATAGCTATATATGTGGACCTTAGTTTATAAATGGATTACAAACAGATCTATATATAATCTGTGTATGTATAAATAAATTAAATTATGCAAATTATTTATTGAGTATGAATTGAGAAGACCAGATGATTTTTCAAAACCAGAAATAATAAAAACATTGAAAGGCAAAAAGGAAGCTTTTTTTTCCTTTTTCTCTTTTTCACTTTTTACCTTTCTTCTTTTTACTAGTGACTTTGTTTGGTTGATTGGTTGCTGAGTTACTTGGGATATTTTCCCTTTTAGAGCACATTTTCTATCAGGAAAGAATTTCAATGATAAGAATAATACTTCTTAATGTGCAGTTCTTGAGATAATTTTAAGCTTTCTCTGGATGACAGGAAGTAAAAGTGATATGGAGAACAACATATACTTAGGACTCATTACATGCCAGGAACTGTACTGATTACTCAACTTTGTTTTATTTTATTTAACCTTCAATAAATATCCTTATCCTCAATTTACAGATAGAAAAGTTGAGTCTCACAGAGTTATAGAGAGAACAGATCTTTTCAGAATTTGGGTGAAAAAATTTTAAAAACTTTTTTTTCCAAAGCAGAATCCCCACTTAATCACTGACAAATCTGTTTAAAAATTTTCTTTTCCCTTATGCAACAATTAAGTCTCTCTTTTTTTTTTTAAAGAGTTAGTTTATTTATTCCCCACCCGCCTCCACTCCCCTATTCCCAGCTGTCTGTGTCCATTCACTGTGTGTTCTGTGTCTGCTTGCATTCTAATTAGGTAGCTCTGGGAACCAATCCTGGGGCCTTCCAGAGTGGGAGAGAGACAATTACTCTCTTGAGCCACCTCAACTCCCTGTTCTGCTACATCTTCTTATTTTCTCTCCTCTGTGTCTCTTGTTGCATCATTTTGCTAAGCCAGCTCTGCATCAGCTGGCACTCCTGCACCAGGTGACTTTCCTGTGCTGGGCAGCATTTCCATGCAGGGGGCACTCCTGCATGGGGCAGCATTCCAGCATGGGCTGGCAGTCCGCATGGGCCAGCTCACCATGTGGGCCAGCTTGCCCTCACCAGGAGGCCCTGGGCATCAAACCCTGAACCTCCTGTACGATAGATGGGAGCCCAATCTTTAGAGCCACATCCATTTCCCTAAGTCTCTTTTTTACTGATTTATTTCACAAATATTTATTGTGTATCTACAGCATGGCAAATACTGTTCTAGACACTGGGAACACAGGAATAAATTAAATAAGAAGAAGAGGGAAAGATTATAAAGATAGATAGTAAAATTATAGATAATAAAGTGAATAAATAAAAGATATATCAGATGGTATTAAATGATATGTAGGGAAAAAGAAGGAAGAGGGAATATAGAGTGCCAGGAGTCAAGGGTAGTCCAACTGATTGGTCAGGTGGGAGTCCAACTGATTGATAAGGTGAATTCGGAGCAATGCCTATAACTGGGATAAAGAATTCCAGCTAGAGGGAACAGCTGGAATAAAGTTCCCAAGTCAGGAAAATGTCTGATGTATTTAAGGAACAATAAGGATATCAAGTCATTTAAATGGTGGGAAAGCTGCAGGAAAGACGGTCAAAGAGGTTATAGGGCCCAGATCATATAGGGTCTTGTAAGCCTTTTTGAGACCTTTGACTTGACTTTAGGTTCTAGTGATTTGAGAAGCCATTGGGGAATTTGAGTGGAGATAAAACACTATCTGGTTCAAGTTTTCAAAGGATCACCCTGGATAATATGGTAATATTAGTTTACAGGGGACCATAGGTGGCAGTTGGGTGACCAGTCAGACTAAAGTGTCATTCTGACTGCTATGCTGAGATTAGTTTATAAGGGAACAAATTGGAAACAGGGAGCCAATGTGACTTGTTTATGTAATTTCCCATTCATCTCTGCCTTCCCAGCTCTTAAGAGTTAGTCTCAAATAGGGTCCATAGAAAGTCCTTCTACCATTCCATGCAGTCCAATTCCACAGTAGTGAAAAGGAGATGTTTATTTGAAAACTTTAGTATGTGCTATTTGCTGTGGAAAAGGGTGCAATTCCAGCTTTGGTTGAATTCTGCCTGCATATTGACCTTGACAATTTTTGGTAGCCCTTCCTCCTGTTTTGCAGTTTGGGGTTCAGATGTTTCAAATCTACATTAAAGATGGAGATTGGCTTCTGCTTATCATTCTCCTTATTATTTCTGACTGATTTCCTTTCTGCTGCTCTTTATTTCTTCCTCACAATCTGTTCTTCCATATGGCCCCACTCTCTTGTCTACCTGAAGAACTTCATCCATCGTTTCTTAGAGTGCAGGTTTACTGACAAATTCTCTCAGATTTAATTATTTTTGGTCATATATAATTTGATATTATCTTTTTTCTTTAATCTCTTTAATGACTCTCTTTATTCTAGTCTCCTTTGCTTCCAATGAGACATCAGGTATCATTTTAATTGATATTTTCTTGAATATAATCTATCATTTTGCTCTGGTTTTTTTAATTTTGTCTTTATCATTAAAGTTAGCAATTGACCACAATGTACTTAGGCTTCATTTCTATTGTTGGAAATTGGGCTCCACTGAAATTCTTGACTCTGTTGTGTACCATGGGTATCAGACACTGATTTTTTTTTAATTTTTGTTTTTGTTCTGTTTTTTGCATTATTTATTTCTTTGTATTTCAGTATAGATAAACTCTATTTATCTGTCTTCAAAGTTACTGATCATTTCTTCAGCTGTTTCCAGTCTGCTGTTAATCCCATCAAATAAAATATTAATTTCTGATATTGTGTTTTCAGTTCTATAATTTCCATTTGGTTCCCTCTTTCTAATGAGCTTTCTCTTCTGTCCATGAATATTGTTTACTTTTACAAAGAAACTCTTTAATATATTTGTCAGTTATTTTTTAAAGGCCAACATCTGGAATATCTGTGAGTCTATTTTTATTGACTATTTCTTCTTTTGATTTTACATTATATTTTCCAATTTCTTTGAATGTCTAATAATTTTGTACTGTGTGCTGGACATGTTGTGTTACTATCTTTTTAAAACTATACTTCCCTCTGACCCACAGGTTTTGTTTCTTTTTAAGCACTGTCATCTCTTTCCTGTTGCCTTTTTCTTTGTTAGTTAGCATTTCTCCTCTTCTATTCTTATTACATCAGTGTTTTCTGAATGCCTCTTGGAAGCACTAAGCTGGTTTATTCTGAGGATAACAAGGTCCTGGCTTACAAAAGACTTACAATCTAACTGGGTTCTTAAAACAAATAAATGCTGCAACTCTGCCATCTTGTGGAATTCTGGCCCACAACCTTCAGTTAAGGGCAATATCAAAGTAGGTTAGAATAGCCAAGGAAGGAAGTAGGACTTGAATAGTAGATTACATATTGATCAGCAGAGAGGAGAGAACAAAAAAGCAAGCGGTGAGGAAAAATAAATATATATTTGCAGGTTGTTGAGAAGGTGAATATGATGATAGCAATAATAATATGAGGTCAGAGAAAATCATATAAAAGGAGCTTGTTTTATTTTTTGTCATCCTTTCTCTCCTTGTTTTTTATTCCCTCATGATTAAATGGCATAATATAATACCCTCTATATTACTCCAATACTTCTATACAGAGAGCTATCAATGAAATGTCCTGACCTAATATCTATTTCAGTCTCTGTGCTCAATAACATAATAAAAATAAAATTAGATGCTATTTATCAAGATTTGACTTTTGCTTACCACCCTTGATTAATTCCCATCTCCTATATGTGAAAAAATGATAGTAAAAAGTTATTGCTAAATAAATGACATCCGTTTTTCAGTGAATTGATTATTTACAAAATCTACTAATGAACAGAATTGAGACAGTTAATGAAGCTATAGAAATAGCAGTAAATCAAGAGATCCAAACTCATGATTATCATTTTTCATTTTGTCAACCACCAAGATAGAAACTGTTTTCTCTTCCACAGGTCTGACCTTTCAATTCTCAGCTCCATTGGACTTCTAACACATTGAAGACTCAATTAGTATTCTACAAAGAATAAATAATAATCACAAAAATGTCTGTTCTGTGGTAAAAGAAATTTCTGACAGGTTCCTCCCAAAATAAAAATAAATGGAATGACTCCCATAAAATTCATGTGGTTCACACAGAAATAGTTGGACCACATTAAGACCTCAAAAATGTCTGGTTGAAAACACAGGAACCACATTAGGATAAACTTCCTATTGATGAGATCTCTCAGATCCTGGACCCCTCATCAAGGGACGGTGGTGAGAAGCTTATCACTGGACTTTTGAAAAACACACTGTACACAACACTAACAAATATAGCAATCAGATATCATGTAAAGGCAGAGCAAAAATCTGTCTTATCTCCAAATACTAAGATTCTCAGTGATTCATATAATACCTGGATTTTTGTCTGCTATCTACAGATGCTTCTTCAGTACTTAATTACATAGGGATATTTTGCCTCTGTTTTTTTGGTTCAGCCTCTCTAACCAGTCAAATGATTGATAATTAATGAAACTAAATTAAAATGTTCTATTTTGTAACTCATTGCCTCTAAGTCATAGGATTCCAATTGTGTTAAGAGCAATGGGATGAATTTGTTCAACTCTATTTTTATCCCTTGTCTAATCTACCTATGTTTATGAGAGGGCTGGCTGGGACAAAGCTACTTTCTGTGGCCTTGGAAAAGAGGAAAGTTAATAAGATTGCTCAGGTATTGAATTCCTAACCTATTCATCATTAAATTCATCCTATTCTTGCCATAAAATGTAGAATTAAATTGTCATTTAAGTAACTAGTGCAAGTGTAAATATTAGCATTTTAGACATCTAGGTGGTATCTAAATTTAAATCATTTTTATGACTAAATTTAGTCATAAAGTGGTTAAATCACAATTATTGTAGAAGTGAACATAGGATTTTGACATGCCAAAAATAGTAATAATGTGAAGAGATGTTATTATGTGAATAATGAGCACCATAAATACAACTAGAAGATAATGATTTTTCTTTTGGAATTATTTAGTCCAAGAACTTCTCCTCTGCCAGAATACTTCCACTAAGCAGGATACAAAAGCTTCCATAAGAAATATATGAGTTACATATACCTCTTCTATTACAGTTAAACTGTTATTTATGTCATTTTCTGATCTGCCACTTCTCATCTTTGGAAAGAAACCATTTCTTTTTATATTTGCACCCCACATTCCAGCTCAGTTCTTTTGGACCTTATCTGACCATTTACGGATGTAATGCCTAGGCAATTGAGAACTTAGTATCCAGTTTATTTACTGCTCTTGTCTTGCAGAAAAATAACACATGGACTGGAGAAAACCTATTATCGTGCAAATATGGTAATAAATAGGTTATTTCATGTGGAACCAGCTAAGGCCTCCAAATATCTTTACCAAGCCACTAACACTTCATTTCATAGGCCATGATTGAGATAAGCAGAGGTGTTATCTAAACCACAAATCACATAGAGGCTTTCTGCAAAAGAGGATGGTTAGTCTTGCAATCTTCACTTTAATTACTCATATGATAGTCATGGCTTCATTCCTAAGAATAGAGAAACTGGCATAAATTTGCTTCTTAGTAACTGTTTAACTCAATCTAGCTTGTGTTGTTCAAGCGTTTTGCACATATTTCATGTGGTTAGCACGTGATTCCCTCAACAGTCCACCATGTTAATGGGCCCTTGATGTGGTTCTTGTGTTGTTCGCAAGATATTTATAAAAGTTGCATGTGGTTCATATATCACTGATGTGGTCTTCACATGTCTTAAAATTTTTTCCCATGTGTTTTTCTTCAAGGAGGGACTCATGTGGAATTCCTTACTCAAGAGGGTGTGAGGTTTTCTGCAGGTTCACATCACTGAAGAGAAAAACCCTGTCACACTAGAAGAAGAGGAGCTACAGTCTTTGGTGGCAAATTGACAAAGATAGTTTGTCCCTGGAATCACTTTATTCTATGACTACTCTATTCTGCCAAGAAGGCTGGGACCACCTACTTGCACACTGAAAAACAAGCTGAGATCTGTCTTTGTGACCCAGACACATACCCTCTCAACTTCTCTCTGTACCGAAAGAAAACATCTAAGCATCTAAGCCCAGGCCAGATGAAAACAAGTTCTTTTTTCTTCCCACTTTTTTTTCTGTGGGAAAGATGAGTTGAAGCCGAAGTTAATATATTTGAAAAATCTGGGAAAAAAACAGAGCAGAGTTTAAAAGAGTCATTCCTTTCCCCATCGGTATGCTACTTGCAGAAGTTGTACAAAAGAATCTTCTGTTGGAGAGGAAAACACTGAGCGAAACCCATGTTATGTGAGACTTAAATTCCCTGGGGCAGGGAAAGGTGAAAGAATCAGGTCCCTATACTCTTGGACTGTTTTCATTAGTTACCCAGGAATGTTTATGCAATTGGTTTTAACCACTTCATTAGGAAACCCCTCCATCTGCTTGGGATAGTTAACACAAGTCAGTTGAAGTTAATTTTAAAAAGCAGTGCTATTATATGCAACACAATTTTAAGGCCAGACAAAGAGACACAAATAAATAGAAGAGGAAGAATTGGTTTGTTCATTTTTTTAAAGTTTTTTACTCACTAACTATACATCTATGCACTATGATCCCAACAATGCAGCTTTGCTACACTTTTCCTGAGTCATTTAGGTAGTGTGATTTATGTCTCAATGCTTTTTTCTTGGCAGGGGTACATTTGGCACAAGATGTCTACTTTTACACAAAGAACTCACAGGCCTTGGGCCAATCTTATGAAACTGATGGCTAATGTAGAGCTAACTCAACTAATGTAATACTTATGCATAGTCTTTTCCATTTTTTTCAATCACTAAATTACTGGAAAACTCAATTTGGAAGAGTATCAAAATGAAAACTGCTGGGCCTTTTGGAATTTTGCGTGAAGGACTCCCTCTTTCTACCTAGAGCAGAGGTTAATTTCTATTAGACTAAACACGTTGATTTAAGAGTGAGCTTTCTATCACCATTTTCCTAGCTTTGTTTTTGTTTTTGGAGAGGGACTTTCATTAAGAAATTCATCTTACATTATGACCCATATATATATATATATATGCATATATGCATATATATATACATAATCTGAAATAAAAGTCTCATGAAGCAATACTTATGAGAGTATTATTTTATGTAGTTCTCTTCAATATGTTCTATTCCATTTACTTTATTAATGTGAATTATTTATTATTTTTACCATCCTTTATATGCGTCATGTATAGTTATTTGAAATATAAGGTTTTAGATAACATTCACTTAGGTGTTGGAAGCCTGGTGCAAAATAAAATGGCACTCATAGTTTGTGAGAACTGTTATGAAAAATACCACAAATGGGTTGGCTTAAACAACAGGAATTAATTGTCTTAAGGTTTTGGAGGCTAGAAGTCCAAAATCAAGATATCACCAGGTTGTGCTTTCTCCTAGAGTTTGTAATGTTCTGGCTGTGGCTTGGAGGCAACTCTCTGTCAAAGGTTGATCTGTCTCCTTGTGGCCCTTGTCTGGTTTCCATTGACTCCTGGCTTCTACTTCCATGCCCAAATTCCCTCTGCTTATAAGCAATCCAGTCCTATGGGTTAAGGCCCACACATTCAATTTGGCCTCATCTGATTAGAATCTTCAAAGGTCCACACCTTAACTAATAACATTTTCAAAGATACCATTTACTAATGGGCTCAAACCTACAGGACCGTGACCTATTTATTACCAGGACATGTCTTTTTGGGAGGACATTATTTAATCTTCAACAGGCACCTAAAGCAATTAGTAAGAGCTAACTTCTATTGAGCACCAGGCTAAGTAAGCACTTTTTATACATTCATTACACCAGAAATCTTCACTATAACCACACAAGCGTTTTATAAATGGAAGACACAGAGGGTCAGATATCTTGCCTAAGGTTACATAGCCAGGAGTTAGGTTCCTAGCTGCTAGAACAAATACAATACAATGGATTGGCTTAAATGGGAATTTATTGGCACATGGTTTAGGGGCTAGAAGGCCAAAATTGAGGCATCTTCTTTTTCTTTCAGGTTCCATTGACTTCCAGCTTCTGGCTGCTCAGCTTGACTTTCTTTCATATTCAATTTCCTTTGTTTATAGGACTTCAGCCATATGGGATTAAATCCCCCCTTATTCAGTTTGGGCACACCTTAACTAATAACATCTTCAAAGGTCCTATTTACAAATGGGCTTGCACCCACAGGGCCAGGAATGAGGACCTGCACATTCTTTTGTGAGAGACATGAATCAAGCCCCAATAGCCAGTAAATGGAAGAACTTTGATCTGAAGCCAGGACAACCCATTTTCTTAGTCACGGAATTAAAACTAGACAGAAAATGGAGTCTTGGGTCATTTCCTAGACTTGGGAATAGTTGCTTGACTACAGATTCCCCAAATCGTGGTGGATGTTTGGAAAGTCTTGCCTGGTTCGGAGAGGATTTCTGTAGCTCGACAATCTTCGCAGCCTCATCAACACTCCTCCAAAATGCACATGTCCTTCAAAAGGCTGGCAAACAACCATACCCTGCATTCAGCTGGCAGGGGCTGCCCATCAGGGGAGGGCACGTGAGAGGCATAGACTTTGCCTGGCATTGGCCTTTGCATGCAAGTTAGTATATTCTAAGGAGTGGGGGAATAAATATACTGGGTAACTTATTCTAGAACTAATAGGCAGGGTAATCAGACTATAATATAGCCTGATGACCAGTTCTGGGGTGGGAAGCATAACTTGGAGATTTTTTTTCAGCAGTTGGAGTGCTTATGACACCAAATTAACTCCAGATACATAAAGAGAGTTAGGCAGGCAGTTATTACAGTTTCTTTCATTCATTTATTATTTTTGACTGAAAAAAGAAAAAATAACAACAATGAGAACTTACGGCCATAAGTTTTTCCTATTAAGTTCTCTGGAATGTCTAAAAAGAATTGTAAAAAATTTAAAATCATGCCTGTTTTGTGCTTCTTTATCCTTGGTGAAAAAAACAATGATACTAACTTCCACATTTCAGGACCACAGTTTTTGTGCTATAAATATGCCTAAACATAGCATTTGCTCTTATTTGCTCTCTTAGAATGCAAACTATATGAGGGCAGAATTTTTGTCTTTTCTCATCACTGTATGTCCAACATACAGACAGACACTTTCCTGAAGGATTCTTCAACTACTTGTATTTTAAATTGCTTTTTTGTTAAGGGGAACATTTTTAAATCCTTGAGAAGTTTTTATACATCCTTTAAGTGTTTCTTTAAGACATACATTTAAAAAACAAAGAACTATGTTAAAGTAACATTTCTTTCTTTGCATGTTTATTTTGCAAACGCCTGAGTTAATATGTATAATATGAGCCAATAAGGCTTTGTGTGGCATTCTTTAAAGTATTTAAAGAAGTCCAGGTTATCAAAACCTGCCCTTAAAGATGCTATAGTATTCTTTTCAACTCTAGAAACCAAGGGTTTGTCTTTTGAGACAGCATCTTGTGAAAAGTTTGTATTTGTTGGATAGCAAGAAAAAATTATTGAATAACAACTCTTATATTGGTTGTAAATCATTTTAAAAATAGTTAGTGCTGAATTAACACTAGGTTTCCAAGCCAGGTGACTCAATTTTTCCCTGAAGAAAAATATGCTCATCTGTGAGAGATATTTTCCTAAATTGGGCCCTGGTAACAGTGCTGGTCTTATACAGCAGCTTTTTTTTTCTCATCTGCTGAAGTCATTGATCAAGTAGAAACAAGCCTGTGAACTCTTTATGAAGATGGAATCTTTTTTAGCTACCCAGGAAAATAACATCCCTATACCGTAATTCTACTCAGAGGTATAAAATATGCCTGGCATTTGTCTTCACGAACTTATGAAAACATAGGTGCTTAATAGAAAATTTTATAAAGAGATTTTTGGTGTGTTTAAGTCAATAGCCCCATTTCAGGAAAAAAGTATATATGTGTGTGCTATCAATACATTTATATGATATTATGCATATACATGCTATAAACAGATATACATTGAGAAAGATATATAATTCGTCCTGATTTCCATAAATTATATACCTTTCCATTTCATAAAAAGTGATGAATGCAGTCTGCCTTTTAGTAAACTATTAAGAAGATACATCTGAAACAAGTTTGAAAATCTGTTGAGTCAAGTGACAAGTGTGCTGATTTGTGCACTTCATTGTGTGGTATGATTTTATAAGCACCTTCGTGAGACGGGGAGTCAGTGCTTTACTTTAACGCTGTGCGATGCAGCTAAGTGAACTTAAGCTAAGAGGATTTGTTCTATGAATTTGGTTTTGCTGCTCCAGTTTTTACATCATCAATAAGTTGCAAAGCACACATTTTCTTTTCTGTCTGCTAACTATTGGTAATAGACTTAATAGGGGAAAATTTGAAAGGTACTCTTAGGGAATGGGTGCTGAACCCCTGTGAAATATTATCATTGAAGAGGACAATTAATTTTACTTCACTGCTGCGGCTTTCTCTGAACCTACATTTCTTTCCATCAGTTACTGTTTTTAATCTTCGGGAGAGGACAGAACTGGTGAAGGAAACAATACTATTAGGCACCAGAAGTTGTCATTAATAACTGGTGACTTTGTGGCCTGTAAAACCCAAATTTTCCTCTCCTTGTGATTTCATTCCAGCAAGGACAAATCTCAGATCCTACTATGGAGACCCTTTAGCTTAAGTGTATTTGCATATCTATGTAACTTCCTAAAAACCATGCTCACTTTTTCAGTGCTGACTTTCTGAACTGGCCTAGGGCAGTGCAGGCAGGGGAAGGGTCCCTTAAGTCTTCCCTTTTCAATGAGGAAGTGGTCAGGATTAGCCGTTAATACCAATTCATGCTTAGGAGGTGCTTTACCCTGACAACCATGTCAAATATAGTAAAAGTAACAGATTCTGCCTTGTAAGCATAATCCAACTCCTCTTCCATCTCCTCTGTGAGGTTTTCCCCAATGACCCTTGATCTTCCTATTCTCCCTCAGTCCCTTTTAATAAGTTCTTTGCAATTTAGCACCGTGCTAAATTGTCATTCCATCTCTGATTCATGTATGATTCCACTATCTTCATCTTTGCAAGCTCCCTGTGAGCAAGAACTGCAATTCACCTCTTTCATGTCCTTCAAGATAACAAGTTTAGGACCTGGAATATAGTAGACCACGAAAGATATATTTACTTTGGGCTTGTTAGTTTGAAAACAAGATCCAAAATAAATAAATAAATAATGTTCTCAGAATCATATGATTATAGTAAAGATACTTACTTTGCTGTTATTTATTAATGTGCCTTTCTTCCCCCAAATTAAAATATTTCCTCATCCATTTTCTCATTGACCTTGCAACATCTCTTTTACTTCTGGGCCCTAAATTATGCATGCATAAGATCAAATTTCTCACTGTAATTATTACAGATCATTTGAGCCAATTGCCCTTCAAGAGAATTGTTTCTAAAAAGGTTGGGGTGTGGGAAGCACATTTGGCTCAACTGCTAGAGCGTCCACCTACCACATGGGAGGTCCAAGGTTCAAACTCAGGGCCTCCTGACCCATGTGGTGAGCTGGCCCATGTGCAGTGCTGATGTGTGCAAGGAGTGCCATGCCACGCAGGGGTGTCCCCTGCCTAGGGGAGCCCCAAGCGCAAGGAGTGTGCCCCGTAAGGAGTGTGCACCAGTGCAAAAAAAAAAGTGCAACCTGCCCAGGGTGGTGCACACACAGAGAGATGACGCAGCAACATGATGCAACAAAAAGAGACACAGATTGCCAGTGCTGCTGATAAGAATACAAGTGGACACAGAAGAATGCACAGCAAATGGATACAGAGAGCTGACAACTGGGGGTGGGGGGAGTGGGGGAGAATGGGAGAAAAATAAATAAATAAATTAGAAGGAAAAAAAGGTTGTGGTTGGTATACAAATTTATGAAAATACTCAAGAAATGGCACAGAGTAAATATTTTGTGGAGAGATTTTGAGCCAATGGACCATGGGCAAGGCACAGTACATATGAAAAGAGGGGTTGGATTCATTGGTCTTTAAGATCCTTTACAGATCTCTACATTCTGACACCTTTGCTTATTGAATTGCAAGGACACATCTCAGTTCCTACTATTGAGTGCCTTTAGATTAAATATGTTTGCATATCTATGTCGTTTCATAAAAGCCATGCTCACTTTTTCAGTGCTGACTTTCCTGAATTGTCCTACAGCAGTGCAGGGTCCCATAAGTCTTTACTTTTCAATGATGAAGAACTACCTGGAAATAAGGCTTACAAAAACATTCCTTTGTTGGTTTTCTGCCTCCCCTGCAGGGTGTAAGTGAGGGGTCTAAGATTCGAGGAAGGCAGAGGCAGCGATGGGTGAATGAACCCTTTCTCACCATTCTAGAGCTCATCCTCAATGAGGTGTCTATTACGTGGGAGGTGGAAAGGAATCTGATGGCGTCTGTCTGTTTTGGCAGAATGTTCCCTCAAGATGCGCACATCCAGAGAATGACAGAGAGCCATTTTTCCAGCCAGGGCTAACTTGTATTCCCATAACACTGTGGGCAGCTGAAAATGCAAGCCACACAGGTTTGTCCCCAACTTGTGAATAAACAGCCCTCTGCTTCCAGATATATCGTCCCTAGATCACCTTTCACCCATTGAAGAATCACTTTTAAAATTAAGGAAATACATTGAAGAGATTTATTTTTTAATCCCAATGATCACAGTCATCATGGAGATAAAATCTTTCTTAGTCCTTATTATCAACATCCCCCAAAGCAAAGGCTGCAAATGGCAACCAAGGACCCAGAAGCCTTAAGTCCCTTCATTAGATTCTTTGAAATCTGCAGAATTACAATTTATCCACGGCCCTTGATTTTCATGAACTTACTGTTCTGAGAGTCCAGATTCAAATGGCTCTCAAAGTGAGCTCTCTACTCGGCAAGGAGCAAAACTATACTTTATTGACATAAATCTCATAGTCTAGATTTTTCCACAGATCACCTGCCCAAATATCCAGTTCTCAGAATATGAAAGTATCATAATAGTTTTTTGAGTTTTTTTTTTTTAACATCACATTCAACTTTATTTTTCCTGGGTTATGTCTTTTTGTTTTTTAACAAAATTTTTAAAAATGAATCTAGATTTCCTTAGTAAAATATTTAGAGGTTTTCTTTATGGCTTTTTTCTCTTTCATTTTTTTTCCCTTTTTTAAAAAAGATACATAGATCGCACAAAATGTTATATTAAAAAATGTAAGAGGTTCCCATATAGTCCACTCCTCACACCCCCCACTCTTCCTGCTCCAAAATGTTCTCATCAAATGCAATGAATGTACCACACTAATAAAAGAAGTTGTCATAATAGTTTAATCCAGAAAGGCCATAAGGCAAAGGAACTAAGGACATCTCATTAAAGTTTTCAAAATCTTTTAAAAACTCTTTTACACAGAATGTGCAGCTCCTGCAAATTATAAGTATCACGGCTCATGGGGAAAACTATTTTTGGAATAAGGGGTTAATGACCCAATATTAATTGTTCACATCTATTTATTTGTTTCATTTTTCAGAGTACACCCTGACGTTCTGATTTTTATTTTTCTCTTATATTATTGATTTTGGATCCATTTTACCTATGTGTTTACTGTTTTACTTAAACTGCTTATGGAAATTTCTGGCTTTTTATTAATAAAAATTTTCTTTCACACTCTATTTAGAGTCTCTTAGTTTTCAATTAATAAGTGAGTATATATTCTTTGAGTAAGGCTTTTCTAGCCATTCACAGAGAGTTATGCTAGTCATGATTTTTTTTTCTAAATACAGTATAGAAATAATAATCATAATAGCTAGCCTTTTGTTAGTACTTGCTACAGTGACAAGCCCTATAAAGTTTTGTAAAAGTTAACTCATTTAAACTACACATTTTTTGGGATGTATATATCTTCGAAAAAATACAATTACAAAAATGATGTGGTGGGGGGTGGGGAGTGGGTTATATGGGAACCTCTTATGTTTTTTGTTTTTTTATGTTTTTTAATGTAACATTCCTTATGATCTATTAACTTTAATTTTTAAAAAAAGAACAAAAGTTAAAAAAAACAAAAAATAAATAAACTACACAACTAACCTATGAAATAGGCACTAGTATACTGACTTCAAATGAGACATAAAGGTTAAGTAACTTGCTGCTGTCATAAAGAGAATATATATTGGAGATAAGATTGATTTAGTTGTAGGCATAGAGAGATAAGTTAACAAATTTTACATCATTTCAATGTCACATCTAATATTCTTTTTTTTTTTAATCCAAGGGAGAGTGGACGTAACTTAAGTGGTAGAGTGCCTGCTTCCCACATACAAGGTCCTGGGTTCGATCGCTGGTACCTCCTAAAAACAAAAACAAACAAACAAACAAACCAATTCAGGTGAGCCAGTGTAGCTCAGTGGTCTAGCACCAGCTTCCCACATACAAGGCCCTAGGTTCAATCCCTGGCCCCGGCACCTAAAAACAAAACAAAACAAAAAAAAACAAAAAAACTATGGACAGCAATTGAAGGAGCAGGCTGCTAACTGAACTGTGACCCCTAGGCAAAGGGAGTAAAAACCAACCATTAAGGTAAGAGATCATCAGCAAACCAATAGGGTAAAAGAACTCTAGCCAATAGGATAAGAGATTTTCAGCCAATAGGATCCATTACCCTAATTAGTAATCAGCCAATCAATGCCTCCCAGTTAGTGTACTCCATTTACATAAAATGTTAATCTAGTTTCCAAACCCTAGCCAATGTTCCCGGGCAGACCCAATGATTAGCCAATCAGAGCATTACAACTTAAGGCTCTACCCTCAAGGCGGCAACACATTACAGTACCAGTCCCAAAGCCCTGAGCATGCTTCCATCTTTGCCCTGGCCAGACCAACACCAAGCTGCAACACTGAGCCAAGCTGTGAGCCTCCATTTTTACTCCAGGAGTCCTTCCTCTTCACTTCCATCTGGCTTGACCTTCAACACTGAGGGCGCTTCCAACTTCACCCTGACCAGCCTCGCACCACAACACTGAGCTGTAATCAAATAAATGCCCAGTCACTCTACTGAGGTCACAGTTTCTTCATTCTGAAATCCATTCAAACCAAGGAACAAAAGTTTAACAGCTACTATTGATTATGCCCATCCAGTGAACTAGATTCCCTGAACGACTCTGCTGAAAACAACTAAAATGCTGGATAAAACAAATGTATCAATAATCTGACAAAAAAGTAAAGGTTACTTAGAGAAGAAAAACTAGGTGAATAGGAAGCAGAGAAGTAAGCATTATTCTGCTTTCATTATAAGTGTATTTGCCAAATTCTGGTGTGTTTGAGCTTTATTTCTATGGCTTCATGGTGCCCAGAGGACAGAAGGTAATTGTGGGAGATTTGGACCTGAAGGGTATTGGAAATGAAAGAAAGAGAAAAGGGGGAAGGAACAAGCGAGAGAGCTGGGATCAGGGGGTCTGCGAGTAATAACTCCTCAGACAACTTTAATGTTTACAAGGGGCTCTCTATATACCCCAGTGTACATGACAACAAGCAAGAACACGTAGCCTATGTGACATCAAACAGCATTACCTATAGTCTAAAGAATTTTTAAAAATCTTATCTCAAGGTACAAAGTCTAAGTGTTCTATTCACTACAAAAGCATGTGCTCATCTTTTCTTTCACCCTTTAACAGCTCCATCCCATTTGCCAGGAACTCTTAATTACCGCATTCCTTAGGTTGCAAGCGTAGCCATGGAGACAGCACTAGCATGGAGACAGCACGTCTCTTCTTGTGAGGCCACTGTGCCTCAGTTTCCAACAGTAATACCTAGGTTCTATTTAAATTGTGATGTAGATTAGAATTATAAAATACAGAAGGACACAAAGTATAATAATTGAGCACTAGCCACAACAACAGACAACAGACTGAGATTGATAAAAATTGTAGATATTAGAACTATCAAACTATTATATATTCATATTTTTAAAATAATTAAAGATGAAATTCAAAATATGATTCAAGACAGAATAAAATAATTACCAAACAAAATTTCTAAAGGTTAAAATGAACTTCTAGAAAAAAATGAAAACTTAGCCTTACACACTCAATGGACAGTTTTAGTAGCTAAAGTTATCATTAATGAATTAGAAGACAGATATATGGAAATTATGGGAATAAAGTACAAAGGCAAAAAATAAATTTGAAAGAAAGTTTAAGAGATATGGAAGATAAAGTGAGAAGTTCTAACATACATCAAATAAATTGAAGTCCTCAAAAGGTGGGACTTATATTTGAAGGGAAAAAGTCATATGATTTTCCAAAATTGATGAAAAGCATCAACCCACAATTCAAAAATGCAATTAGACAAATGAATCCTAAGCAGGATAAATAAAAAGAAACCCTCATCTAGACACATCAAAGAAAAATTATTTTTTCCACAGTGAAGAAAAGTTATAAAGGCATGTACTTAAGACTGGTAAACTTTAGAGTATGTAAATTATACCCCAATAAAGTTTGCATGATAAATAACCTAGCTAGAAAAAAGAAACACTATCTACAAATGGATGCAGTTATACTGGAGCTTCCTTAATAAATAGCAACAGAAGAGACTAGAACATGGTAACAGTGTAACAAAATTATCAATGTGTTGAAGAAAAATAAGCATCAACTAAAACTGAAAAAAACTGCAGAAATAACTCTCAAGGGTAAAGATGAAAAAAAGATAATTACATATTAACAAAATCTGAGAAAATTTTCCACCAGCACAATTCCTCCTCCACATGCAAAGAAGTCACTATATATAACTTGAACAACAGAAAATGATCGCAAATGTAAATAAGCAAGATAACAAGAAAAAAAATAATGATTAGGGAAGTGGATGTGGCTCCAACAATTGCGCTCCCACCTACTACATGGGAAGTCCTAGGTTCAGTACCTGGTGCCTCCTGGAGAAAATAAGTAAGACAGCAAGCTGGCACGATAGGCAGGCACAGTGAGCTGACACAACAAGATGATGCAACAGGAAGATACAAGGAGGAAACACAATGAGACACAACAAAGCAGGGAGCAGAGGTGGCTCAAGCAATTGAGTGCCTCTCTCCCACATGGAAGGTCCCAGGTTTGGTACCCAGTGCCTCCTAAAGAGAAGATGAGCAGACACAGAAAGCACACAGTGAATGGACACAGAAAGCAGACAAAAGTTCATCTTATCCTTTTGAACAAAACAATGAGGGGGTGGAATAAATAAATAAATAAATAAATATCTTTAAAAAAATAATTTAAAAATAGATGTATATAAAACCTAAACAAATGATTGATCATATAAAACAATAACAACAAATCCTACTGGAGTTTAAAAAAAACACAAGAAAGAAGAAAGAAGAAATAGGACATTCAGGACAAATAAAAAATATACAGTAAGAAAGTAGAAATAATTTCAAATATATGCCATAATAAAAATTGCAATTTGAATAAGTACTCCAAATGAAAGACAAAGATTTTCATGTTTAATCATCTGTAAAATATGAATACAAGACCATTAAAATTTACAAGGGTGGAAATCACATACCAAGAAAACATCAATCAAAATAAAACCTGTAGAACTATATTAATATCAGACAATATAAATCTTTAGGAAATTTAAAGAATAAGGATGAATGAGTCAGCTAATGAGAAAGAGATTAATTCTTAACTTACAAGCATTAAATAACCATCAAGAGGAATAAGTAAATGAGATTTTAATTAGTGATTTGCAGATCAAGTGGGAAATAAACCAGAAAAGATAAATTTAAGTAACTCTGTCAACATAAGTGATATGGTGAAAGCATATAAAATCTTGCACGTAACTAGTAAAAAAAATACTTATGTTTTTTAATCAGAATTTGTGAAAATTGACCACATTCTGGTCCTTAAATAAAATTTCATGAATATCATGTGGTTTGATTGCAAATTGATGGATTATCTCTATGCCCTAGAAAACCCTTGCATTTGTGTACCAAGAAACATATACAAGAATGTTCACATATATATTATTTTAATACCAAATATATAGAAAAGGAAAATGAATTTCCATCATCTTTAGAATTAATTAATACATGATGAATGGGAGCAGATATAGTTCAAGTGGTTGAGTGGCTGCTTCCCATGTACAAGGTCCTGGGTTCAATTTCTGATACTTCCTAAAAAAAAAATATGTGATGGTTTTGCCAAACAGGAGAACACTAATCAACCATTAAAATAAAGTAATTCGCCTATACACAGAGGTATATATCTCAAAAACATAAGTGTGAATTTAAAAAGCATGTGTCTGATGAATCGATCTAGTATGGTTTCATTCATATAAAGTTAAAAAAGATGCAAAACTACATTGCTATGGGAAAGAAAACATACAGTAAATATGTGCCTTAACTATCTATTTCTGCATGATAAATTATCCCAAAATGTATGACTTAAAAGAATAATTATTTATTATTTCTCACAATTTCTGGGTCATGAAATTCAGACAAGGACAGTAGGAACAGCTGGGCTCTGTTCCACAATGTCTGGGGCCTCTTCTGGAAGAGTGAAAGCTATAAGCTGAAGTCATATGAGACCTCTTTCCTTCACATGTCTGGGGCTGGACGCTGGTATTGACTTGTAGCTTATATGAAGCTGTCAGTCAGAACATGTATCCATGGCCGTGCTTTGGCCTGGCTTCTTCACAAATAATACTCAGTTCCCAGGACAGACATCCTAAGAAAAAGAGCCAGGCAAAAGCTATATCCTTTTTTAATTTTTAATTTTTATCTTGAAAGAAGCTTTAGATTATATAAATGATACATCGAACATATAGAAGATTTCCCATATACCCCTTTCCCTCTCCCCGCCCCCCACAATCTCGCATTTAAAACGTCTTTGATTAGTGTGATACATTTGTTGCAATTGATGAACACTTATTGAAGCATTGCTCTTGACCATGGACTATAGTTTACATTATGGTTTACACTTTGCACCACACATTTTTATAGATTTCGACAAAATGTATGATGACCTGTATCCATCAATGCAGTACCATTCAAAACAATTCCAATGTCCCAAAAATGTCCCATGTTACACATATTCTTCCCTCTCCTTGCCCTCAGAACCTCTGATGGCCACTGCCATTATATCAAAGTTACAAGTTCTTCCCTTGATAGAATAATAGTAAATCTACTTTAGTCCATTGATTCATTTCCCCTTATGTTTCATAATCTTTTTATGACATAGTCTCAAAGACACATAGCATCATTTCTACACATCACATTGATCAAAGCAGTTGCAATTTCCTTACACAGATTCAAATAAAATAAACAAACTACAGATCAGTGGTTAAGTTTGAGGGGGAAAGAGGATAGTATTCCACAAGGGATTGCTTCTTAGTTAGTAGGTAATGTTATGTTTTCCTACTGGGTGTGGGAGATTTGATGAATGTTCTCCTTGCGTGTTTTCTCAAACCCCTCAAAATGCATCTTATTTTGCCCATCTCTTATTTATAACCTTCAAAGGATCACCGTTGACCTAAAATTAAAAATAACTTTCTTAGTATGTGTGATAGTATGGTTATTTTATGAATCCCCCAAAAAGTAAAAGATTATGTTCTTAAATGACTCTATGCCTGTGGGCCTGATACCCTTTGATTGCATTAGGTTCATTTTAGATCACTCGATTAGATTGCTTTTCATTGGAATATATCAGTGAGTCATCACTCAGGTTGAGTCCCCACCTTCTTGCTGGGTCTTATATAAATGGACACACAGAGAGAGACAAAGGAAAAAGGAGCTCTGCCCTTTTTGATTCTGCCATATGACAGAGGACTCAAGGATTGCTACCAGCCAAGCTGACATACAAAGCTGCCAAAAGGCTGGACCCTCATTTCAGTTCAAGACTGAAGAGACAAGTCATATGCCTGATCACCCACAGCTGAACACCCAGAGACGGTGAGCCTTAAGAGGAAGACAGGACCTCAGCAGAGATCGGCTGTCTTCTTGCCTCACTTTGCCTGGCAGGATGCCAAGATCACTGACTTTCATGAGAAAGCATCTCTGATGATACCTTGATTTGGACATTTTTGCAGATTTGAAACTGTAAGCTTGCACCCTAAATAAAATCCACATTATAAGAGCCAACCAATTTCTGATTCTTTGCATAGGCAGCCCTGTAGCAAACTAAAATAATTTCCCATTATCCTTCCTCTAGTCCTTGCCTACCAGAGCAGTCTCAAATTTCACTCTCTTTCCTACTTCTGACTTTTGTTTATGATAATTTTTAAGAGCAAAAAAAAGTAGACCCATACCAAATTTTGATTGGAGGTTTCCATAAACCCTTCGCCTTTGGCGTCTAAACCTTGCATTTGTGTGTTTGGCAGGTTTTACCCTTATGTTTCTTGACACTCTTTTGTCTAGCCCTTGAGTACTGAGTGCCATGAAAACAATTTCTCCAATGATTTTGATTTTTCACTTCTCTTCCAGAAGCTAAGGAGGAAAAGTATGTTTTGCACATTTGAAAACCTGGAAATAGCTATTCAGGTTCTGAGTTTATTCAAATCCCTGATTTCTAATTTGTAAAATTCTTTCAGAGATGTTGGACATGGAAAACTGTATTAAAATTTTTGAAGGCTTTTACTTCTCTGAATTATGTATGTATTTTTCATCATTTCCTCGAATGGCAGTACCAGTGCTCCTTGTGCTTGAACATTCTCTTGGAATCAGGATACATCTCTGAACTGACTTTTCTATCAGAACATATTCCTTTGTTCCAGGTGCTGGCCTGGGCCTTGGTGTTACGTGGGAAATAAGAAGAGTTCATTGTTGCTGCCACTAGGAAGTTTATCTTCTAGTGATTCTACAGGAATCCTGTTTGGTTGTATTTAAAACTGAAAGAGATTATTTTCTTATGGTCTTGAATTTATAAATGGGTGAATTCCCTTTACAATTTCCTGTTATACTTGCTTAATGGTAGTTTGGCCATCTGATCCACTTATATATATAGGGAAGAACTAACTTACTTGAAAAGCAAAGCACTGAAAACAAGAGAAAAATAACATTTAAAAAACACTGTGAACCTATTAATAGATAGGTCTTGGTGATTATGTGTTAGGCAGGTCTAAACATGTTAGGCAACCAATTCTTTGCTAGGCTAAAACTTGCAGTGCATAAAATGGCTGAGGTCAAATGGCAATCCTGTGCCTTGTGCCCCCTATATGATGCATATTTAGAACTGGAAACTTTGGCTTCTTTAGTTTTGAGAAAATTCCATTTCTTACTAGCATAGCAGTAAACATAACATTTACTACAATGGAAAAGTAAACATGCAGTAGATAAACATACAGTAGATGATGCCTTTTGAGGCCACAAAGATGACACAATCCATGCTACGAATATTTGCAGCAGGTACATAATGTCTGTGTGTCAGTTATATAAACAAGTGAAATAGTTTAAATGATTCTCATTGCTTTGGAATCTTCTTTACCCTGCCTCAAATAACACAGCTTCTCTCCTAAATGCTTTTCTAAACAATGGAAGGAAACAACAGTATTCAAGGAGTCTGATCAACAGATCCTAAATGAATCACCCTTTTTTTTCCTTCTCTGGGAATGCTGCAAAATAAGTAAAGTTTAGGAAATCTGACTGGTTCCGAAGAACTGTTCACTCAGGTAAAAACAACAGCAAAACACAACAAAAATCTTCTTATAAATTACTATTAGACTGGTTTTTTTTTTCTTTGCTCCTGTAAAAACAGAACTCTTAGAATATTGATTTAACTTCAGTATTTAAGCCATTTTTCATATAGAGATAATTGTTAAAACAACCATGAAGCAATTTGGAGGACACTTTCCTTTTAATTAGTTTTCCAAAGAGTTTTTTGGAAATGTTAACATTGTTAAACTGAGGTACTTGTCACGGTTTTTTCAAACTATCTATTTATTTGTATATGTTATATGTGTATGTTTGCATATGCCAAATTTCTTTATAAAATAACAAGGAATATTTGAGAAGAAAATGGACAGCTTATTTTGCCCTCTCTACTTCTAAATACTATCAAAACATCCTCTTTTGCTGCCTATTCAAACACTGACAAATTACTTAGCAACTAAAGCATTTATTTGGGATTTCTTTGGTTACCACATTAGTGTCAGGGATAAGAAATATTATCAGGTATGCACCTTCCAAAAATACTGCATTATCAAAAAAAATTAATAATAATGCACCAAGTAGGTCAACCCTTCATTAAAGTCTGGGGTGAAAGCAGTCACAGACTGTAGTCAGGAAAGAGTAGGCTTGGCACACCATAGAGAAAAGAACTTTGTCTGCAGTAGACCAAACACTAAAGTTTGGATATGAAAGGGAAAATTGCTTCCTCTTCAAGTTTTTTTTTTTTTTAATCTTCTAAGCATTCATTCATTCATTCAACAAATATTTATTAAGTTTCTCTTAAATCAAAGCTACTGTTCTAGCTACTTGGACACAGCAATAACAAAATCTCCACCCTCCTAGATCTTACGTTCTGGTGGTGGCATAGAAAATAAATAGACAGTATAACATCAGCCAGTGATAAATCTACAATTATGGGTGACAGCGTTTCTAAATGCTGTCCTCACACCATCGACTTTGCCATCAGAATCACCTCTTTTCAAATACTTTTACTCAACACTCATAGGAAAAACAACTAGGCCAGACACTAGAAGGAACAGGAACTCATACACAGCTTGCTTGTCTTCACCCATGGGTCATAAACTGAATGCTTCAAGTTTTCATCTCAGAGAGTTGATATTTTTCAACTGAGGGAGTTGCTACAGATGTTTTTCCCTTACTCAATTATTCTGAGAACTCTTGGTCATCCTGTGACACTTTCTACTGCAGCACAGCCAGAGGCTGTGGAACAAGGCAGATTCCTTCCTAGGATTAAGACCCCTTCTCCAGAAGATCCTTACTGGTCGATTCAGCATTGTCTTGCTTGCAGTGGTCCAGCTCCAGTACAGAAGTAGGTTATTGAGATAATACAAAACAGAAAACAGAGTATAGCTGGATTTCATGTGGATTAAACCTGAGACCTGAAAACTCTAAACCATCTTACATGTGGCAGCCATCCATGTCCCATATTAGGGCCTCTGAAAATCAGACTATAACATCCAGTGGATATCTTACTTGAAATTAATAAAATTGACACAATGCATCTCTATTTGGCAGAGTCTTCTATATCAGGTAATGTCATAGGCTGCTGGTCAGGCTATATGTTAGGTCCTGTGTCAATGCATGATGCAACCCACAATAGTGGTAGGAATTTCTCAAGATGAGATGGTGAGTAGGACAGAAAGTAAAAAATGTGAGTGCCTATATTAGATGGAAATGTCACCCAGAAATGATCACAGGATATCCCCTTAAATTAGGAGACTAGTTAGCTATTCCAAGAGTCTCCAGGCAACAGGAAAGAGAACAGGTAAGTTTAGTAGGAGGAAGGCGATTAAAGAATGAGGCCAATGATGTGGACCATTGTCTATGAGGTGCAGAGGTGCCCAAAGATGTACTTACCAAATCCAATGGATGTGTCATGATGATGGGAACAAGTGTTGTTGGGGGGGGAAAGGGTGGGGGGGTGGGGTTGAATGGGACCTCACATATATATTTTTAATGTAATATTATTACAAAGTCAATAAAAATAAATAAATAAAATTAAAAAAAAAAAAAAAAAAAGAATGAGGCCAAAATTAAGTAGCTATCCAAACCGGAAAGGACATGTTTGGGTGGCATGTCATGGAGAGATTCTTTGGGCACAAGAGGATAATGTGAATAGACTGGGTGTCCTATAGGAGGAGGGAAAATCTTGCTAAAATGGAGTAAAGCTGGCATGGTTGAGTGGGTACACATTTTGCTAAAGGCTGCTCCTCAATGTTTGATACCAAATGGCAAAATTTCTGTTTCTGTCTGGATGCTTCACACTAGAGATAGTCTATGAATCATCAAGCAAGGACAAAGATCAAAGATGAAAACACAAAATGAGGAAACCCACAGAATCCTTCTGAGGCTGAAGAAGTAAACAAATGCACAAATGCAAATAGGAATACGCAGAACACATCTCCCTGAGCCACAGTCCTTTCTGGACATACTCAAAGACTCAACTCCTTATTTTCTGCGAAAAGGGGATATAATGCATGGCAGTAAAACTACTTACCGTGCACTCTACAAGACCCCTATTCCTTCCCAGAGGGCCCAGCTCTGTGCTAAAAAGCACAAGGGAAAGCATATGGTTTGGAAAGAAAAGTTGTTGATGTCTCTTTCCCCCAAAGGTACTTCAAACAGTAAATGAATACACACAATCTGTGTTTATTTTCTTTGAAATATATTTTTGAAAATATTATGTGGTCCAAAATATGTGTTTTCAATTTTTCTTGCCATTCCCTGGCCATGAGTGATATATTTTATCCATATTCATAACCATGCACAAACTTTCTATTCATAGCTCACTCTGCAATATAAATTCTGGCGGGAAGGAGGAATTTCCTTGTGTGGCCTGCATATGGCAATCCTTCACCAGAAGCCTCATTCCAAATAGTTGTTTGCATTCCTCCAACAGCTCAGGTTCAATGTAAAGGAATGAGGGATTTGGGTCTTCCTTCAAAAAATTAATTGCTTTTACATGTCCTGGGAGGTTAGGACAGTGTGTTCATAAGTTCTGCTAGCTTCAGGAATGTCTAACCTGATTTCCTGTCATAAATATTTCATTAAAAAAAAAAGGCTTTAGAAATATGCCAGTTTAAACTAGCTGCAAACCCTTCCAATGCCAGCTCTCTGCAGCAGTGGGAAACCAGCACGCAGTCCCCAGTGCCCAACGCTGGGAGGTCATGGGCATCCCCCACTGCCTCTCTCTTTATCCTTGGTGGGAGGGAAGGTCATTCCACCTGGGAGAGTCTCCTGGGTGGTAGATGGAGATTTGTGGGTGGTGGCCCAGGGTGTGTACACAGCTTGGACAGGAGGCATGTTTACTAAGGGAAGATTTCAAAGCTGTCTCAGAGAGGAAGTTTTTGTCCCTATGTCCACCCCCTGCCCCAGAGAACAGGCTCCTAGTTGGAGGCAGGAATCTTGGTTGAATTTCCCTCCCCTGAGTGGTGACTACCAATCTCTTTTCTTTCCAGTTCGATGAGGTGACACTGGCTAATCCCAGGCTCCTCCTGGTGCCCGAGCTTGGAGGAAACCACATTGAGGGGGCCCTGGGCTGTTGTCTAAGCAGATCTGGCCTTTGGAACTGTTACAGCAGTGAACCCAGGACATTCTGCTTTTCAGAGTTCTTCTTCCCCAGTCACATCTTCCCACTTGGCATTATTTCTTGGGGCTGCCAGTGGGCAGAAACTGAGAGGCCATGGAAATATACACAGGAGGGAAGGGAGGGAAGGCATGTGTTGTTCCACTAGGATCCAAAGTCATAATTTTCTCTGGTTTCTTGTTCCTGACTTTCTTCACTTGGCATCCCCACCCCAAATAAGATATCCTCCTGCTTCCTTTGATTTGCCTTTAGCGGGAATGGAGGGTCAGCTTTGGGGGGGAAGCCAAGAGGTGTGTTTAAGTCCACTAAGCAGCAGCCACAGAGTACTCCTTCTTTCTAACTGGTGACATTCCAGGAAGGTGAAAGAGGAGCAGAATTTGGGTGTTTTTAGCATCCATTTCCCAGATGCAGTTCTCAGGTTTCGCACAAGTGAAGCTCAGGAAGATCCTGTTTTTACTATTAAACTTGGATTCATTCGTGCAACTTTGTTGCAATCACTGTTTTGAGTATTTTCAACTGACTGGCATAAGGTTCATAACAAAGACCAAGGCCGGCTGGGTCAGCAGAGTCCATTACTGACTGGCTGGTTCACTGACGATATTTCATGACGGTCATGTAGATGAAGCGCCATCAGTCATCGTAAACGCCAGGTAGTGAAAGGCTGGTCTCCGTTCTGAACATACTTCCACAAGCTCACCAAGAACCCTCATATTCTTAACTCAGCATGTGTCTCTTCTGGAACAAGTTTACCCTCATCAATTGTGCTCACAATCAAATGTCTAAGAAAGGATTCATGAGCACCTGAGTCGTGCTGGGAGCTGTGGGAGGCACTGGGGCCACGAGGCAGAAATACGTCATTTTCTTCTTTAGCCAAGGATACAGGAGAGAAAACCAGCAATTCCCCAATGTTTTAATTAAACCACCAATTAAACCAAAGTGGTATTAATATAATTTGGGGGTGTGATTAAGGTGCTATAGGAGCATCAATGATATGTCTAAGTTAGACTAAGGAGTGGAGCAACAGGAAATATTTTTTTGTAAAAGAAAACTGAAGTTGAGCCAGACTGATGGATACGATTTGCAAGGCCTGGATGGGCGGAGGTGTGGTGGGCTTCTCTAGCATGTACGAAGGCATGGATACAGAAGGGAGTACTGGGAATTTGAATGATCCATAGGTTTCTAATTCTAGGGCATAGTATACACTTTGGGGATACTAGGACCTAAGGTAGAAGAGTTATGTAGGGGATCCTTTCATGAAAACATTGATGCCACTATGTGGAATTTGAAATTTATCTTAACATTATCCCTTTACTAGAGAAGCCAATACAGGAGAATGATCTACTGTTTCGTTTTGTGTTTGTTTTGTTTTCGGGGTGGATCATTCTGACAGCAACACTGAGAACTGAATAGGAGGAAGAGAGGGGTGAGACTGAACACAAGAAGGCTACTAAGTAGTTTCAAGAATAGGGTTTGAAAGAAAATGAAGACAAGAGTTCTGAAGGGGAGAATACCCAACTTGAGGGAGAGGTGGGTACTTGGGTGAAGGAAATGTCAAGCACTATAAAGCAATGATCTTTTTACATGTTCATGTTATATTTGCTGCAGCTCATGTACAGATATTGAAACATAGCTATCAAACATGGTTCCAGTTTGGTTTACATTATGGTTTATATTTTAGACTATACAATATTTTCTAAAGTTTTAGTTACCTTATATTTTACATTATATTTACATTTAACCTATAGACTTTTATACAATTTTGGTGTAATTTAACATGTCCTATATCCATCATTGCATGATCTTGTGAAACACTTCCATTGCCCCCCAGTTACCCTCCTTCTATCTATTCTATACCTCTCTCTCCCTCCCCTCAGGGCCCACAGTGACAATCAATCTTCACTACTTGAAGGACCACATTTACAGATACTTGCAACAATGCTGAGGGCTTGACATACTAGACTGCCCTAACCCACTGGGAGCCACCAATTCCCTCAAGAGACACAATTCCCTCTGCTTGAGAGCATCAGGCCTACCCAGGATGTGGGTACACCTTCACACTCATTGTATGGGTCTCCACCCAATGATATAACACACTATGACAACATGAACACTCACATACTCCCTAGAAGCCTGCCCCTGTGCCAGATGCCCTCCCTAAGCACCTTAAACAGGTAATCTTCCTTATTATATTTTCTAAAGGGTTTTCTCAACATTATAGTTTCAACTACATACCTGACAACTACCATGTTCAACTGTTTCCCCCAGCCCTCCCCCAATTCTTTGGGCCATCTGACCCATCGCCCTACCCTAGCTCCCCCAAGCCCACAAAGTCCCACCCAAAGGTATCCCTATGCCCCCACCTTATCCCTTCCCTGTACAAATACTTACCTCCAGTTTATCATAAAAAGATCGTTGCTGGGGAAGGGGGAAAAAAGTATGATGTTTGATATATGGGAGTCCCCTATATTGTATATGTGAATTACTCTGATTGAAAACTTTTTTGAAGACAAACTTAAAAATTAGAAAGAAAAAAAAAGAAAAGATATAGACACTGAGGAAGAAATGAAAGAAATTGCCTTGCCACTGTACATACAGGACAGTACCTATTACAGTGATGAAAGGCAAAACGTCAAAAACAACTTTTATAATATTTTTCATTTTTAATGTCCCAATTTATTTTTTACTTTATTTTAGTTTTTCTAAATTAGCGTGTATTCTATTTCTAATCTTTAAACCTATCACTACTATTTCATTTTCCTATTAATTGAATTTGGCAATATGTTAGGCTTCATTTTTGAAGAAGTTTTGGACCACAGAGAGGTTCACCTATGGCAGGGGAGGAACACTGGTGTGGGGTATTATTGACGGGGGCACATGATTGGGAGGGAGTCCTCCAAGGACATGTATATAGGGTACATAAAAATGATCAGATACATGTTGGGTATTTTCATAGTAGCTACAGTTACAAACAACAGCAGAGGGGGTGCTGAGTTCCTAGCCAGGGGAGCTCTGTCACTTTCCCCAGTGGAACAGCAACAATCCACCAAGTGCAATGGCAAAGACCAACAAAGAAGGATGGCCCAGTGATGAGCCCTTGATGCCGATGACTACCTATATAAGCCTGTGTGCCTGAAATATGAACTAGGCCAGGAGCTGCAGGGTACCTAAGAATTATCTCCTGAGAGCCTACATGTTGTTCAAATGTGGCCACTCTCCAAGCCAAACTCGGCATGTAATGCATTACCTTCCCCCCCAGCATGGGACATGACTCCCAGGGACGAGCCTCCCTGGCACCAAGGAATTACTACCAATCACTAACTGGTGATGCAACTAGAAAGAGACCTTGAATAAAAGGGTCAACTCAGACCAGTAAAAAATCTCAGCCTACATGTAGGATCATGTGTTAAAAACTGCTTTTTAACCTTTAATAAAAGGGGGAAATGACAAAGACAAATGAGTTTATATGGCTAAGAGTCTTCAAAAAAGAGTCAGGAGGTCATCAGAGGGGTCATGCTTTCGCACGCCCCAGCAGGATCCCAGAGACAGCCAAAGTAGATACAACCCAAGGTACTGGTGTTTCTGAGGGCTATGGAGACACACAGGTTCTATAGTCATGGCAGATGGCTCTGGAGTTCAGTACCGTGTCAGTGGGCCCTACTTTGGAATTCGTGTTCCTGAGTGAGATGGAGTTGGACTCAGATGTGACCTTTTTTCACATACCTCTCCTGTCACTTTTACTGAACCTATGGTTGGTGCTAGGGTTGGTGTATACTCAGGAGACTTGAATCTCTGGACTGTCCATGTGCTAGCTGGGCCCTGAGCCCCAGTAGAGTTGCAACTCCTACCCTCTGGTTCTTTGGACTTACCCATATCAGCTAACAGGGAGGTGGTCAAGCACCACAACAGGGAACTGAGAGTGCCTACAACTGCAAGCAGGAGAATTGCATCCATCATCCATGAGAATTGCATCCATCATCCATGTGGGATCTAAGCCTCCTCTTAGTATAAAGGTGGAATGGACATCACCATACCAGAGTCCACAGGATGGAGGAATAAAATATGGATTAGAGTGGACTTACTGATATTCTACTATAAAACTATTGTGACTAGTAATGGAAGAAATTGCAGCATTGATGTGGAGAATGTGGCCACAGTAGTTGATGAGGGCAGGGAAAGGGAAGAAGAAATGTGATGTGGGGGTATTTTCAGGACTTGGAATTGTCCTAAATGATATTGCAGAGACAGATGCTAGACATTATATGTCCTGCCATAACCCACTGAATGGACTGGGGGAGAGTATCAACTACAATGTAAACTATTATCCATGTGGTGCAGCAGTCCTCCAAAATGTATTCACCAAATACAACGAATGTGCCACAATTGATGTGGGAGGAGTGTGTGTGGGGGGGTATATGGGCATCTCTTATATTTTTTAATGTAACATTTTTTGTGATCTATATATCTTCAAAAAATGCAATTAAAAAATAATGGGGTGGGGTATATGGGAATCTCTTATGTTTTTTAATGTAACATTTTGTGTGATCTATTAACTTTAAAAAAAGATAATTGAAAAATTAAATTTTTTAAAAAAGAACTTTAAAAAGGTCTGAGATTTTAACCTACTTACAAGCTAAAAACTTTGTCTGCCACAGTTTAGTGGATGCTGATAGCAGATGAGCTATCAGCGACAAAGGTCAGTGTCTTTTGTATCAATGAAACTAGGGGTAATCATTGCAAGAACAAAATCATCTGGAAACACATAATTCAATTCTTCACACATTCCCAGATCAAGGACAGAAACATTTGTCAGAAGACTATTTTAACCACAGAACTTCCTCCAAGTTAGAAGAAAGGACACTGAGTTTGATATGAAATGGACTACAGTTTAAGTGACATTCATACACCAGCCTCACTATAGCAATGAATTCTCTGAATTGTAACCAAAAAAACTCAAAGTTTTTTGAAGCTAGGGAGGGTCTTATTCATCATTACGTTTTCCCACACCTTTCCCCTAGATTGATACAATGCCTAGCTTTCATCATCTCATGCATCTGTGTTGGCTAATTAAAAGGACTGCAAAAGCAGCTGTTTTTTCTAAAGGTCTCCTATTTCGGGATGGCAAAGGTCCACCGGACAGTGATGGGGCGGTCTAGGCTGAGATGTTCCCAGAAGGAGTACAGCTCTGGCGACTTTTAGTGTGTAAGACGGATTTTGAACTTCTGACTCACTTTAAGATAAGTTTTTGTTGCTTTAGGCCACTAAGTGTGTGGTAATTTGTTACAGCAGCAATAGGAAACTAATACAGACACTTAAATGGCTTCAAAGGTTTGCCTAAAAGCAGTTCATTGAAGTTTTCTCGCTGTGGAGAAGTGTTTTTCTATGAAACTAGCATGTTTACCCCCAAATCCTTAGATCATGGCAGTGATCAATGAAATAATATTCATAATTTTAAAAGAAAACCACTCTATTGCCTGGTACATAGCAAGACCTAAGAGCAGTCATTTCAGTTATGATTATACATCTATTGCTATTGCAAAAAGTGACCCAAGCATGGGGGAGAAGTTGCAGCCAGAACCGTGGTGGAGGGCGGCTCCAGCCCTCCACAGCATTCCCAGGCACACGGTCACTGTTCCAGCCCGAGCAACCAGTGCTGGGGGAAATGTTCCTGCCTCTTCCCTCCATGAGACAACTTCATCCTCTCTACCTTTGCCTTTTATTACTGATGCCTGATATGGCTTGCTTTCGCATTACCGAAGACGACGGCTGAGGTGGAAGAAAAGAGATGGTGTCCCAGCATGTAGGGGACAAGAGGCAAGGAAGTCAGACATCGGTGGGGGACAGCGAGGATGGTGGAGCAGCCACCAGACAGGAGAAGGTTGTGTGTGGGTGGCTCCCTAGGAAGGTCCTGAAAAGAGAAGAATGTGTCCAAATGCCACGGAGGTTTGTGTGGTAGACCCTTCAGAAGGGAAAAGCTCCCGGGAACGCTCTGCCCCCAGGTTGTTGATATAAAGTGACTCCAACCCAGCTGCTAGCGGACAGTGCAGGAGGAGGAAAATCGGGGAAGTATGCTAGCTTGGGAGCTGAGGAAAGAAAGTACAAAAGGATGCTCAACAGGTCTAGTAAGATGTGGACGGAGTGGCAATCTGAGGTTTTTATCTGCTAAGTTTAAATAAAGTCAACGCATATTCTGTGTAAGCTTCACTATACGCAGGACAGTGCTGGGTATGCAGGCACGTAATCAAGCACATACATCATCTTCTACTTGATATTCTCCTCTCTTATTTATGGGTGGGGTGGCGATGCATCAAACCATTTTTCTTTCACTGTATCATTCATTCTTTCCACCCTCTCATGACTTCTCACCCTGTGCCCTTTATGCTCAAGCTGCTAAGAACACTCATTGTTTTCCAAACACCCCCTTTTCTTCTCCTTTTGTACCTCCCATTCCTTTTGCCAGAAATGTCTTCATCCTTGTCTGCCTCATGATCCTGCCACCAAACTCAAATGTATTTTCCTCTCCTGGAGGGTCCCTCCTTTTTTCTACTTTTGACTAACGTGTACTCCGGGCTTACTGTGTGCTGACCCTGAGCTAACACTTTCCGTACGTTATCTAACTGAATCCTCAAAATGACCTAAGGAAGAAGGTCCTGTTATTATTCCCACTTTGCAGATAAAGCTCAGAGAGGATAAAGAACTTGCTGGAGATGACTTAACTAGTAAGTAGCAAAGCTGCGTTTGCCATCCAGGGCTGCTGAGTGACTCCAGAATTGGAGATTTTAACCATGGTGCCATACCACCATCCTCTGCCATCGCCCCCTTCTCTTCTCTCTGGGCTCATTTCCTGCCCAGAGACTGACATGCTTTCCCTCCTGTGCACCTGCAGCTCTTCCTTCCTGGACCCAAGTTCATGTGTCAAGTGCTTCCCATGGTGTCTGGTAGGTCACTTTGTGTGTGTCTGTCTCCCCATTAGACTTGCAATCTTTTTCCCCAACAGCATGTTCTTATTTCATGGTATCAAGACAAGTACACAGCAGATACTCAAGGTTGCTTGGCATAGCCCTTTCGACTATAGACCTGATACTTGAAGTCATACACCTATTGTCATACAGGCAGCAAAAACGTGTAAACATCCCCTTAGCTGCTCTGTTTCACATATTCTGACCCTCAGTCTCTGCTAAGTGAGCACTGTTTATTAATAGCATCAATTTCAGCAAAATATCATAAAAATCTGTTTTTCTCCTGCTTTTCTTCCACCATTACATTCTCCAGCTTCAAAAAGAAGCAGTTAAGTGATACCACCTCTGGTAGCTTACATAATACGTCTAAAAGGGAAAGGAAACTTCTCATTAATATATTTATTTTTATATGCCAATCAGAAAACATTGTTGGATTTTAGGTTAAGCTGAATTTGAAGTCTAGAATATAAAGATGACTTTTCTTCTCAGGAGAAAACAGATAAAAAGCATCAATTCTGTAGTCGAAAGTCTGTTTTTTAAAACAGTGAAAAGTAAGGAGCATATGTATTTTTGTTTCATAGGCCAAGATATCAGGCTAGCACTTTAATTAAAACTTTACCAAGTGGCGGCAGGATCTGGATTTGGAGGCCTTACCTAAAAAGCAATTTATGCTCCTTCATTTGCTGTAATGTGAACTGTATTCTTGGGTTGTCTTGTTTGCTTGCCTCGTTGTTTATATCCATTATGAAAACATGGGCAGCTTTGACGTTCTGTAAACAGAGACCGCTCCCATCAGCTCTGCCTCCTGGCCAAGCCTTGAACCTGGGCCCATCCTGGACTGTCCCTTCCTCCTGTCAGGCCTGTCCTGAGAGATGGCCCAGCAGCACCAGTCCTATCTGGGGGCACTAAGTGGCATTCGGGGGCATTTCCTTTCATGAAATCATGCGATCTTGCAAAGTGAGAATCATAATCCTTGGCCCATTGGACCCCTCAGGGAACACTTCCTGGACATATTAGGTTCTGGTCTACCAGGGCTCTTATTTCCTAAAATACGTTTTTTTTCTGTTTCAAAAATATTAACTATTTTGAACCGAAATCACTCCAAAGAGCATTTCATGCCCTTTTTCTTCTTGAACCAATGATCAAGTAGAATTTATGATTTTCTTGATCATATAGTATCATGAACATTTTTTTAGTGAGCTTTGTTGTAACGCTGTGAGATCTGTGGAGTGTATTAAGGGCAATTGGATTTGGGCCCTTGCATGAAATGACGTCCATAGACTTTAAAATGTGGGTTTGCTCTCCTTCGTGCTTTCCCGCCTTGTCCTGTGCACTTCCTCCCTGCTGTGAGTGTATACATCAACAACAGCAGATTGAAATTGCCTTGGATTTGGAAACCTTTTATGTCACAGCAGCAACAGGTGCCTTGTGTGACAGTCATAACTGTCGCATGCAATGTGGCAGTAAACAAGCTGGAGTGAGGGCCAGCTCTGCCCTCCCAAGGACACCACAAGTGCCACAGGCCCCGGACATGTCATCTTGTAGCTGCTCAGGAGTTGTCGTTGTTGCTGTTTTCCTCCCTGGTCTACAATTGCCTTCCAAATAAATAAGGTTGCCAAACAGATGAGTTCTTTAAATTAGGTGCTAAAACATTGAGTTTGTTTTTTCTATATCCATGCAGTTATCTTCATCTGCTGCACTCCAAATAGAGCTTGAGTCATGTCATGGTTAAGACACTGGGCTTTGTAACCTGGCCTGGCTGCTTGCAAATCCTGGCTCAGCCACTTTGCAGCTGTGTGACTTCAGGCAAGTTGTTGAGCCATTCTGGGCCACAGTTATCTGGTCTGAAAAACAGAGGGAATGATAGCACTTAACTTACGGGCTATTGTGAAGATCACATAAAATAATAGGCATAGAATCCATAGCACCATGCCTACATAGTAAGCACCCAGCGAATGCTAGCTTTTGTTGTTATTGCTATTATTTACCTGGAATTGTGGGAATCTCAGCATAAACAGAGTCACAACACATGCTCGCTAATTCTGCATCCTGCAAAGACCATTTCCAAATGTCATTTTCCCTCTCATTGAAATGCTGGGCAGACTGTGATCCCTTTTCTATCTTACTGTACTTACCATTACAGTCATCAGGGTTCCTGACTCGTCTTCCCTGTAGGAAACAGCTCCAAAGAGGGCAAGCGCTGATGTGCCAATCGCCATGACCAGAAGCAGCAGCATTTAAGGCTGAGCAAAGACTAATCTTGAATTGAGAGTGGACATACACTTACATATCAAGCAGCTCTTTCCCTCAAAAGTTATATATTGATTACTACTTAAGGACAGTTCCTGATTTGTAATAATCTCACAGAAGAAAAGTTGGCCCGGGAATAAACAAGGCTTATCAGGAAAGTAAAGTTTTCTTAATGCTTTTTTGGTCTGCTTAATTTCAGATCTGCAAATCAGCAGGAAAACCAACCATCCCAAAGGATGTGGCTCTCTGTAAGAACAGCATGGCTTAAATTCCATGCCCAGACCTATCTCTGAGAAAAGGAAGATTGACAGCCTGCAGGGGATTTTCCAGATTGATTCTTCCAGTGCTGCCCTGCTCTGGTGACAAATTGACAACCCCGTATGGAAAATGTCAGAATACGTCTAAGGGTGCTTTTCCAACTGTATCAAGCTGAAGCCTGTGGAATATCCTTTTGATATAAATACCAGGTTTTTGAAATCTTCCAATTCCAGAAAGTTAGGAGGAAGGAGTATGGATTAAATGTGTAACACTTAGGGATCACTGGTCTGTTTGAATCATTGGTTTTCAATGATAGTGGGCCATTCACATTCTATGAAAATATTGATGATGGATTCTGAACTCGAAAATGCACAGTGATTGAGAAGAAAAGTTGCACACCATAGAGTATATGTATTGAGGGTTCCTTCCAAAGACAAAAATCACCTTCAAGGGGAGTTAAGGAAAGAAAAAGAGAGATTTAATTCCGTTAAAGAGGAGGAAGTGTGAGGAGAGAAGCATTGCTGTTGCCAGGAGAAGAAATTTCTCTGAGACAAGTAGGGAGGCATGTTCTGAGTTTCTCAGCTTACAAACATCCTCTGCCTTGCTGTCCCCCTTCTCTGCTTTGAGGCTGTACCACCCCTTCCTCCTCACCACAGAACATCTGATCTAGCTGGACTCTTCACTCCACCTTGTGGCAACTTCCAAAACCTTTTTAAAGGTTTTTTTGGTTTGTTTCTTTTACTCAGAAGTCATCCCCAAAGACTTCATATAGCTTTTCCAATTAAACCAGATTAAAAAAAAAATTTTAAGATAACTAGAAATTTGTTTATACTAATAAACAGTGTATCATCTACTATTTTGTACATCGGTAGCATAGATTGCTGCTAGGGATACTTTAACGCCCTCTGTAATTGTGTATTCTGAGTTTGTGCTACTTATTAACACAATTATTACTTATTAATGGTTATTACTTTTATAATGTCAATTTCTTATTTTGTGGGAAAAGTTTAAAATAGAACTACCCCTGGGGAGCAGATGTAGCTCAAACAGTTGAGCACCCACCTCCCATATGGGATGTCCTGGGTTTGTTTCCCGGTGCCTCCTGAAAAAATAAAAACAAACAACAAGCAAAACAAATAAACAAACAAACAAAACCAACTTGGGAAAGCCAACGTGGCTCAGTGGTTGGGCACTGGCTTCCCACACAAGAGGTCCCAGGTTTGTAAAAAACGTACCGCTGGCCCCCGGTACGTAAAAAAAAAATAGAACTTCCACTGAATCAATGAAACAATAATAACAATATGGAATATATGAAAAAACAATAATAGCAGAAAATTATAATGCCACAAAAGATGTGGAGAAAGAATTATATGCTGGGCTTGCTGAGCTCTGCTAAGGGTATCAGAACTTCATACTTACATGTCACCAAGAAGCACAAGGAAATTAGCTGCAAAGGCCTCCTCAAATAGTATGTAACAATCATAGTTCTGCTGTTATTCCATTCACTTACAATGAAAACTCTACAAATAATTGTTACCTCCCCGACTTCAGTTTGTTCCTCAAGATTCAATAACTTGAAAAATCTGTGGTATATCTAGTTGAAGAATAAAGAGAAAAGGTGCATTTGAAAAAGTCTCATTATATGACATTGCAAAGACAGATACAGGACATTATATATCCTGCCATAACCTACCGAATGGACTTGAGAGAGTGTAAACTACAATGTAAACTATAATCCATGCTGTGTGGCAGTGCTCCAAAATGTGTTAATCAATTACAGTGAGTGTATCACCTAACGAAAGTAGTTGTTAATATGGGAAAATGGGAGGTGTGGGGAGTGGGGCATATGGGAATCCCCTATATTTTTTAATGTAACATTTTATGTAATCTATGTATCTTTTTTTTTTTTAAGATTTATTTATTTAATTCTCCCCCCCTCCCCCGGTTGTCTGTTCTCTGTGTCTATTTGCTGCGTCTTGTTTCTTTGTCCGCTTATGTTGTCGTCAGCGGCATGGGAAGTGTGGGCGGCGCCATTCCTGGGCAGGCTGCACTTTCTCTCGCGCTGGGCGGCTCTCCTTATGGGTGCACTCCTTGCGCGGGGGCTCCCCTACAAGGGGGACACCCCTGCGTGGCACGGCACACCTTGCGCGCATCAGCACTGCACATGGGCCAGCTCCACTCGGGTCAAGGAGGCCCGGGGTTTGAACTGCGGACCTCCCATGTGGTAGACGGACGCCCTAACCACTGGGCCAAGTCCGTTTCCCTCTATGTATCTTTTATAAAATAAATAAATATATTTTTAAAAAGACTCATTGCAACATTTGAATTGAGTTCAACATAAAAAGGATGTGAACAAAGAGCTAAAGAATTGGAGGTCCCTATGGGTGAAAGAGATGTTGACTGCAAAGCCAACAACAAAGAGAGACTTTCGGATTTAGAAAACTTCCAAACTCTCATTCATTAGCTAAGGAAATAAAGAGACATGTCCAAGTTCATATATGGCTCATTGGTAACAGTCTGGGGAAAGTGCCAAAACTTCTGATGTCCAGCCCATTGGGCCATTGCTTTTACAACAGTGCAAAAGGAATTGCGGTTTTAAACCATGAATTTTATATCATTATAACAAGATTCAAACACATCTTTATTGATCAAAATAGGAACCATTACAATCAACACATTTTTACCAATAAGAAATAAGTTTATTTATTCCTGTAGCGTAAAAATCTGTGCTTCGAGATTTGACAAACTCTTGGAAATTATTTTCTGCATCCTGCTGGGTGTGGAAGCATTTTCCCTGCAAAAAGTTGCCAAGATGCTTGAAGGAGTGGTAGTTGGTTGGCGAGAGGTCAAGTGAATATGGCGGATGAGGCAAAACTTCCTAACCCAATTTGTTCAACTTTTGAAGTGTTGGTTGTGCGACGTGCGGTCGGGTGATGTCCGGGAGAAGAATTGGGCCCTTTCTGTTCACCAATGCCGGCTGCAGGCATTGCAGTTTTCGGTGCATCTGATCGATTTGCTGAGCATACTTCCCAGATGTAATGGTTTCGCCGGGATTCAGAAAGCTGTAGTGGATCAGACCAGCAGCAGACCACCAAACAGTGACCATGACCCTTTTTTTGGTGCAAGTTTGGTTTTGGGAAGTGCTTTGGAGCTTCTTTTCAGTCCAGCTACTGAGCTGGTCATCACCAGCTGTTGTATAAAATCCACTTTTTGTTGCACATCACAATCTGATCAAGAAATGGTTCATTGTTGCATTGAATAAAAGAAGATAACACTTCAAAATGATGGTTACTTTCAGTCTGCTCATGAGGCACCCACTTATCAAGCTTTTTCACCTTTCCAGTTTGCTTCAAATGTCCAACAACCATAGAATGGTTGACCTTAAGTTCTTCGGCAACTCCTCACGTAGTTTAAGAGTATCAGCTTCAATGATTAATCTCAGTTGGTCGTTGTCAACTTCCAAGGGCCTGCCACTATGCTCCTCAAAGGAGGCTCTCGTCTCCTTTGCAAAATTTCTTGAACCACCACTGCACTGTACATTCACCAGCAGTTCCTGGGCAAAATGCATTGTTGATGTTGTGAGTTGTCGCCACTGCTTTTCCACCCATTTTGAACTCAATAAAATTGCTTGAATTTGCTTTTTGTTTAACATAATTTCCACAGTGTAAAATAAATATAAAATAAACAGCATATAATAAGTCATTAGCAAAAAACATAGTGAGAAATGCACATTAAATGATGTATAACATAACCATATTTATTTAAAAATGTATGCCAATATCAAACGGCAAATTTCAACAAGGCAAAACAGCAATTACTTTTGCAACAACCAATTGCATGATATTTAAATAATATCCAAGAAGCTGAACAGGCCAGTGGCTTGATTGCTTCCCCTACCCTGCCATAAGTCTGGACTTCCCTGGATGCCTTATTCTAGGCTATTGGGATCACGTAGATTCTTTGTGGAAGAAGGGGAAGAAATCAGTAACACAAAAATGCGATCATACTGGTCCGTAGGCCAAGTCACCTTGACCAGCATTTCTAGGTGACCCATGAATAAAGCAATAAGGCCACTTCTGGGGTTTTTTTTTTTTCAGTCACGTGAGCAGATTTCAGCAATTTTGTTAGAATAAATGTTATTCTACCTGTTTTACTGTCACCCTGTATCAGTTACAGACCTGGCCCTCCAGTCTGCGCATGAAACCTCTGGAGCAGGCTCAAGATAAAGCACTTGGTGGCACGTATCAGTTCCTGCAAAGCCAAATTTCCCATGACCATTGTCTGTTCTAATCTCTTCCAGTCACAAGTGTCAATGGAAACTCTACCTAGGTAAATAGAATGTAACATCGCATCTGATTTTTATCACTCTGAGCTAAGGAAAATTTCCCTCTTGTTATGGTGTAAAAGGAATTTCTCCCTCATTTGAGCTGTGACACATTTAGCATTATTTAAAAGGCTGTTGCTTCTGCACTCTAGGAGTAAGTGACAAGGACCAAGGCAGCTTGGAATCTAGCACTTCCCTGGCACAGGATCTCCCATAATCCCACCACTTGCTGACACGTCAAAGGCAGACATGCGGGAGCCAATGTGGCTCAGTTGCAGAGCGCCGGCCGCCCGCATACGAGATCCGGGATTCAATCCCAGGTCCTGGTACCTAAAAAAAAAAAAAGGGAAACATGTTGGAACATAAGTTGCTGTGTGATGTCAGAGTTTGCTGCAGGCTTTAGCTCAACAGGGTTTGAAACATTTCCCAGCTTTTCCACTTCTAATGGATCCATTTTTAGGCTGCCAAAATGTGGTATTGGAAAAAACCACATGGGATAGGGGATATGGGAAAGTCAGCATGCAGAGTTGTCTACGGGATTCTAGTTTCTGTGCTTTTCTGTGATCTAACATATACAAGTTAGGACTGGAGCCCAATCAGGAGTATGGGAGCCCTGTACAATGCCATGCATGTTTGTTTTTTACGTTCACAATGATTACTATACACTTATTGTTTATGTATATTCATGAATGAATGGCATATTTCAATAACATTTTTTTAAAAGTAGAGGTAGTACAAAATAGTGGCTGAGAGTGTGTCTTCAAAGTCACGTCAGCCTAACTTCTCCATGTATAAAATGAGGATAGCTGTCCTTTAAGTGTGTTGTGAGTATTAAATTATATAATGCAAGCAAAGGACGGCTCATTATCAGCACAGATTGTGTGCTCTAAAAGTATTACCTATAATCAGCATGCCATGGTACCGATATTCTCGATTGAAAAATGGGAAAATCCAGATTTTTCAAGTGATTGGGGATATTAATATATTTTAAAGCATTTGGTTAATTAATATTTTTATTTGTAGTAACATAGACTTGTCTTCAATTGCACTTTCTAAACAGTCCATGAACTCAGGGTGTCTAGCATAGCACTTCACATGTAGTTACAGTATAATAAAGGTTTGTAAAATAAATGGATAAAAAAACTAAGCAAATGAATAAATGTACTGTTACCTCCATCACATAGCATATGATCTATTCTTTCAAAACCTCCATCTCCAGTAAAAAGTTGCATAGAAATATATCTTTAGCCTCCATTTTCCTAATCACAAATAAGAACTATAGGAAGACCTGAACATAAGTGAATGAATATTCTTATTTTCTTGGCCCTCATTTATATGAATATGGTCATTCCCAGACAGTTATGTTAGTCATAATGATAATATCTCACTATTTTAGAATGTCTTACCATTTTCAAAGCACTATCACATAAAATATTTCACTTAGACTTCATAAGTGAAATCGATGGGGATCATTATCATAATTTTATGGAAAATCAAAATGTTCAGGGATGTGTATCTTGTCTAACTTTGCACAACTAGTAAATGAAACAGTATGAAAACTGCACATGACTGGAGCTCAAAACTTCTTTCTTGGATGGATGGATGGATGGATGGATGGATGGATGGATGGATGAGTAATTGAATGAACCAGCCATACTTATTCTACTGCACCAAAATGAAGGGATGAATGAACTGTATCTTAGGACTTGTATCTATTCCTAATTTCTGTATTTTTCCTATGTTTATGGCAAAATGAATGACCAAATCTGATTAGTAAGTCAATTTGTGCACAAATAATAATTGGTACCTATATGTACTGCCTATTGGTAATATAGCTGTGAACAAAAAAGAATCCCAATCCTCAAGGGACTCAAACTCTCTTTGTTGAGTGGAAAGCACACATAAAGGACATTGTAGCAGATATGTTCAGATCTTTGTTTTTACAGAGTTAATTGGCGAGGTTTTTCCACAGGGGTGAGTGGGGAGAAAGCAGTTGGGAATGTGTTAAGACAGAGCCTTATTTTCTTACTTTTTCTCTCTATAAATATTCATTTTCCAATGGCTTTTAAATATTTATGTCTTTCCATATCTATCTATTCTATATATTTATGTATATTTTTCAATTTTATTAGCTATAAACTGTGCTAATTTCTAAAGTTTTCATACATTTTAATTGTTCCATGCATTCTACAGCAATCTTTAAGTAGTTGCTAATTCTTAGAACTCTTAAAACCACTTATATTTTTCAGTGAGATTGTGCTGATATGTTAAAATCTTTTCCTTCCTTCTATTGGATGTTTTATTCAAATTGAGCCCAATTTACAAAACTAAAACTTTCTTTTTGTCATTTTAAAAAACTCAAAATACTGGTACCAAATGAGTTAAGACAAGCTGGAGTAAGACCAGAAGGTTATGAGAGCAGCAGCAAAGGAGCATGCCCTTTTTCTAGAATCTTAATTGGGTACTTGTTGTTGGGTGTTCCAAGAAAAATACTTGTGGGAATTTATGATTCAAGCAATGCAGAGCTCAAGAGAACAGAAAAACTCATCATAACAAAAGTAGATATATAGAAAAAGCTAAAAGAGAGGGACAGTTTGCAAATCCCTGGAACTTTGTATTTGTTTTATATTGTTGCAACGAAATTATACAAACCAAAACAAACTTTAGCATAACATCAGGATCCTACCTGATGGCACTGTCTCCTGCAGATGCATCATGGCAGCATGTTGGAAGCCAGAACCCATGGCCTGGTAACCCACTGCAGATTTCAGAGAGAGGAACAACCTGCCAGCAAGGGAACCCCGTTTGTCTAGTTCATCAAATGCTCTGTGAACCCTTAAGAAGGGTGTTTTCCATTTTCAAACATACGCACAATATAATTCCTAAACTGTGGAGTGAGGAATTAAACTAAACCAGGTTATTTCTCTGTTCACAAATAAGCAATGTAAGCATATGTAGAAAATATAAGAAAGTGATAAAAATTGAGCATAGGGTGAGGGGGCTGTGAAGATATAGGCATTTATTCACCATATAGCTTAAAGACTGGGGCTTCTCAAAGGCATTTAATGAAATTCAAGTCAATTCAACATATATTAATTGAGTGTGTACTATGAGTATTTATTATGAGCTAGGCATTGAATCTAGGTCAATTATATCTATACTTCTAAAACCAAGCACAATTCCTAGTATGTATTATATGTACAATAAATGCTATCAGGAAGGAAGGAAGGAAGGAAGGAAGGAAGGAAGGAAGGAAGGAAGGAAGGAAGGAAGGAAGGAAGGAAGGAAGGAAGGAAGGAAGGAAGGAAGGAAGGAAGGAAGGAAGGAAGGAAGGAAGGAAGGAAGGAAGGAAGGAAGGAAGGAAGGAAGGAAGGAAGGAAGGAAGGAAGGGGGAGAGAGAGAGAGAGCGAGAAAGACCCTAGGATCTGCGTCAGAAATTAAATTCAACCATATTTCATCTTCTAAACTGATTCATCACTTATGTTCACTACCTGACTTAAAGATAGTTGCACTCTTCTCGTCATCTAAGTCAGCTTTAGATTTTTTCTTCACTGACTTAGTTTTCTATTACTGTCATAATAAATTACCACAAACTTAGCAGCTCTAGACAACATCCATCTATTATACCACAGGTCCACGGGTCAAAAGTCTGGGTGTGCTCAACTGGGTTCTCCGCTCAGTTTCAAGATGCTGAATTCAAGGTCCCGGTCAGGCTGCGCTCTTACCTGCAAGCTCTGGCGGAGGAATCCACATCCAACCTTTGCCACAATAACATTCAGGCTGTTGATCATAGTCACTTCCTTGCAGCCATAGGAAGGAGGTCTCCATTTTCTTGCTGGCTGTTGACTGGACTTACTCGGCTCCTAGAGGCTGCTCTCAGCAATTGCCTCTCCATCTTCAACCACCAATAGGTTGTCTCTTGGGTATGTCTAATCTTTCTCAGACTTCCCATCGTCTAACTTCCTCTTCTGCTCCCAAATAGAGAAAATTTTCTGCTTTTAAATGGTTGGTGTAATTTGATTAGGCCTATCTGGATAATCTCCCCTTTTCTGTAAACATGACATAATCACAGGAGTAAGACCAAGTCATGGAACCATTTTAAAATCCTGTTTACCCTACTCGCTATAGTTGCTCACATCAATTTAATTGTCATTCTGGTATAGTCTCATATCCTTTCCTTTGCATCACTATTACTGTTATCTTAATTCATAGCTTAGTGACCTATAACCTGAATATAATAATTATTATTATACAAAAATGTATTCATTTCTTATGATGGGTATTTATTTTACATATTCATCTAATTTTACAGATATTAATGATAGCTCAGATTTATCAAGGAATTTTTTTAATAATTTTTTAAAAAGATTTGTTTATTTATTTCTCTCCCCTTCCCGCCCCCCACCCTGGTTATCTGTTCTCTGTGTCTATTTGCTGCGTCTTCTTTGTCTGCTTCTGTTGTTGTCAGAGGCACAGGAATCCGTGTTTCTTTTTGTTGTGTCATCTGGTTGTGTCAGCTCTCCGTGTGTGCGGCGCCATTCCTGGGCAGGCTGCACTTTCTTTCGCGCTGGGCAGCTCTCCTTATGGGGCGCACTCCTTCTGCGTGGGGCTCCCCTACGCGGGGGACACCCCTGCGTGGCAGGGCACTCCTTGCACGCATCAGCACTGCGCATGGGCCAGCTCCACACGGGTCAAGGAGGCCCGGGGTCTGAACCGCAGACCTCCCATGTGGTAGACAGACGCCCTAACCATTGGGCCAAGTCCGCCACCTATCAAGGAATTTTTAAATTCCACAAACTATGCTATGTTTCTTATCTGTATTATCTTATTTAATCTTCTTTACAATTGCGTGAGGTACTATTATTATTACCCCCAGACAAGAAAACTGTGGCACATAAGATAATAGCTAATATTTGTCCACTACTAACTATGGCCAGGCCCTCTTGTCAGTGCTCAATATACAAGGCTCAAATCAATGCTTTAAGTTGTTTTACTCCCCATCTTGAAAATGAAGAAACAAGGCACAGCAAGATTAGGCATTGCGTCCAAAGTCACCCAGCTGGAAAGTAGAGTTGGGATTTTGAATCCAGGCAGTCCCTGTTCAAATCGCATCCTTACCATTTCCTGCACTTCCTTTCCTCTGAGAACTCTGAGATTTAGAGACATGCCTGAGGCCACACAACTGGAAAGTGACAGACCCCTGTCAGGAACTAGCTCCTGCTGCCACCACTTTTTGTTTCTTTGTTTGCTTTTCTTTCTCTAAAACTTTTTAAATTTGAAATAATTTCAGACTTACAGGAAAGTTGCAAAAATAATACATAATACAGAGAATGCCAATATATACTCCCCCAAATACCCAGATTTACCAGCTTTTGACATTTTGCCACATTGTTATACCATTCTTTCTGTCTATCTATCTAGTCTCTTCTCTAATCATTTGCATGTAGTAGATTATATACAACATACTCCCTGAACACGGAATACTTCCATGTACATTTCCTGAGCGCAAGGATATTCATTTATGTAATCACCTTAAGTACAGTTACCAAATTCAAGAAATTTCACATTGATATGAAGTGTTCTGGGTTCTTTTTTCACTTTTAAAAAATTTGTAATTGTGGTAAAATATACATAACATAAAAATCATTTTAATCATTTTAAGTGGGCAATTCTTTGATATTAAATACATTCACACTACTGTGTAACTTTCCCCACTATTTCCCAACTATTTTCATCATCCTAAACTAAAGCTCTTACTCATTTAGCAGTAACTCTCCATTCCCCCCTCCTTGATCCCTTGTAACCACAATTCTGCTTTCTGTCTCTATGAATTTGTATATTCTAAGTATTTCGTGGAAGTGAAATCATACACTATTTGTCCTTTGTGCCTGGTTCATTTCACTCAAGATGATGTCTTCACATACCAACACTTCATTTATTTTTACAGCTGAACAATATTCCATTGTATGGATTTACCACATTTTGTTTATCCAGTTGATGGACACTTGGGTTGCTTCAGCCTTTTGGCTACTGGGAATAATTCCATGACGAACATTAGTGTACAAACATCTGTCCAAGTCCCTGCTTTCAATTCTTTTGTGTACATATCTAAGAGTGGAATTGCCAGGTCATATGGTGATTCTATGTTTAACTATCTGAGGAACCACCGAACTGTTTTCCACCATGGCTGCACCATTTTACATTCCCACCAACAAGGAACAAGGGCTTCTATATTTCTACACATCTTGCCAAAAATCATAACATTATATTCCTGATCATGCCATCTCTGTGATAAAAAGCTGTGAGTCTACCCCAACTCCAGTCTTTTATTTTGACCTAATCTACTGCTCTCCTATACATGCTTATACCCAAAATCGAGGATTTATATCAATAAACAGGACAGATCATACTTCTCCTTTTTCTCAAGTTCTTCCCTCTACCTCCATCCTCCCTGTATTCTGTTCTTTGAGGGCCTTTCCATTCTTCAGTCCTGTTTCCAACTTCCATAAAGTCTTTCCCTATTGACATAGTCCTATTTTAAACTCACCACACTTTGGGGGATTTATCTTCTGCCACATAATTTTTCTTGTATTACTATTATTGTCACTCTTGCCCCTCCCCCCCATCCTGTGTAACAAATTGGAGAGCAGAGCATGAGTTGTAGTATCAGAATTGCCCCTATAATATCTAGGCCAGTGCCTGAACTGTAGTAAAAATTCAACAAATATTTACTGGTTCAATGTTGCATATAAACAGCTGGATTTGGTCCTCAAGGGAGAACATGTAACTCAACAGAACGTTTCATTGTGTTCCAAAGGTAATTATAAAAACTTTAAGAAGGTGTCTTTAAATTTTATTTTTTATTGCAACTTACTTTTTTACACAACAGTTCCAAGTGCAGTATTTTGTACATAATAAATTTGGAAAATCTTGTTGAAAAATTATTTTCTGATAAACGCATGAGGAATCTTTCATTCAACGTTCATTGAACACCTACAATATGGCAGCCATTTCCCTGGATGTTGGGGATACCATTGTCATCAAGGGCAACAGAGATCAGATCTCATGGGTTTTACATTCTCGTGCAATATAGGATGACAGAAATGGACAGTTAACAAATAAATAAACAAGATAATGTCAAGTAGGAGAAAGCAGGATGATAATCATAAAAATGATTGAGGTGGTAGAGAGTAACTCAGTGGCCCTCAATGTGTATCCAATACATTAATGATTACATTAACGTTTTAGTTAAAATGGGATAGTTGACTTTGTCATCTGCCTCTTTCACAGGAATGTACCATAAATCAGATATTTTTCCTCTCTTTGGATAACAGCCATCATACCGGACAGAGTGTTTTTGGTTTTTTTTACAGCCAAATCTTTATTTAAAAATCTGATTTGCCAACTTAGTGTTTTCCTCCAACTTGGGGAGCAGAAACCTTCTCAGGCTTCTCAATCTTTTGCTTGGGTGCTGCCTTTGTGGGAGACTTAGCTGCAGCCATTGCTGTCTTTTTAGATGCCTGCTTAGCCTTTTTTGCTTCTTTGGCAGCCCTATGGGTTTACAAATAACTGAGAGTTTGTTCTCACTGAGCCTTTCTAACTTCGGGTTTCTGATTCCTCTTGGCCATAATATCAGAAAGGGATGCACCAGTGACAGCCCTCTGGAATCTGACTGTGTAGCGAGTTCTCTGTTTTTTTAATTTCTTCCTTCCCATCGGTCCTGGCATAGCGCCTCCCATGTCCAGGATAGATCTTGTACCCACTGAAACTGCAGAGCTCGACCTTCGTTGTTATGGATGCCAAGTAACAAGGAAGATGGCGAAGAGAAAGCCAGAGTGCATTTTAATACCTGAGGAATAGGGCATGTTCAGAAGCAAGAGCACACATAATTTATAGAGATAATGTTTGGGTTATTGAAAATGGACTTGCCCAGGGAAACCAATCAGGCCCTATACAGTACTTATATTCATATCATTTAGAGATTTCCCCAAAGCATTTATTCTGTGTATGAAGCCACAGCCACCTGAGGAAGTGGGCTCTTCACTGTACCTGAAACTGAGATTTCTAAAGTATGTTATTATCCTTTGATACCCCGGGAATTTCTCATATGGCTCTTTACGGATTTACCAGTCTTATCTGATATTACATTTGGCACCCACTTTGATGCCTCACTCAAATTTAAATGTTCCATGTTTCCAAAGTTGTATGACTTCCAGTGGATTGGCCTGAGGGCAAATGTGGACATTTGGAGGTAGATTGCTATCAAAATCTCATTGTCAGAATTAAGGACTATGGGCTTAAATGAAGGATGAACAAAGAAAAGATCCTTCTGTGTTCATCACTAGAGCATATGGCTGCATAAAATTGTCTTCTAGCAGATACAGAAAAGTGTTATTATTCTCATATCTGTACAAATAATAAGTTCCAAAGGGGCACGACGCTGGATTTAGATGAAGCATTACTCATTTTCAGTGGGCAATTCTCACTGCCTTTGTGAAACCTTGAGTGATTTAAAAAGAGAATCCCATATATGAAATGAAACCTGGTGTTCTTTAAAATCAGGAAGAATAGGCAAACTAGCAGGCCTCCTTGAAGGTCCCACATTCCACAGGACAGATAAAATTATGTTTGTGCTGACATGAGATTTCCCACTGGTGGAAGTCATCTTGTTTATCAATGCCAATTTCAGAATAAAGTGGTGGTCTTTTGTAACTAAACTTTCCAGAGTTTAAAGAAATAAAAGAATAACCTCCTCAAGAATTAATGTGTAAATGTTACAAAATAAACAGAAAGTGAATCTATCTTTTGTGTAGAATGTTCTGATTTTTATTTTATGATTATAAAACTAAATGCAATTATCCAAACAATAATGCCCAGTAACCTAAGCTTCTTGAATTGGTACTGAGTTCTCAGAAAAAGAAATGAAACGAAACATAGTAGTTTTAAGGGAAGTACATCTATAAAAGAGAGCTGTTTTTCAAATAACACCAATTGGGTCATTAATAGAACCTTTGCGGATTTTGTTTTCTTCCTTTTTTGTAGTCATTTTTTAGTCAAATATAGTAACCAGAATTTACAGTTCAGCTGTCTTCCCCCCGGCATTCTTATGTTTACTTTCTACTATTTTCAGCTGTATGCAATTGTTCCAAGAGCATATCTTTTCTTGGAAAGCATTACTTCCACCACTTTCAAAGAGAATATTTAGGAAAAAGTCAGAAATCACAGATACTTTAAAATGTACTTGGCCTGATTCTTCTCAGAAATTAAAAACAATTGGTTCTGGGCCCTACTTTGGCGTTTGTGCTCCTGAGTGTGACAGAGTTGGACTCAGTTGTGACTTCTCTACAAGTGCCTCTTCTGTCCCTTTTATTTGAACCTATATTTGGCATTGGTGTTGGTAGGTGTGTGTCCAAGAGACTTGAGTCTCTGGGTTGTCCATGTGCCAGCTGGGTCCTGAGCCTCAGCAGAGTTGCATCATCAACTCTCCAGTTCATTGGACTGACCCCGGACAACTAACAAGGAGGTGAGGATGGACAACCAAGGAACCAATAGAGTGTACAAGCGCAAGTAAAAGGGTCCCATTCTTCAGCCATATGGGATTGAAGCTCCTCTCAAGTAAAAGTGGAGTGGGCCTCACCATCCCAGAATCCTCAGGGTGGGGAGTAAAATATGGACTAGAGAGGACTTACTGGTATTCTACTATAGACTTATTGTGATTCTAGCAATGGAAGAAATTATGTCATTGATGTAGACAGTGGCCACTGGTGGTGCTGAAGGCAGGGAGAGGGAAAAAGAGGTGTAATATGGGGGCATTTTTGGGACTTGGAATCGTCCTGAATGACACTGCAACAACAGATACAGGCCATTATATATCCTGCCATAACCTACAGAATTAAGTGGGAGAAAGTGTAAACTACAATGTAAACAATAATCCATACAGTGGCAATGCTCCAAAATGTGTTCACCACTTGCAATGAATGTACCACACTAATGAAAGAAGTTGTTAATGTGGGGAAAAGTGGGAGGTGTAGAGAGCAGGGCATAAAGGAATTCCTTATTTTTTTTTTATGCAACATTTTATGTAATCTAAGTATCTTTTAAAAATAAATAAAAAGTAAACTAGAGAGATGGAAACAGAATAGCAACTATGTATGGCAGGGGAAGCAGAGAGAAATTGAGACATGATGAGTTTGTTTTTTATTATTATTATTATAATAGGAATAATGAAAATGTTCTAAAAATGATTGAATATGCAACTCTGAGATTATACTGAATACCACTGATTGTACACCTTGGATGAATTTATTAATATGTGTCAATAAAGCTGATATGTTAACAAAAAATAATAATAATTTAATCCAAGTTTTACTCTTTAAAGAAAAAAAGAATTGGTTCTAGAGGCCAGTCATTCAGGACTATTAGTTGCTGTAGCTTGACCAGTTGTCAAATGTCAAACACATACCCCGACCCACCAAACTGCTTATGTCCTCGTTGTTGATTCACTTAGCTTGATTTCCAGTCAGTTCCTGATTTGGGGAGCTCAGAAAGTAGAATCCTACCTGACCTGGACCTAACCATAAGAGGAATCAGCACGTGATGTACAGGCAGGGGTACACAGTAAGAGATTTATTCTTTTTTTTGGACAGTGACCCAGTGAATTAAAATTAAGAACAACTTATGCTAGGATAAAATCCCTGGGAAAGCATGGGACCAGGAGTCAAGCGTAATTTGTAGGAATGAAAATTAATAACAATGATTAGAATTAAATTAATAAATTAACAAAAGCGGAAACTGGTGTGGTCCTTTCTACTTTCAAGGGAGCTAACTAGGTGCTGGTGTAATCCATACCCGTGGAAAACTCCAGCTCTGTTGGAGGGCGAAAGGCTGAAGTCCCCAGGCCTCTGCCACAGCACAGCTGCTAAGGCAGAGAGACCAGAGCAGGTGGCTCTTTGCTGAGGTACCTAGTAAGTGAAACTTTGGAGGTAAAAGTAGGCTCAGAGGAGAGAGGAGAGCAGAGAGCTGACTTATGGGGCAGTAAGGTGGTGACTGGATGACGTAGAGGTGGGTGAAGTAGGAGCGGTCTGGCGAGCGGCAACCCAAAGGCTTAAGAACAAGGATGGGTGGCGATTAATTTTGCGTGGTTTGCATTCCATGGCTGTAAACATCCCCTTTGCTGCATGTAAACTCGGGTAAAATCTGACATAAACACAGTGTCACCTGTTGGTCTGGGGAATGCGTACTCATTTCCAAGCATCAGCTGACATGTGATCCCCTCTCTGTGGCTTCACCAGTCATATTCCCTTCCCAGGAGGCCCTCCAGAGAAAAGGAACCTTCTTGCTTGCTCTATGTTTTATACATACCTTCTACAGCTTACCTACCAGAATGTTAATACTGCTTTGAAACTGTCTTACCCATAAGACCATGAGCTATTTGAAGTTGAAGGACCTTCTCTGTTCTTTGTAACCTCAAAAACTAGTCTTGTGTCTGACTAAAGCATTCAGTTAATGTCTATTAAAATGAATCAGTCAAGACAGGCTTCTAAGAAAAGTCAACTTTTTTTAAAAAAAGGAAAGTTCAAAAGAAAATTCAATAATGACTTACGTGTATATATGTAGATATGTATAAAATACGTATCCTGAAAATACATATATATATTACATATATATATCCCAAAATTAATTTTATTATAGTAGCAGTGTGGACTTCTAATGTTCTTCAGGTCCTGATTCAAGATGTACTTTGAACATGAGCCCATCAAGATACTTCCATGGCTGTGTTGTCGTTCATTGTTTTCTTGCCACCCAGTAGACTATAAACACTGACATGGGACGACACATCCCTGGCAGAAGCACAGTCCTTGATACATGTAGTAAAATGGGGAAAATTTGAGGAAGGAAAGAGAAGGGAGGAAAGGCAAATATGCAGCTGAAGGTAAAAATTTAAGATAATGGTGTAAAAATACTACAAAGCTTTCGAGGGGTTGGGGTGAAGGGATGGTGTCCAGGGTAAATAAGGCAGTCAGACAGATGCGTGTTTCCAAGTTGTAGTGACTGAGCCCAAAGAGAATCCCTCTCTTCCCCAGCTTCCCTTGCCACCCAGGTGCCACATACACATCTGCCTAATGTCAAAATAGAAGGCTGGACTCCTAATGTTAAAATGTGCTGGTAAGCAATCCCGGTAACCATAAAGAAGCAATCATCGCAAATGGGCATCCAGGCAAGAGGAAATGGTCTTCAGCTGTGCTATTTCTCTTCTACATCTGCTGGCACAGAGGTGGGCAGACAATTACAAGGCGCACAGATTTTGCTTTCACCCTGGCTGCCCAAACCTTCCAGTATTTTCCATTGCTTTACTGCAAAAACGACCACTAGCCCCCAGTTTAACAGGATGTGAAAACTCCCAACTTGTCTTGAGAAAATTTCCCTCCTCTGCTGCTGCTCCTGCCTGCCTCTTCTTCTTCAGCTCAGGGTGAGCTGTATAAGTTGTTTTAGCAACCAGGCACCAAAAGCAAATATTGGCCTTCCTCCTTCCTGTGTCCCTGAGCTCTCCCTTTAGCCAAGAGCACCTGGTGACTCACCAAAGATGGAGGCGTGGCCGGGGTCGCATTTACAGCTCCCTGTGGGTAAACACAGCTGAGGGCAGCCCATCCAGTCCCTCTTCCTCTCGCAGCCCTCTCCCCCCTTTCCAAGCAGAGGGTCCAGCTGGCTGCCTGAAGACCAGGCAGGGTGGGGTGTCAGGAAGCAAGTACAGTCCCTGTCCAGGCTCAGAAAACAAAGAGGAAACATGGTTTCTAGAGTAACATGAACTCCTTTGTCATGTCTCATAGTTCCTGTCACAAGCTTTCTCATTTTTTTGCTTCTGAATAGTTAATAGAAAGATGGAAAGTGATGATGGTTCCTGCTATTTTTCTAATGAAGGCACATATTCGTGCAATCAAGCGTACACACACATACATGTATACACACACATGCATGTACACTCACACACAAATACCCACATAAACATGTACATACACACATACAGTCACACACATACACACTTACCTTATATACTCACACACACACATAAAACACACATGCAGTCTGGTTCCAAGACAAGTATCTACTTTGTGTTTGGAATGGGTACGAAAAGGTGGGGAGAAGTTGCTTTATTTCATAGTTCACATTGTTCTAAGCTTTAAACAAAGGTATATCGCTTTCAAAGATCATACTATACTAGAACATTGGCTAAAGCCATGTTTTCCTAAAAGATAAATTTCCAATACAAGTATAGGCAGTCGATTAGAAACAAATCTGCTCTTTAAAGCAATATTATAACCAAAAAATCCAACTTTAAATAAAACTTTGCCACCAGCTGAGGATAAGTAACTGCCTCAAAGTTTGCCTGATGTTCAGAAGTGAATCTAAAACATAATAACAAAGGAAATACCGCCACTAGAAATATTTTTCCATTTTGAATGAAACTGTAGCTATAATATATCTGGAAAACTATCTAGTTACTAAGTAAAATACAGCTGCTAATAAAATGTGTGGATGTAAATGCTTCAAAATAAAATGTTTAATGAAATTCGTACTGTATCAGTTTCTGAAAAAGTTTATTGCATTGTCTTTTCTTTCTCACATATCCTATGGACATGAATTTCAAAATCTTCTCATTGTCGTGCTCTCCTGCTTTTATTTCTTCTCCTTACAGTTTGCTGTGAATGTGCCATCCAGCTCCTTGTGCTCTCGGAACCCATTCCTGCGATCGATCTCAAAGACCAGCTAAGCAGTGGGAGGAGCTTCTTCTCCACAGGTCAGTCTAAGATTAGGTTGGCCAACACAGCTCAGCTGACCCCACTCCACTGTGGGTCAAGGGACCCACAGCAGATGTCATTAACTAAAGAAGCAACTTTTCCTGCAGGCAGGACTCAGTACACTACCAAATACCAAGCTGCAGGCAAGAAAGAAGAACCTCTTTCTTGGCCTGGTTATAGTGATGGAGCAAGTCAACTCACTGAAGTCCTGGCAATGTCTTAGGGCTGTGGTCTCCTCTCTATCATGAACACTCTGGGGACAGATAATGGCCAGCTTGAGAAACACAGTCATGACATGATTAGCTGCTGCTTCTCGCAGTTCTGTAATAGAGAGAAAATCATATTTGACCTCACCAGTTTTATGATCCATAGAAATTTACAGAATATTAATAGTATTAGAAAAGACCCAGATTCCTGAATGGTTAGGGGCACAATAGGAAGGTATGGCAGCTGTAGGAGAAGTACCTTCTGTTCCTTTTATTGATCAGCAAGCCAGACTAAATAGGAGGTGGGTCCCTTTATTCCCAGAGCTGGTTCCAGAAAGGACGGGGTTAACCAGAAGTTCCTTGGCCAGCTGGGAGTCATCACCCAATCTTCGTGACCCATTTTCCTCCTCAGCACACTGTTTTCTTTGCTATCTCAGGAGAAAGTTTTCCTTGGAGTTTTGGGAGATTTATAATTGTTGTCTTAAACTTGTAACTCTCTCTCGAGTAATGACCAAATCGTGGAAATTTCAGGGACCACAGCTTCTCACTAGGCTAATTCCAGGCATGAGCTACAGAAAGAAAGATTCTTTCTGTGGATTTTTCTTGTACTGGCCCCTGGGGAAACCAAGACAGAAAAAGAACTCCCCATGTTCACGTCCACCGTGACCTGGGGCTCCCCTCTGACGCTGCCTCTTTGATACAAAGGTGACTTCTTTCTAAAGCACCATCTAGAAAAAAAAGGTATTTAGCTTGCTTGCAGTCTGTTTTATTTTGAAGAGATTAAGAGGGAGGGGTGGGAAGACCAGTTTCGGGGCACCACACGCAGCTTAACGGAGCAAGGCGGGCAGGCAGGAAGCTTCCTCCTGCTGCAATCAGCAAGTTGCTCCTGAGGAGAACGTCTCCAAGGTCGTCGAGGTCTCCAAGGTCATCAAGGTCTCCAAGGTCGTCGAGGTCTCCAAGGTCATCAAGGTCTCCAAGGTCGCCGAGGTCTCCAAAGGTCGTCGAGGTCTCCAAGGTCGTCAAGGTCTGCAAAGGTCATTGAGGTCTCCAAAGTCATCGAGGTCTCCAAGGTCGTCAAGGTCTCCAAGGTCGTCAAGGTCTCCAAGGGTCTTCGAGGCCAGGCTAGGCTGCTAAGGCATTCTGCCCCCCACATTCCCAGCTTACGGCCAAGCCCTGACACAAAACTTTGGCTTTGGCCCATTCACCTCCATCTGCTCCAACTCCTGTCCCCAGCAGCCGTGCCCGGCCTCTCTCCTGCGCACCCCGCACACCCGCGGTCCTGCCTGCCGCCTGTGCTCCCTGACCCTTTCTCTCTACATCGCTGCTGTTGCTCTAGAATTCTGCTTTCTGGAAAGCAGGAGCTTGGGCCAAAGCCCACGGGACGGCTGCCTGAGGGAGGAGCGCGTTGGCTGGGGCCTGGCGAGTCCAGCCCACCCAAGCCTCGTGCCCTTTCTGCGCCTTTGCTTTTTCATCCTACAAAGGTGCTAGGACTTACTGGCCAAGGACTGATTAAATATTCCATTCAAAGTAGTTGGTACCAGGCTGGCACAGCACATGCCTCCTCTACACTGGTTTTTACTATTGCAGTGGCGGTGGTGGGTTCGAGGGTATGCCCCAAAAGGCCTGTTCAAAAGTCCCAACTCCGATACCTGTGACCAGCAATAGGGTCTTTGCAGATGGAATCAAGTTAAGGTGAGGCCCTCCTGGACTAGGGTGGGCCCTGAATCCAAGGGCTCGTGTCTTTATAAGAGGACAGAGAGGGAGGTTTGGATATAAAGACAGGGGAGACATGCCGAGGACAAGGTCAGGCCTCGATGGCAGGGAAGCGCCACAAGCCCAAGAGCACAAGGGGTACAGGCAACCACCGGGCCGTGGAGGAGGCGAGGAGTCCTCCCGGAGCCCGGGGAGGGCGCGGCCCCACAGACACCTGGATTTCAGACTTCTGGCTCCCGGACCCGTGAGAGAACACATTTTGTGGTTTTCAGCCATGCAGTCTGGGCTCATGTGTTCCAGCCCTAGGAAATGCATCAGTGGCATTTATCAAAGTCTGTCCTGAATAAATGAATTTCGTGCTTTGCAACATCAAAAAGGGCTCAACATTCAAATATGCCTGGGATATGCTGAGGCTTTCCCGGGGTGCCCTGGAGATCGGTCGTGTTCAGAGGCAGTTCTTGCACACAGGAGTTTCTCGAGTAACCTGTCCAGTAACCACTCCAAGTCTCCATTTCCTCATCCATAAAGTGGTACAAATAGGAGTTTCTGCCTCATATTTTTTGTGAGCACTAAATTAAGTGCCATATATTAACCACCAGCAACATACCGGGCCTAGGGTTTGTGCTCAATAAATGTCTACTATTATTATAATTACTACTACTCAGATTATTTAATGATATTGAGAATTCCTGCAATAAAAGAGAATAAAAACACCTTTTTAATGTTGCTGATCCAGTGTTTCTTAAACTCTGTGACCATGGACATCCTTTCTGGGGACCAGCAGGAAGCACCGGCACAAACCTTAAACTCTTCCGAGATGTGTGGGTTCAACAAGAAGCTCCTGGAAATGTTGTGTCTTAGCCCAAACAACTTTTCAGGCTATAGCAATTCTCACTGAACTCTACAGTTCAGTGACCTACAGTATGGTCCATACTGTAGGAGAAAAACTAAGAGAGCCCAGTAATGGCAAGACGATGCGCGTCAGAGCCTAGACCTAAGAGCATTCCAGAAGATTGCCCAGAGTATGGGCTTAAGACTGACGGAATTGAGTCTTAACTCCTTGTAGAACATTTATTCTTTTGGGGGGAGTGAAGGGAAATTATTTAATCTCCCTAAACTTCAGTTTTCTCATCTGCAAAATGAAAAAGTTTATGTTGACCTCACAGGTTTTTTGTATGACCTAGAGTTGAAATATCTCCTAGTTATTTTAATTGTAATATTATTACCTTTGTTACTATCATTCCAGTTTCTCACACCTTACACTGGTGTGTAATCATCAGCATAAGACACCTTTTTGCCTGGAAGTTCCCCACCAACTTTCAAAGACTGAATGAGAACACGCATGTGGAGCATAGAATGTGGTACTGAGAAAGCACTCAGTATGTGTGGCTTCTGCGTCCTGTACCCTACTATGACTTTGATTGTTTTCCACTTTCTACTCTTCCCCACTGTTTCTTATACTGAGACTTGTCCCTGATCAGACTGTAATTTCCTGAAAAACTAATTTGCAAATCTTCCCCCTTCACTCTACTGTTTTCTTAGAATCTAAGAATGTGGCAAGCATACAAGAGTGTCTGATTCCTTGTGTAAAAAGGAATTGTGGAATATAGGGAATTAAAGCGGATAGTGTGGGAGATATTTTCAATCAACCGTCTTTCTGGAGCCCTTCAAATCAAGAACCAAGAGGAAAACATAGAAAGAAATATTCTTTATGGTCTTAAGTTCCCTGGAGTGAACAGGCACTGCATTTCCTGTGGAAAAGAGCAAGCACAACTTCTGGCATGCTTTATGCTGCCCCATTAAAGAATTATGATGTCAAATGTGCTCTAAGTTCAGTTGCCAAGTCCCCAAGTTGAGTAAGCAAAAGCCCAAGGGTATTTTATTCTGCAGAATCCAGTCTTCCTAGAATTAGTCGGCTGCTCTCCAGAACCTAAATCGCTCCCAGAAGGCTGCAGAATGGTTAACCTCAGCCCTTGAGGCAGAAGTCAAGATCACCTACTTTTTGTTGAAGATTTTGTGTTAAGATAATTATATCAAAAAAGTGGGCTCTTTATCTAAATGTCTCATGAACTCAAACTTTGACCTTCAAGAACTACTGGGAAGGCGGAAATGGCCATACCTACAAACAATTTTACATTTATACTATAATCGAATTTAGAAAGTTTCCAATATAGAAAAATGAATTGTAGAGGTATACCTCTGATTCAGAAAAAGCTAAATTAATTTGTAGTTTATTTTTAGACACATCTATTTTGTGAACAATTAGATTCATTTTTTAAGAAAATAAATTTAAAAATACATAAATAAAGTACAGCAGGTCATTTACTTCATTAGTAAATGTGCTCCCTGAAAGCAAGGACTTTATCTTTTCTCTCTCTATACCCTGCAGGTGGGGAGGTACCTGATGCATAGTAGGTGCTAGGTAATACTTTTAATACAATACGCTCTTTTCAAGTCTTCTTAAATATATGTAATAGTAATTAATTTACTCCACTTTCATTACCTGACCCATCTATTTAATGAGAAGGTACATCTTAGAATTCTAACATATGGGTAAGACAATGTGAAGTTTATTCATTAAACAAAATTCAGCGAAACCAATGTGTTTATATTATGCCTGAAACCTGCTAAACATCCACGTTCTTGAGGTAAAATAAAATTAATAAATTTCTCAAAAATGAATACTGACAATAAACCTGGGGATGTTTGATTGTTTAATTATTTTAATTTGAAGTGTCTAGAAACACTGGGTCAAGTCATTATTTATAATAGATTCCACTAACGTACCGGTTGGGTTCAAAACCAATGCTTTACAACAAACTTGCTTCAAAAGACTATTTTTTAAGACGTATTGAAAATACCTTTCTTGTCCCTCACCCATAATACTAATAGGAAATATTAAATTATGTTTGTATTGTGCTCAAGATTTCTGTGCAGATGCACAAATGCCCAAGTCAAGGTTTGGAATCAAGAGAGAAAATTTGCAATGTGACCGAAATACCACAAGAGGGCACTGTGCCCGCTAACACACTAATAAGCTAAAATTTGCACTCCTTGGAGAAAAACAACCTAGAAAGTTACAGCTGTTTCAAAAAAATATTTGCACCTTGATATTATATCGAATGGAGGTGAAACTGATAAGTCGTTATGAGCTCAATAGCTCCAAAGGCAAGAAAACAAACGTAGCGAAAAAAAATGGTTTGTCGCACTTCTCATCTCTGCCACCAGGTGACGCGCTTCCTCAAGTCCAGCAGCGCAGGCGGCACTGAGGCCCATAATTTTTTTTTTAACTGGAGTGACAATCAACACTGTCATTTCGATAGATGATAGATAGATAGATAGATAGATAGATAGATAGATAGATAGATAGATAGATAGATAGATAGATAGATAGATAGATAGATAGATAGATAGATAGATAGATAGATCTTATGAGTTCTTTTTAAAACAGTATGTTAGTTTCAATATTTTTCTGTTCTTTATTGATTTGTGAGTTTGCTATTTTTAGAGAACATATTTCTGTTGAAGATGATGAGACGAACGTTACACCAATGAAAAGGAGAGCTATTTCACTTTATCTGAGGAATTTTCACCAGTCCCTGAGCATCAGCCCCATTCAACACAGATAATGCTGAGTTACGCTAGTTCCCAGTACTGGGGTAAAATTCTCTCAACAAAATGGATAGAAATCCTTATTTTTAAACAATCAATCAATAAATTTTTCATCCATTCAAGCCATGAAAAGGGAAATTTTTTGAGGAATATGATTTCATTTCAGAGTGTTGCTATAAGGTGTTCAATTTTGTAAGCTCTCTTTCGGCTCTTTGACTTGCGCGGTCCATTATTAAGGCTCTCGAGCCTGAGGCACTTCTGGCTGTATTACAGGACCCTGAACTGTGCTCTCTCTTGGTCTCAGAAGAGTGATGCTTCCTCCTCTTCAGGGAGAGGAGGGAGGCAGCATGATTGTGGATGGGTTTATATAAAGAATATAGGCTGAGGTGATGCGTCAATAGGAATATTGGTGACTCAAAAATACTCACCACATTACTCTAGGTGGCAAATCACAGGTGCTCTAGACCCATCTCCAGAAAGTATACTTCCATAGATAGGGACTGGGGAACATTTATTTTCACAAAAATAATTTTTTACAAATGTCCCTGGTCATTTCAGAATCACATACAGGTTTTAAAATCACTGGCAAGGAAACTACGGCAAAAGACCAGATGAGAGGAGAAATAACAAGAACATGATTTAAATTCACAACAGTGAGGATGGCAGAAAGGAAAAGGTTATTTAAAGGACTAAAATCTATAAGACATAGGGACAAACAGATTGTGTGGATTGGAGAAAGGAGTGAAGACTGCTAAATCCAGAGTTCTAGTTAAGTGAACAATTCACTAGAAGAGAAAATATATAGGAACATAATAGTTTTTGGAGCTAAGTGAGATCTATGTGGGATATAACAAATTTGAAATAAGTATGTACATCCAAGTTGGTATGTCTAGTGTAGAATGTCTAGAGGTCAGGAAAGATCAGGATACACAGAAAGTTAGGTAAGAAGACAAGCTTTCAGGAGCACCAACATCTGAGCCTGAAAGTTGCTGAGGCACATACATTTTTTGTGGACTGGTCAGAACTTTTGAATTTTATATTTTAATTATTTTGTCTCCAATTTGGCCAGATGCTCCATTTAACTTACTTTCATAAAACCAATAAGGATGGTTCTTTATGTTACCTACAGTCTCCATAGCTACTGAGCTTTCCACCTCAGATTTAAAGGGTGGGAAGGATTTAAGGAAGGATGAGAGATTGTGTGAAAACGAAGGGAGAATTGCAATGCATTGCCAAAAGAAGAAAGTATGAAGAAGAAGGAGACAGTGATCATCTGTCTTTAATACAACAGAGAAGTTCATTGAGATTGGTCTTAGAAACACAGCTCATTTGTCTTCCAATAATTCATGAAAGAATGCATCTATTCAAAGAATATTTATAGAACACCTTCTCAGTACCTGGTGCTATGCTAGAATAAGTGATACAACAGTGAACAACATCAGTATAATTCCCGTCTTCATGGAATTTATAGGCAAGAGGATATATGGGATATGGAGTAATAAATCCTCTGAAAAAGGACTACAGGATGATACTGCATGCATATGAGCAACAGCTAATCCACATGTTAGGGAGGCAGTCAGATAAAGTTTCACGGAGGAAATGCCATCTGGCCCCTTCTGTCTGGAGAGCTGGCTTCTTTAAGTCTTGGACCAATCTGACTTGGTCTTTGGCTTTCTACTCCTCCTTAGCTCTACACTCTCTCCTGGTCTTAGAGATCCCCTATACTGGCCCTGTGAAATGAGTGGAAACGTTCTATCCCTACCCCCACCCCGCTGACCACAGGTAGATAAGCATTTCTCCTCCCCTGTGTAAAGAGAAAGAATTCAGGCAGAGCCCAACTTATTTCAGGCATCAACCCGTAGTAATATTTGTTGACATTGAGCTTATTGCCTTCCTAAGTATTTGTCTAGCTGATGGCTGCTATCCATTGGTATCAAAGGGACAAACAGTAGTCTCCCCGAATTGAGGAGAACGAGTTGAGATTACAGGGAAACCACCGCAGCTAGAGACACTGAGATGAGGATGAGGCAGGAGATAGATACACAGAGAGAGAACTCTGAAAATCTGCAGGGTGTCTCTGTTAAGTATTCAGCTGACTAGAATCAGCTCTAGCATGGAGGCAACCACCTGAGGCCAGGGATAGAAACGCCTGGACAGACAGGAGAAAACTGCAATTCGAGGGCACAAAGTGCTGAGAGTGGGGCCAGTTCTTGTTCCCAAAAGCCAGAGTGAAACTATATCACAATTCATGGGATGTCAGTTACAATAGTAAGAAAGATCTTGGCTCTGTGGGGAAAAATCAACCCTAGACTAATGCAGCTCTGTTCCCACCATCAAAGCTTCATAGCAAGATCTGAGGATCAAACTCCTTCCAAGCAAATTAATAATAGTCAGTATCAAAGCTCTAGAATATTTACTGTGAGGCAAAAATATCCAGCAACCATGGTAAATTTCAAAATGCCTGGCATCCAATAAAAAATTACCAGGCAGGCAGAGAAACAGGGAAATATGGTCCATAGGAAGAGAAAATTCAATTAATTGAAGTTGACTTAGAGAAGTCAAAATGATAGAATAAATAGATACGATTATTTTTACTGTATTATGGCTCAAGAAGCAAGAGGAAATATTGAGCATAGTAAACAGAAACATGGAAGATATAAAAATTTTCAAATAAAACTTCTAGAGGTAAAAACTACAATGCCTTTCATGAAAAATATATTGGATCGAAATAACTGTACAAGAAATTGTTGAAGAAAAGATTAGTAAGCTTGAAGATACAACCATAGAAACTATATGAAACAAAACACAAAGAAAAAAGAGTGAAAATAAATAAACAGAGTTCATCTGTAGGACAACTATGAATTGTGGGATAACATCAAGAGGTCAAATATACTGTGTAAGTGAAGTCCCTGAAGGAAGATATGGGGGTAGGTAGAAAAATTATTAGAAGGATTAATGGCCAAGTATTTTCCATATTGATGAAAACTATAAACCCATAGATCTGAGAAAATTAGCAAATGCCAATTTACATTAAGGCACAACATAATCAAATTGTTAAAGGCCCTTGATAAAGAGACCAATCAGAGCACACACACACAAAATCATTACATACAGAGGAATAAAGTGGATGATAAGGATGGCAGCATGTTTCTCATGAGTAACTCTTTAAAATATTGAAAGAAGAAAAGGCCTGTTAATTTAGAATTCCTTACCAGAGAGTATTGGTCAGAGTATCCAAGGAAGTAGAATCAACAGGATGTGTATATATTTATCACAGTATGTGTGAGGGTAATCACGTTTGTTGATTGTAGATGCAAATCCACCACAGAAGCAATCAACCAACCAATCTTGCAAATCCATCTATAAAATACCCTCACAATAATTAATAATCAGGCCAGAACTTGTTTAACTAAACAACTGGACACCATAACCTAGCCAGGTTGTCACATTAACCATCACAGTGAAAATATCTTTCAAAAATGAAGTCAAAATAAAGACTTTATCAGAATACAAAAGCTGAAAAATTTTTCCATGAGCAGACTTGTGCTACAAGAAACATTAAAGGGAGTCTGGCAAGCAGAAGGAAAATGATATGATATCAGATGTAAACTTGTATACACATAAAGGAATAAAGAGCCCTGGAAATTATATTTACCTGATTTTTTAAAAGTTACTTTTTTCTTATTATTTAAGCATCTTTAAAAATAATATACTATTTAAAATTTAAAAAAATAATTTATCATGGGGCTTACATCACATGTAGAAGCAAAACATATGACAATAATGCCAAAAATATCTTAAGAGGAGAAATGGAAGTTTATTGTTATAAAATTCTTATAATATCTGTGAAATAGTGAAGTATCACTTGAATGAAGCTAAACTGTGATAAGTTAAGGACATATACTCTAAACACTTCACAACCACTGAAGAAAAGGAAAGGGAAAAGAAAGAGATTTGGAACCAGTCATATCAATAATCACATTAAATGTATATGGTCAAATTAGAAGACAGAAATAATCAGATTGGATGTAAAATAAGACCCTAGTATATGCTTCCTACAAGAAAAGCACTTTAAGCATAATGATACAAATTGATCCAAAGTAAAAGGATGGGTTGCAGCTGAGCACCTGCTTCCCACATGGGAGGTTTTGGGTTCCGTTCCTGGTGCCTCCTAAAAAACAAACAACTAGCAAAACAGATGGAGGCAGGGGAGCCGATTGCCTTAGTGGTTGGCACCGGCTTCCCACATACGAGGTCCCGGGTTCAATCCGCTCCTCCGGTACCTCAAAAACACTAAAACAAGACATAACATGGAAGTAAAAGGATGGAAAATGCTTGTCCCTTAAACATCTTCTAAGTGATGTTTTGTATGTTTCATGACTCTAGAACAGGTTAAAGGAAAACTTTTCATTAGGGTGTAGTTACAATTGACAGCATATATTAAAGCTTTCACCTGGAAGGGCAGCCCTCAGCGGCAGTAATTACCCTGTTACTATCTAGATGTCAAGACAAAGAAAGCACATGGGCCCAGTAACAACTGCTTTTATTTTGTACCCAAGCACACTGTCTTAGTTTTCCAAGGCTGCCGTTACAAAGTACCACAGACTGGCTGACTGAGTAAGTACCACAGACACGGATGCCTCCCGTCCTGGAGGCACCAAGTTCAAGGTGGCCGCACGACCCGCGCTGCCTCTGAAGTCTGTAGTCGTCTTTGGCTTGCGGCATCACTCAGTCGTTTTCTCTGTCATGTGGCTGCCTTCTCTGTGTCCAAATGTCCTCTCTTTATAAGTACACCAGTCCCATTGAATGCCAGCCTGCCCTAATCCAGTTTGTCTGCATCTTAAGTAATAACATCAACCAACAGCCTATTTCCCAAGGGCGCATTCACGCGGCTGGGGTTTGGGACTGGAACATATCTTTTGGAGGACATCCTTCAATCCACAGCACACACTGACAGAATTTTAAAAAGAATGTTTAAGTTGGTCATGGTGTTTGAGGAAGAAAGACTATTTCCATGGCAACTGAGAAGTTCTGGCCTTTCTTTGGAAGTTGACATTACAAGTCCCTAGCAGTAGACTTCAACCCTAGTTGAACCCTAGTAGGTTCAACCCTAGCAGTAGAACCGAGATGCTGGTCCAGCCTCGACAGCTCTGCGTGGCCCTCACGAGTACGCTGCGGTGAGTCACAGACGTGAGGCAGCACAAAGCTGCAACCACAGAAAGGGCAGCTGTAACTTCTCTCCTCAGGGCAACGGCATCTGGTCCCAGACTGGAGCAAAGCAAACATCCCAGCTTCCTAGCACCCACACTAAAATTAAATACCCCTTAGCATCCCGCATACCTCCACTGAAGTCATACCCAGTTCTAGTAATTTACTTAGTGGTATAATTGTTTTCAGCCAATACATGGTGAACTATTTTTTTTATTTTTTAAGTTTTCTTTTGTACTTTTAAATTTTGGAATAGTTTAAGACTCACAAGAAGTTGCAAAATTAGTAGCTAGTTCCCTAGTACCCTTCCTCCCACTTTGCCCAATGGTAACATGCCACGTAATCATTGACATTGGTGCAACACAATTAAACTACAGACAGCAATTGGATTTCGCCCGTTTTGCAAGTCCTTTTTTGGTATATAGTTCTATTAAATTTTAGCAAGTATATGAATTTAACTATCTCCACAATCAGGATATAGGATTGTTTCATTACCAAAAAGAAATGTTCTCATGTTACCCCTTTGTAGTCAAACACTATTTCAACTTTAATTCCTGGAAACCACTGATCTGTCCTCCATAACCACAACTGGATTGCTTTAAAAATGTTATATAAATGGAACCAAACATTATGTAACCATGTGGAGCCATCTGTATCACTCAGCATGCTGTTGCAATCACACATTAAGTAACCATCATACATTATGTAACCACCTGTAACCATCTGTATCACTCAGCATAATGCTGTTGTAATCCATCCAAGCTGTTGGGTGAATCAGTAGCTCATACTATTTTACTGCTGAGTACTTGTCTGTTGGTGACAGGTACCACAGTTGGTTTAGCCATTCATCCACTGAAAGACCTTTGCCTTGTTTCTAATGTGTAGCTATTATGAATGAAGCTGCTATAAACATTAATCTACAGGTTTTTGTGTGAACCTAAGTTTTCATTTCTCTAGTTTAAATACCCAGGAGTATGATTACTGGATTGTAACATAAATGTATGTTTAACCTTGTAAGAAACTGCCAACTTTTCCAAAGTATCTGTACCCTTTGACACTCCCACCAGCAATGTCCAAGAGATTTATACATCATTGTTTCGCACCCTTGTAAGCATGTTTGCATTATTTTGTATTTAACCATTCTACTGTGTGTGTGGTTGCATCTGTGTGATGATTTTTCATTGTATTTCTCTGACAATTAGACTGTTCATTCTAAAGGGCAGAAAGTGTGCCTTGTTTATGGTCTGACAAAGGTTATTGCTCTGAAATAATGCAAGAAAAAAAAACAAAGAAAGGTAAAAATGGAGGACATAAGGGATGGGGAGAAAACAAGAAATAAAGGAAGAAAGAATGAGAACTCAGTGTGGCACAACATTTGCTCAAACTCCAGGCTATTGCTTTCTCTACAAGAGCAGACAGCTGAACCTACCGGCAATGGCCATATTCCTTCAGCTGCCTGGGCATCTGCTCCAAAGAGGCTCCCATGTCCATGAACACCAAACGACGACCTCAGAATACCAAACAAGGACAGAGGGAGAACGTTCCTTATCACTTGACCTCCCACCCCATAACCTTGTTCTCTTAAAAAAAAAAAAAAGATTTATTTATTTTTTTATTTCTCTCCCCTTCCCCAACACTTCCCCCCACCCCCAGTTGTCTGCTCTCTGTGTCCATTTGCTGTGTGTTCTTCTGTGACTGCTTCTATCCTTATCAGCAGCTCAGGAATCTGTGTTTCTTTTTGTTGTATCATCTTGCTGTGTCAGCTCTCCGTGTGTGTGGCGCTACTCCTGGGCAGGCTGCACTTTCTTTTGTGCTGGGAGGTTCTCCTTAGGGGGCACACTCCTTGGATGTGGGGCTCCCCTACATGGGGGACACCCCTGTGTGGCAGGGCACTCCTTGCGTGCATCAGTACTGCACATGGGCCAGCTATACACGGGTCAAGGAGGCCCGGGGTTTGACCACGGACGTCCCATGTGGTAGGCGGACGCCCTATCCATTGGGCCAAGTCTGCTTCCCCCGTAACCTTGTTCTTGATAAGTCAAGTTCATTTCTACTTACAGAAGACTAAAAAGAAATCTTTCTGTACTTTACAGGGGCTTCTTTTTAAGCTTCACATTAGACCTTCCCTCTTTACTTATTAAACCCATGGACTCCTGTTTTACACTGGAACAAACATTAGAGTACTTGTGTGGATGACAGGAGAGAATGCAATAAATGCAAATTATACTGAAAGATCTTGGGTATATAGGTTATGCACAGATATAGGGGGATAATTAATGAAATTCGAGAAGTTGCCTTAGACTCCCTTTGAGTTCCCATTATCTTCTGCAGGCATTCCTATTCACTCTTTCACTTGAAGATAGTACCCAGTTCATCTCCTCCAACTCTCTTACTTCTGCCACATTTGCATTAAAACTGGTTTCAAATTCTTCACTTTTAGGGAAGAAAAACAAAACAGATCTTACATATTATCTTCCCTATTACAAATAAGAATGTTCTGTTTTTGAAATTGCAGGCAGCAGTCACCTGGGCAGGGTTTTTTTCACCACAAGAGAAAGAAGAGCCAATTGCCAAGTAACACATGCACATTAAACTATTAAAAAATGAATACCGAATAAACTTTATTTGCTAAAATATCAAATTTTATTTGCTATTTTGGAATTTGTTGCAAACGCTGGTGTTACCTAACTAATCTTTCTCTCTCTCTCTGTACATATGTGTGTATGTTTAACCATAAACATATGAGCATATGAAAAAGCACATGTCCTATACTTACACATAGACCTTTACGAGAAGCGCATGCACCAGGGGGTTGAGGAGTGTTTTCTGGGTGACCAGATGACCAGACTTTATAGCTTACTTTTCTCTAAATTACTTCTTTGTCTCAATGTCCTCCAGTGAATAGGCATTATATTTATACTGAGGGAAAGAAACACAAAATAAACATATTTTTAAATGATTCCCAGGTTCAAGACCTCTTCTTTTTATGGTTTTGGGATCCTGCCTCACTCCCTGGATCCTTCGAGCTCTCTGTTTGGTCTGGACCTCATTTTTCAGTGAGAATGGGCAAACTGTCACTCATTTCTCCCCTCTCAACAGGCAGCTTCAGGTCTCATCAAGAGAAGGTCTTCTATGTTACCTTAGCAGAAATGAGATCTACCTTAAATGGGAAACTTCTAAAATGTAAGCACCAAATTTATCCAAGTTAATCTATAAATGTGATGCAATTCCCCTGGAACTTCAACTGGATATTTTTGGAAGTTGATGCCATTCTAAAGTTAATTTGCAAGAATAAATGTGTGAAAATAGTTCAATTTTTGAGAAAAAGTAATAAGGAAGTTTGAGAATATCTGATATTCCTATTTATAACAAGTATTCACTAAGATAGTATAATGTTGGCCAGATAGATCATTGAAAACAAAAATAGAAGAGATTCAAAAATTTCCACGTGATAAATTAGAATGCAGTAGATAAATAATCCAGCAAATGCATTGCAAATATCCAGGTAACCATTTGGAGGAAACACATTTACATCCTTGACACTGATTACGCATGGCATTAAAGGCAATGGATATCCAGAAAAAGTAATTAATTTCAATATGGCAAAATATAGCAAAGAGAGAAAAAATGTTACATATGTGACTAGGAATTAATATCCTTAATACATCATTATAAATCAATAATTTAAAAATAACTTTTTTGGGGAAAAATAACTATTTCTTAAATGGGTAAGGACGTGGACAATCCCCTGAGAAACACAAAAGCCATTAAGAACTTGGAAAAAGGACACCATTTGTCTAGTAACCCAAAAGGGTAAAATAGCAGGTTAGTATTTTCCACTAGCAAATTGATAAAGATTGGGGAGGAAGATAAATAAGAGTTCCGTTGAGTTGTACAGTGCTGTTTGCTGCTCATCCTCTGCCTTCTGTGACCATTCAGAAAAAGCTCATCACTCTTGTTATGGCCTAAGTGTGTGGCAAAGTTCGCATCCTGCCTTCCTCTCCTGCATCAACTCTTTGTTCTCCCTGCATTATAAGTGCCCCAGCCAAATTTCCCTTCTTCAAAAGGCTTTTCAAGTGTGTGGCAGTCAAAGAGCCTCGGTTTCTGCCATTTCCTCCCCCTGGGCACATCTCCCTGATTTCTTCCCCTACCTAAAGCCTGCTGAGGTGTCCTGATTATAATTCAAGGGTCATCTCCCAGGGAACTTTTCCTTCAAAGAGCCATCTAGAAGTAAGCCTTAGATGTCCTTCTTTTTTGTTTTTTTTTTTTAAAGATTTATTTATTTATTTATTTAATTTCCCCCCTCCCCGGGGTTGTCTGTTCTCTGTGTCTATTTGCTGCGTCTTGTTTCTTTGTCCACTTCTGTTGTCCTCAGCGGCATGGGAAGTGTGGGCGGCACCATTCCTGGGCAGGCTGCACTTTCTTTCGTGCTGGGCGGCTCTCCTTACGGGGCGCACTCCTTGCTCGTGGGGCTCCCCTATGCAGGGGACACCCCTGCGTGGCAGGGCACTCCTTGTGTGCATCAGCACTGGACATGGGTCAGCTCCACACGGGTCAAGGAGGCCCGGGGTTTGAACCGCGGACCTCCCATGTGGTAGACGGATGCCCTAACCACTAGGACAAGTCCGTTTCCCTAGATGTCCTTCTGATTGTAGTTCAAGTGTCATCTCCAGGGAAATTTTCCTTCAGAGTCATCTAGAAGGAAACCTTTGGGAGATGCTGGCCCAGACCCAGAGAAGACGTTCCTTTCTTCACAGTCACAACCTGGGTGATATTCTCACACTTCTCTGGGTTCCTCTGTGTGGGCTGCATCACCCTCATCATTGTGAGGACTCCTTTGGTCCTGCCTGAGACCCCTGCACAAAAAGCAGTCTCCCAAGACAGCCTCCAGTGCACATGGCCTTGATGAATGCTGGATTCATCCACTATGTCCCCCGACCTTCCCTTCACCTAAGGATTGATCCAGGGTCATGGAAACTCCATTCTCCCCCAGATCTCAACTTCCTGATGGTCTGGGAAAGAGGCAATGCAACTTGATCAGGAGAGCCATAAAAAACCCTGAAGACTTCTGAAACCACCTTATTCAGGAAGTTCTTCCCAGAGTCAGGGCAAGCTAATTTAGAAAATAATCATCAGAGTTCTACAGAATTTTCAACTGACAACCTATCCCAATTTCCAATAAAGGATGAGTCAACACCCCAAACCATATATATTCAAGAGAATTCCTAGGAGCAGAAGAATGTCAACTTTCTTTTTTGTAATGTCATCTGAAAAAACAGATTCTCCTGAAGCCACAAATTTCCTCAAGCTCCCAAAAGCAGCTTATCCTTTTTCTAGGCCATATGTTCACCTTCTATACCAAAAACAATGAAAACAAATCTAATATTACATAATTTCAAAGGAAATCATTTGAATTTGGTACCTCAGCTTTAGGAATTCTGTTAAACATGAACTTTCAAATAGGGAGTATTTGGATTATCATATCTCTCATGCAAATATTTTGATAGAAAACCATAGAATCTCATACAGCAATTATAGAATAAAAAATAAAATTTAAATATAAAATATGCCTTACAAATCTTGCAAATATTTAATTAAATTGACAAATACTAAAAATCAATAAGGAAACACTCCAAAGCATAATATTTATTTAAAAGATGATACATTTTTTATTGAAGATGTTGTCTGCAGAGGACAAAGGACTTAAAAATGGAATAGAAAATTCAACACTATTAATTGATTTACCTGGCAACATTGGTACCTGAATTACTTGCTTCTCTCAAGGAATGTGCAATGTACCACACATGCAAAAAAAACCTGATTTGATTTAGTTTGTTAATATGATACAAACATATTTAGCTCCAGAAGTGAGGAAAGAACACAAAACAAGAGTTAGCTGAACTGTATACAAAGAGAACGACAAAAAAAGTGGCAACATGTTTAACTGGTGACCAATTTATTATGGAAAGTTAGTTTACTAGCTAATAGAAAAGTAAATCTACAGAGAGGATTGTGGGAAGATGGAAGAGTAGGAAACTCAGAAATCAGTCCCTTCACCAAAACAACTGCTGAATTGGCAGGAACTGTCTAAATCAACTACTTTGAAACTCTGGAGTCTATTTGAACACAGATCTGGAGTCTATTTGAACTAAGATCTGCAGCTTGAAAAGCCTAAGAAGACGCTCCTGGTGCCCTTGTAGGTTCCAGCCCACCTTTTCCACAATGCAGTGTGGGGCCAGCTTGCACTCCCAGGCCCTGTTCCAGAGTGGCTTCTGTGTGCATACTGGAGTACATGTATGCCACTCTATCTAGTGGAAGTCTCAGAGACCATGCTGGGGAATTTCTCCTGGGCCAGCCCTTCCAGAATTTGCCCTGAGGGCAAGGAAGCAGCTTGCAGATGACAGGGACAGTGTGAGAAACAATTAAGTTGAAGTGACCTGGGCAAAGGACAACCAGCACTAACTTACTCAAGAGAGTCTGACAGGGAAGGAGGTCTATTTCAAAGGTTGTAAAGGAGGCATTCACAGGAACTCCTGTAAACTATAAACAGGGAATTCCTAAGGGCTCTAGCAAGTACAAACCCAGGAAAAGGAGCAGGCTCCACAGCTCTGGCTCCACACAGATTCAGATAAGACAGAGAGGACCCTGCACTTCCAATTTATTTCAGGTGATCTTCTTGATAAGAAGGCTAAGCTCTAAAGGAGATAACCAGTCAAGGCAGAACAAATCTGCAAAGACAGAGAAAGATAGTTTCTGCCTTGGCTTTGTTTGTTTTGATTAGCTCCTGGCATTCAAGGAAATCTTGTCATATCATTAGTGGGACACATAGTAAAGGAACAGATAGCTCAGGAACTAAATCTCAGAACTAACATTTTAAAATATTAAAATGCATAGTGTACAACAAAAGATTACAAGGCAAACAAGAAAACAGGAAATGATGACCCATTTTTAAAAGATAATTTTAAAAACATGATCCTCAATATGCTTAAGGAGAAAAGGAAAACACAGAAAAAGAACTAAAATATATAAGGACAACAATGAATGGACAATAGGGTAATCTCACCAGAGAAATATTGGAATTGAAGAACACAATAACTGAAATAAAAATTCCCTAGATGGTTTCAACTTCAGATCAGAGGCGGCAAAAGAAAGAAGCAGTGATCTCAGACACAAGACAATTGAAATGATTCAGGCTGAGAAACAGGAAGAAAAAAAAAGAGTGAACAGAGCCTAAGACCTCTGTGGGAACCTCTCAAACATACCCATATATATGCATGTCATGGGAGTACCAAAAGGGGAAGAAAGAGAGCAAGGGTCAGAAGGAATATTCAAAGAAATAATGACAGAAAACTTCCTGAATTTAACAAAAGGCATGAATATGCACATTCAAGAAGCTCAATGAATTCCAAACAGGATAAACTTATAGAGAACCACACCCAGACACACTGGATCAAACTGTCCAATGCCACAGACAGAGAGCTCGAGTAGCTACACTAATTTCAGATAAAATAGGCTTTAAGTCAGAAACAGTTACGAGGACAAAGGAGGTAATTATATACTGATAACAGAGTCAGTCCAACAAAAAAGATCTATCTATTATAAATATACAAGCACCTAACAGTATAACCCTAAAATATCTGAAGCAAACAATAAATTTGAAAGGAAAAATAGAACTATATTAATATTAGAAGACTTTAATACACCATTTTCAATAATGGATAGCACCATCCCAGGGTCCACAGAATGGAGGAATAAAATATGGACTAGAGTAGACTTACTGATATTCTACTATAAAACTATTGTGGCTAGTAATAGAAAAAATTTTAGTATCAAGGTGGAGAAAGTGGCCACAGTAGTTGCTGAGGATAGAGAGAGGGAAGAAAGGATGTGATGTGGGGGCATTTTTGGGATTTGAGTTGTCCTAAATGATATTGCAGAGTCAGGTGTTGGACTTTATATATCCTGCCATAACTCACTGAATATACTAGAGAAGAGTGTGAACTACAGGGTAAACTATTATCTGTGTAGTTCAGCAGTGCCCCAAAATATGTTCACTGAGTGCAATGAGTGTGCCACAATGATGGGGGAGGTTGTTGGTGTGGGAGGAGTGGGGTGGGGGGTATACAGGAACCTCTTATATTTTTTAAGGTAATTTTCTTTGTGATGTATATATCTTCAAAAAATACAATTTACAAAAATGACGAGGTGGGGGGTGGGGAGTGGGTTATATGGGAACCTCTTATGTTTTTTGTTTTTTTTATGCTTTTCAATGTAACGTTCCTTGTGATCTATTAACTTTAATAAAATAAAATTTAAAAAATATAATGGATAGAATATCTAGAGAGGAGATAATAAGAAAATAAAAGACTTGAACACTATTCTAAATCAGCTAGACATAACAGACAGCACAAGAGCAAAATAAACCCAACAGTAGCAGAATATATATTCTTCTTTAGTGCACATAGACCATTCTCCAGGATAGATCATATGTTAAGGAACAAAACAAGTCTCGATAAATTTTAAACTACTGAAATCATACAATGTATCTTCTCCAACCATAATGGAATGAAGCTAGTAATCAATAACAGAGGGAGAAATGGAGAATTCACAAATATATGGAAATTAAACAACATTCTCTTAAACAACCAATGGGTCAAAAAAAAGGAAAAAAAAGAAACACCTGGGAAATTAGGAAATAACTTGAGGCAAATGAAAATGAAAACATAATATACCAAAATATATGGGATGTAGCAAAGGCAGTTGTGATAGGGAAATTTGTAGCTCTAAAATGCTTATATTTTTTTAAAAAATGAGAGATCTCAAATCAGAGACCTAACCTCACAGCTGGAGGCTCTTTTAGAAAAATAAGAACAAACTAACCCAAATTGAGCAGAAGGAAGGGAATAAAAGATTAGAGCAGAGAGAAATGTAATAGAGAATTTTTTTTTAAAAACCAATACATTTCAAGAAGAATTAACAGCAATCGTGCTCAAATGCTTCCAAAAAATAGAAGGCCAAAGCCAGACAAAGATACCACAATTTAAGAAAACTACAGACTAATATCCTTTATGAATATAGAAGCAAAAATCCTCACCAAAACACTAGCAAATCAAATCCAACAGCACATCAAAAGTATTTTGCACCATGATCAAGTGGGATTTATTCCAGGTATTCAAGTGTGGTATAACGTAAAAAAGTCAATAAATGACTGCAGAACAAAGGAAATAAAACACTTGATCATCTCAACTGATGGAGAATATATGGCACCCCTTCCTGAAAAAACACCTAGGAAACTAGGAAAAGAAGGAAGCTTCCTCAACACAATAAAGTACACATATGAAAAATCCATAGTTAATGTCATAGTCAATGGCAAAAGACTGAAAACATTCTCTCTAAGGTGAGAAACAAGTCAAGGATGCCTGTTTTCATCACTGTTTATTCAACACTGTACTGTAAGTTATAGCCAGAGCAATTAAGCAAGGTAAAGAAATAAAAAAGACATCCAAATTTGAAAGGAAGAATTGAAGCTTTCCCTATTTGCAGATGACGATACAAAAAATCCTGAAAACTCCGTGACAAAAGTACTGGAACTAATAAATGAATTCAGCAGAGTGGTAGAATACAATATCAACATACAAAAATCAGTAGTTTTTCCATACACTAGTAATGAACAACTGGAAAAAGAAATCAAGAAAAAAAAATTAGATAGCAACTAAAAGAATCATATATCTAGGAATATATCTAACCAAGTATGTAAAGGATGCATACATAGAAAATTACAAAACATTGCTAAAAGAAATCAAAGAAGACCTAAATAAATAGAAGGACATTCCGTGTTCACAGACTGGGAGACTAAATATTATCAGGATGTAAATTCTACCCAAAGCAATTTACAAGTTCAATATAATCCCAATCAAAATTCCAACAGCCTTCTTTGCCAATCATAAAATTGAAATGGAAGAATCAAGCCATCTTGAAGAAGTTGGAGAACTCACATGTCTCAAACTTAACACTTATTACAAAGTCCCCATAATCAAAATACCATAGTAGTAGCACAAGGACAGACAAATAGACCAATGGAATCAAATTGAGAGTTCAGAAATAGGCCCTTGCATATACGGCCAACTGATTTTTGACAAGGGGTCCAAGTCTACTCATTTCAGAAAATATAATCTCTTCAACAAATGGTGCTAGGAAAACTGGATGTCCATATGCAAAAGAATGAAGATGTACCCCTATCTCACACCATGCACAAAAATCAATCCAAAATGAATCAAAGACTTAAATATAAGAGCCAGAACTACAGAAGAAAACTCTTAAAAGAAAACATAAGAATCTTGAGGATCTTGTGTTAGGCAATGATTTCTAAGACTTTATACCCAAAGAACAAGCAACAAAAGAAAAAAATAGATACGAGACCTCAACAGAATTTTTTAAAATTTGTCCATCAAAGGTTTTATCATAAAAGTAAAAAGACAACATATACAATGGGATAAATATATGGACACCACATATCTGATAAGGGTTTAATATCCAGGATATATAAAGAAATCCTACAACTCAACAAAAAGACAAACAATCTAATTGAAAAATAGGCAAAAGACTCAAAATGACATCTCTCCTAAGAAGGTAAACAAATGGCCACAAAGCATATCATTATTCACTAGGCAAATGCAAATCAAAACCTCAATGAGATACCATTTCGTATCCACTAGAATGGCTACTACTAAAGAAACCCAGAAAATTGCAAGTGTTGGAGCGGGTGTGGAAAAATAGGAACACTCATTTGCTGTTGACTGGGATGTAACATAGTGCAGCCACGTGGAAGACGGTTTGGTGGTTCCTCAGAAAGTTAAGTACAAAATTTCCATATGACCTGGCAATTCCACTTAAAGGTATATACCCAAAAGAATTGAAAGCAGGGCCACGAACAGGTATTTGCACACCAAAGTTCATAGCAGCATTATTCACAATTGCCAAAAGATACAAGCATCCATCAAGGGATGAATGGATAAACAAAATGTTGTATATACATTCAGTGGAATATTATCCAACTGTAAAAAAGGAATGAATTTCTGATATATGTGACAACACGGATGAACTCTGAAGACAGCATATAAGTGAAATAAGCCGGACACAAAAGGATGAATATTATATAATCTTACTGATATAAACTGATTAGAATAAACAAATTCAATGAGTCAGAAACTAGAATATCTACTATAGCAGGGGTTGGGATCAGGGTAGAGAATGTGGAGTTAATCCTCAAATTGTACAGTTTCTATTTGATTTGATAGAAAAGTTTTGGTAACGGATGGTGCTGATAGCAGTACAACCTCGTGAACATAACAGCACTGAATTATATATCTGAATGTGGCTAAAAGGAAGAATTTTAGGTTGTGTATATGTTACTAGAATAACAATTTAAAAAAAAAACGTAAGACCATACAACACAGTGAATCCTAATATAAATGATAGACTATAGTTTATAGTACAATTATAAAACAATGTTCTTTTATGAATTGTAACAAATGTACCATATTAATGCAAGGTATCTCTATAAAATAGGACGGTATATGGGGACTCTATATTGTATACATAATTTTTCTGTAAACCTACAACATTTCTACTAAAAATAAAATAAATCTACAATAGCAACTGTGACTCAAATTGAGCCAGTGTGCATCACCGGGGGCCACCCCCTGCTGTCAGTGACGTACTGCCCAGACTTCCCACTGCCTGGCCTTTGACCAGAACCTGATCAAGAACCCCTCACGGCAAGGCGTTTGGGGCCAGCCACATTTTCTCCTCAGCCTGTAGTCAGTCACCATTCTGTTTCAGTGTCCCATCACCTCTTTCTTTTCAGGAAGTGACAGAGCTCAGGGGAAAATTCACCTGGCCCATGCTAAGGAACGAATGCCCTTTGAGATGGGTTTGGGGGTAATTTAGGGCAACTGAAAGACTCAGCTAATATGAGGAGACTCGAGGGGGCGCCGTCCACAAGCGTGGAGGTAAGGACCACGTGTCCTTCTCAGGAAAGGGTGGGGCCAGATGACAGGGAAAAGCAAGGAAGGGATCTACCATTAAGAAATCACACCCAAAGAAGAGGAGAGGAAGAAAATTGGGATGGAGAGTACCTCCTTTTATATTTTTTAAGATGAAAGCATTTTGTAAAGGAACATAGAAGCCAAAGTAAAATCACTAAAATGGATATTTAAATAAAATGGAATGTGGAAGGACAGAATTCTTTTCCTATTGCTTGATTTTGTCCCATTTATTTTAAAAGGTGACGTTAACTCAGGCCAGTTTCGTTTGATTGGACATCTATACATTGTAACACACATTCCTGAGGAAAAGCAGAGAACTGATTGCTATCGCTGGGGTAGAGAGGAGGCGAGCCAGTGGAGGGGGCGGAGTGTGTGCCAGGAACGTCTCAACTCCCTTCATACCCCCCGTGGACACGGCCTTGCAGCTGCACGTTAAGTGGTAAATTCTGACCCCAGAAAACATCGTCACCAAGCACGACCTGCGAACCATCACCAGTGCTTGCTGCTCAGCACGCAGCCGAGGGCCACAGAGGCCAGGAGCAACTTGGGAGAGACACTGCTGTGCAGAGAGGAGGAAGAAGACGCGCCACACACCAAAGGCTCCGCTTTATACGGCCTGATATCTGGAGGAAAGGCTGTCATTCCTTGGATCTGCGAAGAAAAGAGGAGACAGTGCAAATGAGCAGGTGACTGAAGAGCAGTGGGACTTCCAGAGGGGACAGAGGGATCAAGGGGTGGCTGCTGAACGAGCCAGATGTCACAAGGCTCAGGGCTTAGGAGCAGTGGCGCCGAGGGCCAGACACACTCCCGTGGAAAAGAGAAATACAAAACAGGCTCCATGGCTCATCAAAGCCTACTCGCATCCTCTTCCTGTGTCACCCCAGCTTTCGTGTTACAATAAATTTCCCTCTCCAGAGAGAGCGGAATCCTGAGTGCTCAGTCAAGCCAAGTAATCGGGAAACAAAACAGTTACCACACAGGTCAGATTACGAACGGATTTATGGAGAGTTGTCTGTCCCTTAGGTTTTCCTGTTGTGGCTTCAGGAGAAATGGGATCTTGGGGTTCCCAGAAGGTTAAAGCAAAGCAGGGCTTACCGACCACTCAGCATTGTCGGTCTTGGAACATCTCACATTCACCGGCAGCCCAAGGACAAGCTTATTGAAGGAGAGACCTTCTTTTTTAGTCCATTTAAATTTATTCATTGCATCCATGAAAGAAAGGTTTTTGTACTGCTTGGGGCTTTTGATTATGAAAGGCCAGGTCCTGAATTTAAAAGAAACAACCACAATTAGTCACATTCAGAACAAAAGCACTACATGCTTCCTTTATTTTTAACTTTCTAAAATAAGCACCCTATTTGTTCAGTTTTACACCTACAGATAACCAACAGAAAAAGCATTGTTGAATTCACTGAAAGAAACACATCCCAAAGATGGAGCCTTTTAAAAATGATAACCCCTGTTTTAGTAGCAGATGGGTATTATTTTTAGACAAAAAAAAAAAAAAATTGGCTGGGAAAACTTCCCCAGAACCTCACAATGCTTCACTTACTTATTTTGGTTAGTTAACAATAAAGCTGGGCGTCATTCGTTTCTGAAGAGTAAGAGACTAATGTGATAAAGAAACTTGTAGATTATTAAAAAGGTATGGAAACAGAAGTAAAATTCAAATCCATACAGCTGAAAAGCCTGACCCCTGCTGGCTGCCCTGTTTCAGTTTGCCTGAGAAGTGAGAAGGAAAATACAAAAGATTTGAATTTGAACCAGGGTTTTAAATTTTTTCTGGGAACAAAAATACCGTGCAGATGATAGAATTGTGCTTCTACTTGTTCCTCTAAAAACTGCATGTTAAATGTCTAACAAAGAAAGAAGAAATCACAGAAGCATGAAATGATATGCTTGGAAAGGTAGTCTGTAGCTGGTATCTCACAATAAATAAAAGTTTATATAATTGATTCCTAAAAAAAGAAAAAAAATCTTGGCACATCACAAAAATTCACATTTTTGTGAAAGAAATTAATCCACGGGCCTTCCAAGAGATTATCACAAATGACTAATAAGTAGATGATTCCCGTGGCACCCCAAGAGAATGTTCCAGTGAAAGGAAATCATTCCTTGAATCTCTGAGACAGAGCATGAATGAGCAGGGAGAGTAGACCATGGTGACAGAGAAAGGAAAGGAAAATGCTCGGATTTCCTATGACTTGTTAGTTCATTATCCATCACAGGAAGGAACATTTCTTCTAACTTGTCCTAAGCCTTGCATTCTCAAGTTTCAATGGGCAAGCAGCTTTGTCTTAATATTCTGACATTTGCTGAGCAATTTCTTTTTCTCCTCCTCACCATTAGAATGATATAAATTTAAAGAAGAACAAATCTCAATTTATTATTATGTGGTCCATTTTGGGAGTTTCCTGAATATCGTTTAACACTAACTTACTTTCTCGCCACATAGCTGATAGCATACCTCTCCTGGCAGCACCTTTTTGAAAAATAACTCCTAACATTACAGGTCTTTATTATTTCCTATATTAAATACAATTTTTATATTATTATTGACTATTGTCCCTTGTGTAATTGCTGATGCTCTTTTCATGTATCCCATTTTCATCCTTGTAGAATTTATCCAACTAGGATAGTGAAAGAACAAGGCCTTGGCTCTCCTATGCCAAGATGGTAAATTGCAACAAATTTTGAAATTAGTTATGTGTATTAAGTCATCAGCATTAGCTTAAACTCCTGGACATTTGCATTTGCAATTAAGAGAGTAATGGCCCTTCTAATTGAACCTATAGTTGGTGCTGGAGTTGGTAGGTTACATCTAAGAGATTTGAATCTCTGGGCTGCCCATTTGTGAGTTGGGCCCTGAGCCTCAGTGAAGTTGCAACACCTGCGCTCCAGTTCATTGGACGCACCCAGGGCAACTAACAAGGAGGTAAGGATGGACAACCCCCACACCAAGGAACCAAGAGAGTCTTCAACTGCAAACAAGAAAGTCCCATCCATCAGCCATATGGGGACCGGAGCCCTGTCTCAATTAGAGGTAGAGTGGGCATCACCATCCCAGAATCCTCAGGGTGGGGAATAAAATATGGACTAGAGTGGATTTCTGGTATTCTGCTATAGACTTATTGTGATTCTAGCAATAGAAGAAATTATATCATTGATATGGAGACAGTGGCCACTGGATGTGCTGAAGTCAGGGAGAGGGAAAAAGAGGTGGGATATGGCGGCATTTTCAGGTCTTGGAGTTGTCTTGAATGACATTGCAATGACAGATACAGGCCATTATATATCCTGCCATAACCTACAGAATTGAGTGGGAGAAAGCGTAAACTACAATGTAAACTATAATCCATGCTGTGTAGCAATGCTCCAAAATGTGTTCATCAATTGGAATGAATGTACTACACTAATGAAAGAAGTTGTTAATGTGGGGAAAAGTGGGGCATGTAGGGAGCAAGGCATATGGGAATCCCTTAATTTTTTTATGTAACATTTTATGTAATCTTAGTGTCTTTTAAAAACAAATAAAAATATATTTTAAAAAAAGAATGATGGAATATTTCTAAAACTCAGAAATTGTGTAGTTTAAGATTATAATTTTTTTCTGGCCTCATTTTTAGGCCCTATCTGTTCTGGTCTGATAATTTTTTATTATAGGTATTTTTTTTTATGTCTTAGAGCACATATTTTCTATAACTACAGTAGCAGACCATTTTTATCAAAGCCCATCCTTCAAGAAAATTTTTATTCATGATGAAATCAGAAAATCAGAAAACCTGTATTCTTTAATTGGCCTTGGCTAAAATTTTTATCTGAAGCCTTAGTTTAAATCTGGAATCTTGAAAAGAATGTTAACAAAATTGCTTTGAAAATACAGTGCAACCAGTTAGCCATTTTCCCTTATTAGATAAGAGAGAAGACTGTGGTATATTTACAATCTGCTAGTAATATTTAAATTAAATCTATATTTTTTACTTGAGCTTCTATCAAAATCTATTTAAAAAGGATACAAAAACTTTTTTCTTGCAATATAACAGATTTGTTTTCTTAATTCCAATAACTGTTGATTATACTTTGTGACCATAAACATTTGCTATTGCCGCCTGCAACTGGGGTAGAATATTGTGTTTACTTAATGTTGTAAACTTTATTTGTTATGGAGGTTAATTTTTACCAATTCATTAATTCATTTCTTAATTTTGCTAATATGTAAGTGTTTACTTCAATTAACTTTTTCATCACTCCAGACAGGAACTCAGTAACAATTCTTATGAATTAAAGGATCAGTGGCTTCTTTCAGATGAGAAAATTGCAAACATTAAGCTTAATGATGCCAATTATTATACACCCCACGCAGATACCAAACTCATGCCATTTTTAAGTTTTCACTGATACTTTCAATATTTTATGTCACTTCAGCCCCAATTCATATTCCTGAAATAATTAGGTCAAAATAGTCCATAATAAAAAAGAAAAGTCTATTTAAATCAGAACTATGGTGAGAGAAAAAGAAGAAAACTAATTAGCAAGAAATTTAACAAAGGCCACAAAGAGAACTCAGCAGTTGCTGGCATTATCCGCGCTCCATCACTCAAGTCAAAGAGCACCAAAGTTGAAGCCATTGGGCTTCGGCTCCCTCTCCCTTTCTCCCGCCCTCCTACTTCCCAGCTCTTCCCCTTAAGCATGCTCATTTCCTCTCTTTCACAAACACACAGAAAATGAATGCTTTCACTTTTTAAAAGAAAGTAAAACATTTTTGGGGAAACTGTCTCCCATCATCCCCAGGGGCTGAACAGGTAAGCAGACCTGATGCAAAATGCTCAGTCTGTGGACTTTCAACAGCCTCTTAAGCAAAGACAGAGGCTTTGAAGGTATCACAGCTCCTGAGGTTCCTATAAGGGGGGAATATTTACGAAGCTGGTGTTTCTTAAATATTTCCCCTCCCAAATAGCACACTAGGGTGGCCAATTTCCTGGAGATGGAAAGAGATGGATGGGGATGGAGGAAAGTGAGTGAGGTAGAATCTGCAAACTGAATTAATTTTTCTATATTCTATATCCTGAAATTTGCTGACATAGAAGTACAGAGTTCTGTTGTTTTTACCTGTGCATATAAAACCTGTCTTGTCTTGTGTTATATACCAATCAAGAATTTAAAAAATTAAATGATATTTTTCCAAAATCTTTGAGAAAAAATGACACTCCAAGCCAATGCATGGTATTTTTCCTGAGTCTTCATTACCACCTGTCACCTGTTAGAAGTCAGACCTAGAGCTAAGTTAACCCTGACTGAGATACTGAAAACGGAGTTGAGGAAGAAACATCATCCAATTCTTTTGCATGATGTAATAATAGATGTGTATTTACAGCAATAAAGAACTCTATGCATAAGAAATTTGTGAAATTTGCTAGTTCCTAATAGCTGAGTAGGAAAAATAATAGGCCATTAAATTCAGAATATTAGGAACTTTGATACTCTCTTCCCTAAATGACTAATTACCTTCTAGCTAAGGAATTTGTTTTTAATATTTGATCTTCACAGTTTCATTTATTTGTGTCCATATTCTCTCTCTCACACACACACATGCTTATATTCCAGGCAAGCATATCGAATATTATCTTTTTAAGTCACTAAATTGAGCATACTTTATTCACTTTACAGAATTATGAAGATAACTTTTTAATGTTTAAATAAAAATTGATGTCACCCATACTTTCATTAGTGAGACATGAGAAAAACAATGTGTACTATATGACTAGGATCTTTGTAGCCTTCAATCCTAACTTCTTCCTTTAATTGAAGTAAATGTATCTTTGTTGACTTTTACATGCTTTACCTTATGCAGAGATCTTAAAGTGTTATAAAATAAGAATAATCAGCATCAAACTAAATTTAAAACATCTACTGATGATCTAAATTCTCTATAATGGTTTAAGATTAAAGGTGTAAGAATTGATACAATCCAGAATTAGTATCAAACAAAAACTTGATGTGAAAGGGGGCTATTTCTATTTGTATACAAAGACCTTTTAAATATACTAAAAGCTACAGCTCAGCTCTATTAAAATTAAAATAATTTTAAATTAAATATTAAGAATCAAATTTACTTCTCAGAAAGATAAGGCGCCCATTTTGAGAGACAGAAAATCAACTTACCTAGGGAAATGCTTGGGGAAAAATCATCAACCTGTAATCACTTAAAATGCCACAAGGTGGCGCTTTAATATCTACTAAATCAGGTAGGCGAACTAAATCTGAATTTTTGGCAGCCTTGCGGGTAATAGTGTATAGTGTAATCATTGTAACAGATGACATCTTAAAAGGCTTTGCTGCTATATAAGCCAGTATATTCATATTCAGTGAGATTGCTCAGCATAAAGTGACAGGTATAATCATGGTCATTAATTTACTGTAGATAAGTGGAAAAAAGACATAGCTAAAAATCCAATCCAAGGGTTTATAGGAGACAGAAACGACTGAGGCTGGGTAACCCGGGGAACATGGTATCCAACCTCTCTGAGATGGCACCTGTAATGTCTGATATTTACCTTCCCCTCTTCCTTCCTACAACTGTGCTCAGGTTGCTATACCAGCACACTTCCTACTTCTCATCTCTACCCTCTCCAACCTACCTACATCATGCACCCAGATTATCCATGGAAACAAAAAAGAAAACACAAAAAGGATAAATTCTGAAACTATGACTGTGTATCCTGAGCACTTTTCTTAAAGAGACTAAGCTATAAACCAAAAAAGAAAAACAAACAACAACAAAAAACATATCTTTGTAGGAGCAAGTTCTTCTGCCATCACTGGGACTGGATATTAGTTAGGAATATTAGGGAAGTTATTAGAAATTAAAACAGTTATATTTCTACACACCTGGGCTAAGGTGTTAAATGTCAACCCAGATACAAATGCAAATAAAAGACATTATTTATATAACACTGTAATTCATACAAATAAATAGGGCTATATTATATTATGATTCAATATTGATGGGTAATTTTCCTTTGTAAATCCAATCTAAACTCTGAAACGTGTTTTCCTAAAAAGGTAGCAAAAGTTACTGCAATATACAAGGGTGGAGTAAGTTCCAATTTTTCAACAAAAATAAAGCAATTCATATTGGTAGATTCATACCAACCAATAGGAAAGTTTAAAAGTTTAATGATATGTATACCTGGTCTCCCTGCTCTACCAAAATTGAAAAGCAGATGTAGGTGAATTTGTGGACACCTTTCTTTCTGAGCCTCCCTGAAAGTCTCACACCTGTTTTTGATATGTTTGCTTTGTTTTGTTTTGTTTATTAGACAAGTTGTGAGTTGACAAAACAATTATGCATATACCATACAGGATTCCCACACATTGCCTGAACAACAATAATTTACATTGTTGTGCCACATTTGTTACAAATGATGAAAGAACATCATCCTACTATTATAACTATCTATAGTCTGTAGCTTATATTTGATGTATTTTTCCCAAACTCATTCCTGTTTTAAAAGTCTTATCACTAGTATCTTACTAGTTGGGAATAAAGGGGGGAGGGAAGGAAGAGACATGGAAGGTCTAACCAAAGAAAGAGTGTCTATATAAAGCTATACCACAGACTCTCTCTATCAAACAAATAAGTATATGATCAAAAGAAAAACCAGTAAAGCAAACAAAAAATATTACCAGACTTTCACATCTGGCCATGTTGGAGTGACTGACACAAGCTCTATCCTTCTGTAAGAAACTCACAAACTGGACAAGCAATGTAAAAGAGCTGTATTCGGACACTGGAAAACAGGCAGCATAGAACTGTGATCCCCAAAAGAAAGTAAACAAATGAGGTCAACTCTATGTTCAACCCAGCTTTGTGCCGGGCACTTTCCGAGACCCTTTCTGGAGCACCATGCAGGAAGGGGCATTCTCAAACAGAGAACAACCATCTTGCTAAGTTAAGAAGGCAGATCACAGTTAAGAAAATTTGAGGCAGCTGGAGTTTTCAAGGCAGAGCACCGAAGAGGATAAAACTATGTAGAGAAGGCATACGTAGGGATCACTTGAATCTGTAATTGAGTAATAAGCCAACTGTATATAGGGAGAAATTCCATGAATCTAAGCTAAACACAATCAGGTACCTGGAAGCCGAACTATTTCCAGAGCTCACTGAGGGCTGACCGATATTCAAGCGTCAATAAGCCAGAACACTAAGTGGGTACTGGAAAATGAGTCAGGCCTTAGAAGTAGAGCTGAACCAGGCCTGGTAAATGGCTAGTCTAGACTCACCCTAACAAGGTTCTTTAAAGAAATAAAAACAATCTAGCACACATGCACATAAAAGTCACAATGTCCAGTATCCATGTCTAATAAAAAATTACTAGGTATGTGAATAAACATGTGCATGAGACCCTTAATGAGGGGGACAAGTAGTCAATACTCAGACACTTAGAATTGACAGAGCGAAGAGTTAGTAGACAATATTAAAACAGAAACAAGAACTATTATTATTATAAAAGACACATGCACAAAACCTCTATACTAAAACACAAAACAGTGCAAAGAAAAATGAAAGAAGACCAACATAAATGAAGAGAGAGACCATATTCATAGATTAGGAGACTCAGTATAGTTAGTTCTCACATATTGATTCAGATTTAGCAAAATCCCAATCAAATCCCGACAGGCTATTTTTCTAAGAAAATGACGAGCTGATTTTAAAATACATATGTAAATGGAATGAAACTAGAATAGACAAAACAAATTTGAAGAAATAAAAGAATGACAAGGTTTGTGGACTTCTACTCTCTTATTTCAAGATTACTATAAAACTAATAAAGTGTGACAATAATTAAGAAAATTTTGGGTCGAGATATAGTCAATACATGGTCAACTAATTGTCAACAAAGTTTCCAAGGTTATTCAATAGAAAAAGAATATATCTTTTTCATCAAATGGCTCTTGATGAACTTGATATCTGGACCAGAAAAAAAAAATGAACCTCAACATTTACCTCAAGCCACATACACATAAATCAATTCAAAATGGATCATCAGCCTAAATGTAAATGTTAAAACTACACAAATTTTAGGGAAAGAAAAATAGGAGAAAATCTTCACAATTTTGGTAGGCAAAGATTTCTCAGGATAGCAAAAGACAGAATACCAAACATGAACTTCAAAGAACACAGTTAAGAAAACAAAAATCAAGCCACATACTGAGAGAAATTATTCGTAGGCATATATCTGGCAAAGGACATATCTAAAATATATAGAATCTTACAAAATACAAATAATTCTCACAACTCCATAATAAAAGATCAAGAAGCCCAATTAAACAATGAAACAAATTGGAACAATTTAAATTGGAACATACATAAAGGGTCAATAAGTTTGTGAAGAGATGCTCAACATCAATAGTCTTAATAGAAATGAAAATAAGTCACAATGAGATACCACTTTATATCCATTAGAATGAACAAAATTTAAAAGATTGAAAACATAAGACAACAGCAAGAATGTAAAGCAATAGGAACTCATACATTAGTGATGGAAATCTAAAGAGATACAATGATTTTTAAAACATTCTGGGAATCTTATAACATGAACAGAAACTTAGTATACAACTCAGTGATTCTATCATCAGGTATAAACTCAGAGAAACAAACACATATTAGTCCATACATAAACGAATAGGAGTATTTGTTAGCAGCTTTCTTCATAATAGCCAGGAACTGGAAACACCCCAAATGTCCTTCAATTGGTGAGTCTATACAGAAATCATAATGTACCCATACAAGGGAATATGATTCAGCAATAAAAATGGAATGGACTACTGATACATATAGGAACACAGATAAATCTCAGAAATATTCTTAGTATAAGAAGCTAGATACAAAAGAAAACATACTATATGATCCCATTTATATAAAATCCTAGAAAAGATCAAATTAATATATAGTGACAGAAAGCAAATCTGCATTTTTCTGGGCTCTCTGTGTGTGGAAAGCAGATTTATCTCCAGATGGGCATAAGGGAACTTTCTGAGAAATGGAAATATTCTTCATCTTGTCTGTGACCAGGTTAAATAAGTGCATACATCTGACAAACTCTTCTAACAGGAGGCTTAAAAGAGGTGTATTTTATTGTACGTAAATTATACCATAAATATTTGACTTAAAATACATACATACATAAATACTAGAACTAAAAATGTATCTTCAATAAGCAGACAAATTAAAGAGGACAGCCTAAAGCCATACACTTCACATCTAATTTTTACAAGGAAATCTGACCAACATGGCAAAACTCCTAATCCTCTTCATACTCCCTGACTAGAGAAATGAATATTGGGGAGTACACAGTGAAGTGTGCTCCAGGGCTGCAACAGATTTGATGGCATAATATTAATATAAAGCCTGGGACCTCCTTCCATAGAAAGGGGCTCAGTCTTGTTGAAGATTGAATCCCCCATAAAGACACACTCAAGTCCTAATCTCCTGGTCCTGGGGGTATGAACGTATTTTAGATGTTACTTTTAAAGTGTGGACTCATTTGAAGATCCTATTTGGATGAGGCCAGACTCAATCAGTGTGGCCTTAACCCATATGACTAAAGTCCTTATAAGCAAAGGAAATTGGTCACAAAAGTAGAAAACAGAAATCAGTGGAAATCAGAGGAATAGACATAAGGAGAGGGATATCACCACTCCATGGAAAATCATGGGAAAGCTGCAGGCTGGTCAAAAGCAAGCCCTGACAATACTGTGATGTTGGACTTCTAGACTCTGAAATAATGAGACAATAAGTTGATGCTGTTAAGCCAACAGGTTGTGTGGTATTTGTCATAGCAGCCCTGGTAAACTAAGACATGCCCAAATCAGCTAGAAATCCTCCTCAAACATTTAATAAACTCTCAGGAACATTTAATAAACAACTCAAGTATTCTAATATAGAGTACAGGGTCCCGTCCCTACTCAACCCTTTATTCTCAAAAGACACAAAATTATGGGCAGAGGGGGTGGGGTGAGGGGGTGAGGGGCATATGGGGACCTCATATTTTTTTAATATAACATTAAAAAAATAAATAGAAAAAATGAAATAAAATTTTAAAAAATGCCATTAAGATTATATTTAAAAAAAGACACATAAATAAGTCATCCAATCATCAAACTGTGATGAGGAAAGAAAGAAAATTACTGTCAGATATGCTTGGGAGGAAGTCAAGAATTCACCTACATTGTATCAAAACAGAAAGAAGTTTTGGATAAAATTGTCTTAACATAAGCAAGAAATGACATAAGCATGAAAATATAGGGAAGAAAAAGAAATTATGTCACCTTGCATGTAAAAAGAAAAATACTGAGTCTAAAAGAAAATATAAACCCAATTATTTGGGAACGAATTCCCACAAGTATAAAAACATGACTTCAATCAAACAAGAACTCAAATATTAGATGATACAAACAACAGAATGAGATGAAAAGGGAGCCTGCAGACCAAAGGAAATAAATTTAAGATGACATAAATTTACTAACTAAGTTAGAAACAGCAAGAAGGAGACAAATAACTCCGAAAAGCTATTTTTTTATTTTTTTTAAATTTTAATAGACATAATAAAAGAAAATTTCTCTGATATTTAAAAACACAGGAATATATATATTGAAAGAACATTTTTTATTTCAGGAAAACTTAATTCAGAATGCTAAATATTAAAATAGCTTTGATTTAACTTATGAAACCTACATGTAAAGGAAGAAATCTTCCATTCATATAGGGAGAATACCCAAGAGAGGAAGTATAGAGAGAAAAGGAAATATGACCCCAAAGTATTATATCCACCAAAATGCTGTGCAAATATAAATGCAGAAATCCTTAAACACAAAAGAACTCAAGGCACAAAGCACCCAAATGCCCCTTTTGATTAAACAACTTGAGGATAAGATCCCAATGAATCAAATTAAAGAAACTGGAAGTGTAGAAATCATATACAAATTAGGCATCATCACAGAATCTGTTTAAATATAAAAGTTGCATTAAATAATATGGAGATTATAGTTTCAAAAGTAAAAGTACTATGAATATTAAAAATGTTGAAAATTCAAAAGTAATAATATAAAAAATATATATTTGGAGATGTAGAGAAAATATGAAAGTGTTAAGGCCCTCATTTTTCATGACTTAATTTTCAAACATGTAATTTAAAAAAACAGTCCAAATTTTCAAGTCTTTTATCTCTTTACTCAATATGTGAGAGGCACTTTATAAAATACCATCTATCATGGTTACAAACAACACTTATTCGAAGTTCAACAATTGCTTCAGTTTTACTTTAGTTTCTTTACCTTCTGACACATTAAAACAAAATTAAAATTCAATGTTTTCATTCAAAACAGTCACACACATTACAATCTTTATAATAACATTTAATCTATTCATCTTTACACCTAGAAAGATATTTGTAATAACATTCAAATAATGTTGGCATTGTATATGTCTAAGTAACGGCATTTGAGGTGCTTGCTCTTGCCTTCTGTACAAATTTTCTGCAATAACTGAATTCTTGAAAAAAAGCATGTGAGATTTTCACATAATATAAAAACAAAGTGATTTTTCCTGCAAAGAAAAAAAAAGAAACATCTCATTTGATTTTTTAAAATATAAATAAAATAAATAATACAGGACCTTACCAGTGCATAAATGTCATGTCATCTGTACGGTGTTGCTGCGTGGCGCTGCAGGGAGTGCATGATTTAACTGAGCTCATTATTTCCTCTCTTACCTAACCTTGGTGAGTTTTTTTTAAATTTTCTTTTAGCCTTTCTGGATATGTAGGAGGCAGAGAAAAATTGTATCACCCAGAACAGACAATGAAATTGAATCAGATGTGATTGTCTTTATTTTTCTACCAGCACAACCACTAATCCTAGAATTGCTACAGACTGTTTACAACAAAACACAGCCCCTAAGTAATCATTATAGTGAAAGCAAAGGAGAGAAGATTTGAGGTCATATCTTATACCATACCCTTTTTTTTTAGTACTGTACCCTGAAGCCAAATTAGCAATATCCTTTTGCACAAGACAGAAAAATAAAAGCACCCAAGCCACTTTCTCCCCTTCTGATCTTTTAGCCAGTACCTTGTTGGTTTGGCCTTCAACATCATTTATGACACTGTGATGATGAACTGGACTTAAAAGCCTGATTTAGAGTCTAATGATGTGTTTTTAAATAGAGGCTCTTTTTACTTGCATTTTTGAAGAATAAATAAATTTAACCATGAACTTAAATGGTTTCATGTGGGCAACATTTCAAAACTGGCTTTGTTGTGCGAAGCAATTCTCCCCGTTCTTCCAAGGCATGAAAAACACAACGTCCATGTTTCCTGGCATAGACTAAAGGTTTGGACACTGGCTGAGTTCTCTGGAAAAGGGAACTGAGCATTTTAGAGGCTTCACATCAGTTAGAATACAAAATAAAATAATTGGGCCATAGAATGCACTTCCTTCATCATGTAAGCATACATCTTTGATGGCCCATTTGTTTTCCATGTTTTCTCAAATTATCCTTTGATGAGGAAAAGTTTCTATCAATATGTAAAAAAATAGTCCACAAGAAAAAAAAAAAGACTACTTAAGTCTTAATAAAGAATAATATCAATATGTTAAAAACAAGACTTTATCCTAGTCTTTTTTTTCACTTTATATGTTTTTATTTATTTTTAATATACTTTTTATTTATTTTGAAAAGATACTTAGATTACATAAAATGTTACATAAAAAAATATAAGGAATTCTCATATGCCCTACTCCCCACACCTCCCACTTTTCCTCAGATAGACAACTTCTTTCAGCAACTTTCTTTCTTGATGAATGCATTTTGGAGCATTGCCACACAGCAAGGATTATAGATTACATTGTGGTTTACACTCTCTCCCACTCAATTCTGTAGGTAATAGCAGGATATATAATGGCCTGTATCTGTCATTGCAATGTCTTTCAGGTCAATTCCAAGTCCTAAAAATGCCCCCATATGACACCTCTTTTTAACCTCTCCCTGACTTCAGCACCTTCAGTGGTCACTGTCTCCATGTCAATGATTTCTATCCTAGTCTTCTTAGATTGACATTTTATGTGCTGAGTTTGTATTTGTATTAGTATTTTATTTGTTTGCATATGTAATTATTTATTTTGCATTAAAAGGCAGTACAATATATGTATAAATCAGGATAACAGAGTATGAAACATAGATTCCCTATGTACTATGTGATGTTGTGATGTTTCTTAATCTCTTAGTTTTTTCATCCTCTATAAAACTGGGGTTGCCTGTTGTGCTATACCTGCTATAAATGTGTGAAAATAAACTAAACTAAAATGTGCCTGTGAAAATATTTGGTAAATTACAAACTAATTTGCATATTTTATTATTTATATTTTACTAGAAACAGATTTCTGGTGGTCATTGGTTATTTGGATTAGGTACTCAGGAAAACATGTCTTCTAAATGGTAAGTTTTACTAAAAAGAGTGTTCGTATAATCCATAATTTATAATCATAGTATTATTTAAAGGTAAAAATAGATGATACTTAGATTGTTCTTCAGCACTGCCTTTTACCACATCTTCATTAAGTGGTTTTTTAGCCTATCCTTAAATTTACTTCCTCAAAAATTGATGTCTACCCTTTGCCTAGCTAAGCCAGTCTCTTGTATTTTGAAATCTCTAATCATTAGAAAACTCTTCCTTTCATCAAAACATATCTACTATCCCAAAATTTCCACTATCATCCTAATTCTTCTTTCCAGTTTTATAAGAAGAGATGAAATCCTTTTCCTACATTAATCTTAATATATACAGAGCAGAATTCTCAATTTCTACTTTAAACTTGTTCCCCTAACACCATTCACACTTCACCCTTGAACCTTTATTCTTCTCTTTCCCTCACCACCTCCTGAGATGTAGTCAATCCACAAGTCCTGTGAGCACTACCTACAAAAGATAACCTGAATATTATCAGCTCAAAAACTCTCATACCACCACCTTGGTCCAAGATGTCATCAACTCTCAACCACAACAACCACAACAGTCTCCTGACTGGTACTCTTCTATCCAATCTTTCCCTCTTAGAGTCTTTTCTCAAAACGGCAGCCAATTTGACTTTGGTTTTACCACATAACAGTTTCTCTTTGCATGTAAAACCCCAAGTCCTTGTGTTGCCTGTAAAGCCCTACATGATCTGGTCACATTTTCTCTCATACCTCTTTCCTTAATCTCTACCTCACGTCACACTGATCCAATCAAACTCACCTTCTGACTGGTCCTTGAATATCCCAAGTTAACACCCAGCATTGGGCCATAGCTGGCTCCTCATCATTTAGGTCTTTGTTCATATATCATTACCATTACCATTCTATCAACAATAGCTACATACTTCCTCCCCTGTCTTGATTTCATTACCTCTACCACTGTCTAAAATTTCAAATTTATATTTGTTTATTTGCTTACCTCTCTATTCCTCTAGCAATATAATTTCAAAGACTAATATTTACCTTATTTACTCTTTTATCTTGAGTAGTTTCTATGATCAGCAATCATACAGAAAGGAGTTAGGATAGCAGGCCTGAGACACCTAATCTTGGGAATGCCCAGTCAAAGTTAATCCATGGCTGACATCTGGGAACCTGACTAGTAAAAAGTAGCCTACACTGACAAAAAACTTTCCACAAATGACAGAAGTGGCTCAGGGTGCCTAGACAGTTGGTACAAACAACATGGTTTATACTGAACACCTACTTTTCTTCTGGGAATCTGGAATTTCCATATATGCAAGGCAGAGGGTAGTTAAGTGACCATTCTCAAAGAAATACCTGCGCACTGAGTCCTTAGTGAGTTTCTCCAGTAAACACTTCATGCAGGTTGTCACAATTTGATGATGATTGAATTATATGTGAACTCTTTGACTCTACCAGGAGATAACTCTTGGAACTTGGCACTTAGCTTCTTCTAGATTTTGCTTCATGTGCCTTTGCTTTTGTTTATTTTTCTTTGTCTACTTCCACTGGAATAAATATTATCCATGAGTCCTGTAGGTCCAACTAGTGAATCACTAGAGCTGGGACTGGTCTTGGGGATCTTCAATACAGCAACCAAGAAGCTTACCTAGTTTCCCCAGTTGAAAATAATGAAGTAGAATAGAACATAAAGAATCCCATAACATATTAACGATGCCAATATAAAAATAAGGTCTTTCCTTCTCTAAAGTCCATTGCCCATCTCATGAAATTCATTTACTACTTACGTGACTGGCCTGTAGATCTCCTTAACACCAATAAACTTAAGTTGTTCCATAATGTCTGGAATACTTGCACATCGAGTAAGATTAATTCTTGGATAATAAAGAAGGTATGAGAGACACATTTCATTCCTGGTGCTTAGTCCTCCCTGAAAATGGATATCTTTTATTCAGAAAAATATATGTTCCACCATCATCACTTCTAACAAGCCACAAATGTCACAATATTAAAAGATATGAATATTTAAAGATAATAAATTTTAAAGCTGAAGAGTAATAATCCAAATGACAATATGGCTTTTTTAAAGGTCTTAACACATTTAAAACTAATAAAAATAACTTCCATCTCTGAAAAGCGACCTTTCTTAACTAACTTAATATTCTCCTTAAAGTTCTGTTTATATGATATAAAATTCTCACCACAGGGAACAATTCAGAGGGTCATGGTGATGATTGATTAACATGATACCAATAAATCTAGGCAAGTTGAATAAAGGCAAGTTAGTTATCTTGTAGGGGAAAAATAGACCCTCCCTCAGAAGATCAAATTCCAGAGGTATTACAACATATTAATTCAATGTCCAATTTTTAAACAAAAATTACTAGACATTAAAAGAAACAGGAAACTATAACCTATCCTTAGGGGGGGAAAGTTGGTCAATATAAGTTGTTTGTGGAAGGATTCAGATGCTGAATTTAGAAGACAAAGACTCAGGTATAGGCATAATCAAAGAATTAAGGAAAAACATGTTTAAATATTTAAAAGCAAATAAATTCAAAATGAGTGAACAAAATGAAAGGCCACCAGAGAAAGGAAAGCATAAAAAAGAATCACATAGAAATTCTGTAGCTGAACAGTAACATAACTGAATAAAAATTCACGGGATGAGCTCAGCAGCAGAGTGGAAATGACATAGGAAAGAATCAATGAACTTCAAGCTACCAATAGAAATTATCCACTCCAAATAACAAAGATAAAAATACTGAGGAAAAGTGAAAACATCTTAGAGACCTGTAGGATGATATTAAATGTTCCAGTATGTGCAAAAGTAGTCCCAGAATGGGAGGGGAAAGAAAAGTGGGGGAGAAAAAAATTTGTAGAAATAATGGCTGAAATCTTCACAAATTTAATGGAAATAATTAATTTATAGATGCAAGAATCACAACAACCCCCTCATAAGATAAATACAAAGAGAGCCATACCTAGACACATCATAGTCATATTGCTGAAAGCCAAAGACAAAGAGAAAATCTTGAAAGCAGCAAGAGAAAAATGACACATCACATAAAGGGGTACAATGATATAATTGACAGCTAAAATCTCATCATAAATGATATATGTAACAAAAGACATTGGAATTTCACATTCAAGGGCTGCAATGAAAAAAGAAACTGTCAACCAAAAATCCTATATCCAGTAAATCAATCTTTCCAATACAAAGGTGAAAATTTAGTAGTATTTTTCATGGCTATAAATTAATGTAGTGGCTAATATGTAATTATTTTACAAATTGCAAAAATAAAATGGCTGCACTTGATGAACAAGGCAGAATTGGGCAAAGAGAGAAACCAATCCAAAAATGAGACTTCAATTGATGTCTAAATATCATATTTAATCCTAGGACAGTGGTGGCCATATTGAATCGGTCCAAATTTTAGGAAGGGAACTGGACCTTCATATGCTCATAACAGCCCATAATTGGCTTCTGGATGTCCCCTGAGAGGGAGCATAACTTTAGGTGAGGCATTTCTTGCTGGAAAGGGCAATTCCCAGTGAAAGGCACTGTTATGAAATGTTATCGTCTGATATTGCCTGTAGTTGGAGTTTGGCTTTGTTAGTCCTGAAAAAGGTGTCTAGGCAGAGTACCCAAATATCCACTACAATAGTAATTTTTTGTTTATTATGTCTTTAATAAAATATTTCATGCAAGCAAATATTATATATAAGGCATGAGAAAAAATAAAACCAACATCACTGTACTGACATCCCCCTTACCCATCCTCAAACCTTTTTCCTGACCCCAATCAAAGAAGACCATTACTTAATATTTTCAGTACCATTCTATTGTTTTTGTTACAGTTTTCATTCAGTTTATCTATGTATATATCCCTAAGCTATATAGTGATTAGTTTTGTATGTTTCTTAACTTTTCAAACATACTATATATTCTGCGGCAAACTTGCTCTTTTCAATGAACATTATGTTCCTCAGACACATTCATGTTAATATATGTAGCTTTAGTTGAGTAATTTTCATAACTATGCACTATTTTTCATTATATGAATATATTATGATGGATTTGCCTGGTCTCATTTTGATGAATAATTGAGCTGTTCCCAGCCTTTTGTTCCTGTGCTGTTATATGTTACTATGAATATTTTTGTATGTTTACTCCTGAAATACATTCTGCAAAAGCATTCCATGTTTAAATCTTCCTAAGAAAAAACTGGGTAAAGCATATATGAATCTTTTACTTTACTAGATAATTTTCCCTCAAAAAAATTCCTGATTTTTTCCCAAAGTAGTTTTATAAATTTGCATCCCCACTAGCAGTGTATGAAGGTTCCAGTTTTAGTAATTTGCAATTGAAATCTTTAACTATTGCCTCACTGGAGGATATAAAATATCTCATTCTGGTTTAACATTGCATGTCTCTGGTTTAAATGAAATTGAGCATTTTTCATATGTTTATTATATATTTTGGTTATTTATGAGGAACATTTCTGCTTTTTATTGTATATTTATCTTTTGTTACTGATGTATGGAATTTCTTTTATATGATGAATGCTAGCACTTTGTAGCTGTGCATCACAATTATCTTCCCAATTTAAAATTTGTCTTTTCACTTTCTTAACAGTGCATTTTGGTGAATAAAAGCTTTAAGGTAGTTAAATTCATCCATCTTTCTATTTATAGTTTTTGCTTTTTATTTGTTTATTGGGAAATCTTTTTCTACCTCAAGGTAAAAAAGATATATCCAAATACTTTCCTTTTAAAAGATTTAAATTTTTCTTTTCCACATTTAAATTTTAATCTACCTGGATTAAATTTTTGTGTGTTCTGTGAGATAATGGCCCAAATTTATTTTTGTCACATGGATACCCAATTGTACCAACATCTTTAGTGAACGTCTATCCTTTTCCTAATTTATCTGAATGCCACATCTACCATAAACCAAGTTCCCATCTATATTTTTTGTGGATCTGTTTCTGGTATCCTCCTTCTGTTCCACTGGTTTAATTTTTGACCAAATACATAAAAGTCCAATACATAAAAGCTCTTGGATTTTTTATTGGAATTACATCAAACTTGTATATCAATTTGAATAGAAGTAATATCTTTATTTTTCTGAGCCTTCTTATCCATGAACATGGTATCTCTTAATTTCTTTAGCTGTGCTTTAATATCTCTGACTATATATTTATAATTTTCCCATAAAGATCGAACAAAAGTTATGTTAAATTTTTATGTATAAGACTTATAATTTACAGATAGTTGCACTAAAATATAGTTAATTTATATGTTATCATTTGGAGAAAGGGTTTTGATGTAGAAAATCACAATACCTGTGGATGATGTGTTTTGCTTCTTCCTCTATGAATCTTTGTATCTTGTATTTTTTTTATTTTCCAGTAAACTGCTGAATAGAAGCTGTGATAATAAATATCTTTGCCTTCTAGCAGAAGGCAAATTGCTAATAAGGAAGCATGTTTCTATTTAAAAATGCTTTACTATTTCATTAAGTTTGATACTTGCTAAACATTTTTTATAGATAACCATTATTTGGTTAAGGCAATGTCCTTCTATTTTTGGTTTGCTAAATGTCTTTTCTTTCTCCATCAGTGACTTAAGATTTATGAATGCTTTTTTTTTTTGTCCCTATTGAGATGATCATATGTCTTTTTCCTTTAAATTTTAAATGGTGAATGGCATGAATATATTTTCTAATAGAAAACCATTATACCTTCCTCAACTAAACCCAATTTGATCCTAACATCACATTTTTATATAATGCAGGATTTGGTCTAACACTATTTGTCACAGATAATTCCATCTTTATGCATGTTATTGGTCTCTCTCATACTGTCCTTATCAAATTTTAATATTAAGACTATGTTAGCTTCAAAGAATGAGTTGGGGGGAGGGTTTTCCTCTTTCTGTGTTCCTTGGAAGAGACTGAGCAAGGCATAAATTATCCATTTCTTGAATGTTTGACAGAAACCTTCAGTAAATATGTTAGGACCAAATTTCCCTTTGGGCATATGTCGCAAGGTCATAGAAAAGCATGCAATTTGTTCTTCCTTTAGAAATCTTGATTTATCTGACTAAGTACAGTTTCAAGTAGATGGTTAGTTAATGACCAATATCATCTTGGCAAGAAAATGACTGAAAAACAAACAATAGCTTTTCATGAAAGAGTCAATAAATTGTACTATAAATATTACCATAGTATCCTCAGTTAATCTGAAGTTGGATTTCACGTCTATGATGTTTCATGCTCAAGATTTTCATAAATTATTTTTACTTTTCTTCATCTAAAATCAAGGTTATTCTTCCTTCTTTGCAATAAATTTTAACAATAATAAAAAAATGTTTCTTACCCAAGTCATCCGTCCTCTATCTTTTGTGTTGTAGCGACACTCAGTAATTAGGTTATCTCCCTAAAACATAAAAGTAAAAGCTTTCAGCTTAAAGTGTCATGCTGTTTTATTCATTGAATACATCTGTAGGCCAACAATTAATATTTGCTGTATGAATGGATGGGTTAGGAAACTGGATTCAGAAGAAGGTCTTTGATGTATTTAATCCAAGGATTGTGAGTGTAATAAGCAAGCAGGCAAACAAATAAGGCTCTCTGAGCTCAGGGCAGACTCCACGACTTGCTAACTGTATGACCTCAGGTAAGGAGCTGAACCGTGTGGCACAATTGTTCATCTAAAAGGTAAGGATAAAAATAGCATTTTCTTTGCACAGCTGTCATGAGGAGGTTAAATGATATAAAGACATGTAGCCTTTAGCACAGATTAAGCACTTAATAAATGTTAGTCATAGATACTAGTTATTGTGTTTTACCTCTTCATTTGTGTTTTTCTTTTAAGATCTTTAGTCATGTTTAGTCATGTCTTATTTTCTTACAACGGAACCATGAGGCTAATTAATAGTAATTTGTTGTGCCAGTGTTTTCCCACGTTTTGAACATAACAACCCACATAGATATAATAATATACCACACAGATGAGCGGAGGAGGCCAGAAGCAAAAGTCCTGAGGTGCCAGGTGCCCTCCTATTCAGACAGCGTAGAGATGAATATCTCTACTGATCTGCAGGCACACAGTCAGGAAGCTCTGAGGTAACACAACACAACTGGCTGGAACACCCTGAGACTACACAGCAACAGAGGAGTCCGTGAGAATCCTGACAAGATCAGTGATTCTCAAACTGCATCTTTCCACACTCTGGGTATGTCAAAGAATTTTGAAAGGAGTATAGAACTGGAGCGGTGGATTTAAGGGATAATCATTGGAAAAACAGGAGGATCCTCTTTTCTTCCTAATTCTTTTGTTTTTTCATCTTCTTTCCTTCCATTTCATAGTACTATACCTTCTCCCTGGCAGATCATCCCATCTAAAAACGCTGTCCTAGGATTTTATAAAAAGTTAGTATAATTACTCTCATTTCACAAATAGTTTAAGATTCGGACCTTTGGAGTGGTGTTGTGATGGTTAATTATATGTGTCAACTTGTCTAGGTTACAGTGTCCAGCTATATGATCAAACACTGGCCAAGATGTTGTTCTGGATGTATTTGTAGATGGGATTAGCATTTAAATTTAGTTGACTTTAAGTAAAAGAGATTAACCTTAGTAATGTGGGTAGGCCTCATCCAATCAGCTGGAGGCTTTCAGAACAAAGAACTGAGGGTTCCAGAAAGAAGAAATACTGTCTCAAGATTACGCCAGCTACGTATCTCTGAGTTCCCCTGATGGATTTGGGACTTAAGACTGCAACACCACTCTTACCAGAATTTCCGGCCCATGGGCCTGCCCTACAGCTGTCAGCCCCCACAACCTCGTGAGCCAATTCCCTAAAACCAACCCTGTCGCTTCTATTTCTCGGGAGGGCAAAGGTAGGAAATTGGGTGACTATTGATCTTCTACCACCATGGAATAAAATATATTGCAAAATGATGCATCATAAAATTAAAGAAAAACCTCATTATTGTAAGATATAAGATTTTCTATCTACCATAACCGTAAATATGGTTGCAAGTTGGATTACACAGCATAGTATAATTAGCTATGCTGAATACCTATATCAAATGAATGAATTATCCTTATATTCAATTTTATACTGAAATGAAACTTCTAAAAATTATTCTATCTACTCAAGATACATAAGAAAGCATCGATTTTTACCATTACTGGAATTGCGACCCAAAGGATTCCTAATAGGAGAGTCAAACAAGTAAAGAATAATATTTAATGCTCAGAATCCGAGTCCATTTTTAAAATCAACAACTTGATTTGTCCCTGGGAACATTAGAAAAACAAGGTTCCGTTTTGGAAAACAGCTGAAACGCCATCAATCCAACCGGGTTGTGCAATGCCCACAGTGGTGGCTGGAAGAATGCGGGTACAGGAGCAGCAGAAACCTTACCAAATCTTGGCAGAGAGAAGTCTTATGACTTTTCTAATGGTCAGTGAAAAAGAAAAAAAAGAAACCTCATACTGGTAAAATTGTTTGTTCTTCCTTCAGATACTGAAACTCCTGGAAATTGAAGTCAAAGTTGTCATCGTAAGCCAGCAATTTCAACTCCTCCCCTTTGCGAAAATGCCGCAGCCTGATGCCTCTGCCGGCCAGGTGAGCGTGGAGGAGAACGGCAAACACGTGCACGCCGCTGGGCTCCTCCGCTTCCAGGGCCTGCAGGGGACGCACAGCAGGGTCCCATCAGCCCAAACAGGTGCATGTCCAGACAGTTGAGCTTAAAGCACACTTGGAGCGACAACAGAGAAGCAGAGCTAAAACAATTTACGTGAACTCTAGAGCTGCCAAACATTTTGAATGTGAGGTTTTCATGACGCTTCTACTACATTACCTTTTGTGTTACATTTGCTGGGAGATAAATAAAGGTGCATGAGGGGGCACTCCATTACTGGGGACCCCCCAGACCACCTTCTAAATGCTCTGTTTCTTGTTCCTTCCTTTAGGAGATACAAGGTAGTCAACACTTCTGGCAAAAGGATCTCAGTACGTTAGTAAACTGCAAATCCCAAATTTTAACAGGAGAAATTATTCCTACTTTTCCAGGTAGGAAAGCAGAAGCGGGTCACTGGAAGTAAGTGAATTGCCCAGGATCCCACAGCTGGTAAATGACGTCACAGCCATGTGCGATTTTGTGGTCTAAGGAACTCAGAAGAGCATAATATTTCCATTTCACCAGTCGACCATACTCTCCACACCACAGTATATTGTGATCATAAAGACTATTTATTACCCATGTTGAAATATTTCATTCAGAAAAAAAACAAAAAACAACTACCAATGGAAGCAGTCATTAAATGTGAAGTAAATAAAGGAAGTAGGACTAGAAAAGAAAATAACCTGGAAGTTATTCTTGTCTTCAGAATCCGCCCCCACCCCACCCCACCCCCCGCACCCCCTGTGCCCAAAGTCTTTCATACTTAAAAAGGTGATCAAAGTCCAGCTATAATGCTAATAATGGATCTGCAATGTGCCGACAAGGAAAGGATAAACTCTAAGAGCATGGGTTAACAGACTCTAGGAGCATCGGTTGCAGTGTAAATAGCAGCACATGGGGTCCAGCCTGCATACCTCTTCCAGGCATTCCAGAGTGCAGTGGCCCTCCGACCGGAACTCAGGCATCCCTGGAGGAATGGTGTGGAAGAGGCTCACCCAGAGGCCAGCCTCAATCACCCCAGCATCGTATTTCCTTATATTGGTCGTGTGAAATAACCTCAGTCCAGAATTATCTATCAAGCCTGGAACAAGAGCACATAATTAAAAATGGTTTTTGAGTACTTAAAAAAAAAAAAGTTCTCTATAGCCAGTTGAAACGGGTTTAATTTTCCTTAAAATTAAAATTTTCCTAGAAATTGAAGATTAATGGAAAACATTCAGCTTCAAAACAGGAATTAAAAGGCAAGTCTCATATTACGTGCACCCATTTTTTTATTCACACTACCCACCATGGGCAAAACGTTTGAGTTATCTGGTTGATATTGTGTACAATTCTCTAAGATGAAGACAGAATGAAAAGTCTAAAGTGATTCATTTGAATACAGAATAACTCAACAAAAAAATTTATTCTATATTGCTTTGAGATGAAGTTCAATAACATCCACTTAGAGGTAAAAAAACCCTGGTCTAAAAGACCATCTGCTGATGGAGAAAACTGCATAAAGATTAGTTTTCTCTCTTTGTAGTTTGTCACCATTTTCTTATTCACTAACAGGCATTCAATCAACAAACAGACATTAAGGCTTTAGTGTGTGAGCAGTACTACATTAGGGGCTGTGGGGATAAAAGCTGAATAAGGCACACTCTTTGTTGTCACATAAATTATCATCAGGAGAGAGAGTATGAGTGCCAAACACTTTATGAACCCATTGCCCGTACTTTGACATTAACTGACTCCCTTCTGTAGTGGTGGCTTACAAACTACCTGTGCTCACCAAATTGACCTTTCTCCTCATTCCTCATTTTGCTTTTTCCGAAAATTTCCTTTAATTCTTCCAGATCAATCTACTGATTGGCAATCACTAGTTAAACATCAAGGCTTTTATTCTGAATATTTCTCATTTTATATTATATACTTGTTTCTCTCTCTCTCATACGCAGACACACATTTAGAAAATATCCATTGCATTGGATGTCTTAGGGCACAATGAGTTGTTTTAATTAAGTACCCCAATACTTATCCCAGAAAATACTTTTCTCTCAATCACCTTTCCTGCTGCATGAGTTTGTGATTCTTAGCATACTCGAATTTAGTGTTTCATAGCACCAGATACCTCTCCTCTGACTCAATTAACATACATATAATTTTACATTAATTAGTGGGATTATCTAATGGATTTTCTTTCCCACTAGAGTACAATTTCCATGGGGTGGGGCAAGTGTCTGTTTTCTACTCACATTATATCCTCAGTCACACACTAGACACAAAGGTGGTACTCAATATTTTCTGAGAAATTGCATACATCAATGTAAAAGAAAAACTTTGAGATGCTTCTGTTTATCATTTCAAATTGAAGCTATCAACTTTTGGGTTTTAGCATATTACATACGTAACTTCAGAATCAAATGTACATACCTCTTTGCTTCAATATTGTATTACAGTGTTACCACCTCTATATTTCTGATGTACTAGGCAAATGCTTTCTAAGATTAGTGACCACACAGCCCATTTGCCTGGTTCCATGCTGGTTAGTGCCTACTGTCCCAGTGTAATTACTACTAGTATCTTCTTTCACTCTAAAATGTATCTTAATTTGGATGATAAATGTATAGGTTAACTCTTTCTAACGGGGGGTGCTATTTTGTTTCAACGCTGTTAAGACAAGAGTTACAAAACTTTTGAAAAGCATAGGTAAAATATATGAAGAATAAACTCACCTTCCCTATATGTCGGATTGTCATAATGGACTTCCAGGAGCACATAGCGAGGATCTAACAGAGTACCGAGGGATAATCCCACATGAGGTGGATAGGAAAAACCCTAAATGTGGAGAATTCCAGAAGTCAGTGTCCCATGAAAGCTCTGAGAGCAGCACTCCACTCACATGCTAACCATTTCTCAAAGACTTTTCAATGCAGTGGTTAGGGCATCCACCTACCACATAGGAGGTCTGCAGTTCAAAACCCGGGCCTCCTTGACCCTTGTGGAGCTGGCCCACGTGCAGTGCTGATGCGCGCAAGGAGTGCCCTGCCATGCAGGGGTGTCCCCCACATAGGGGAGCCCCACGCGCAAGGAGTGCGCCCCGTAAGGAGAGCCGCCCAGCATGAAAGAAAGTGCAGCCTGCCCAAGAATGGTGCCACACACACTGAGAGCTGACACAACAAGATGATGCAACAAAAAGAAACACAGATTCCCATGCCGCTGACAACAACAGAAGCGGACAAAGAAGAAGATGCAGCAAATAGACACAGAGAACAGACAACTGAGGGGAGGGAAGGGAGAGAAATAATAAAAAAATAAATAGATTTTAAAAAAATCAAATGGCATAAGGAAAGAATCACATCCTATGAGAAGAGAAACACCTTCATATACATATACTGTGTAAACAGTTTTACTTATAAGTATTTGGGGGAAGGGGGTCCTGATCATTTAACTGTTTTACATGAAAGTAATCATTAGTCCCACCTCTCCACCGATGGCCCAGGCAAAAATAACAGTCTCGCAGGTGAGGAATGCATCGGGCATGTTGGGGTGGTAGCACTCGTGGCCGTAGTCCAGGACACTGTCGTTAAAATTGCTGCTGCACTGGTAGAGCAGCACGTGATGGACCAGACTCTCGTGGCCCCTCTGTATCACTGGCTCAACCTGCACAAGCACAAATGAGAGGGAGGATGCGATAAATACAACCATCTTGCAACATCCTACAAGCAAGCACCAAATGAGCATAAGCGCTCTTTGGTTTTTCAAAGAAACATCTTTTCAATTAGGTGAATATTATGGGGTTCAAGAATAATTTGGTCTAGAGAAGCAGATGATGACAATGATGAGGAAACATCAAAAACAAGAGACGGACCCACAGGTTTTATGGTCAAGGCAGATGGTTCTGGAGTTCAGGGCCATGTCAGTTGGCCCTGCTTTGGAGTTTGTGTTCTAAGTGTGATGGAGTTGAACTCAGATATAACCTTTCTACACATGCCTCTTCTGTTACTTTTACTGGACCTGTGGTTGGTGTTTGGGTTGGTGTATACTCAGGAGACCTGAATCTCTGAACTGGCCATGTGATGGCCAGGCCCTGGGCCACAGCAGACTTGTAGCTCCTGCCCTCTGGTTTCTTGGACTTACCCTGGCCAGCTGACAGGGAGGTGAAGAGGGTCAGCCACCACACCAGAGAGCCAAGCGTGCCTACAGCTGTAAGCAGGAGAACTGCATCCATCATCCATGTGGGATCTAAACCCCCTCTTGATGTAGAGGGGGACTGGACATAGCCATCCCAGGGTCCATAGGATGGAGGAATAGAGTATGGATTAGAGTAGACTTACTGGTGTTCTGCTGGGGAACTGTTGTGATTAGTAAGGGAAGAAATTGTAGTAGTGATGTGGAGAGGGTGGCCACGGTGGCTGCTGATGGTCGGGAGAGGGAAGAAGAGATATGGTGTGGGGGCATTTTCAGGATTTGGAGTTGTCCTAGGTGGTGCTGCAGGGACGGATGCTAGACGTTGTGTGTCCTGTCGTGGCCCACCTGGTGGCCTGGGGGAGAGTGTGGACTACAATGTGGACCACTGTCCATGTGTTGCAGTGGTTCTCCAGAATGTATTTGCCAGGTGCAGGGGATGTGCCACATGATGGAAGAGTGTGTTGATGTGAGAGGGGTGGCATGGGTGGGGTGGGGGGTATATGGGGACCTCATATTTTTTGGATGTAACATTTAAACGAAAATAAAGAAAAAAAAAAGATCTCATAGCCCATTTTTAAAAATAAGTGTAATAATAATAAACAAAAAACAAAGAAACAATGAAATTCTTCAGCTCTTAATGAAAATGCTCAATGATTGAAGTGATGAAAGCACAACTATGTGATTATTTGAAATACCACTGATTGTACAATTTGCTTGTATTTTATGCTTTATTAATAGGTATCAATAAAATTAATTTCTTTAAAAAAAAAAACAAAAAAACAAGAGACGTTGACAATCATTTACTTAAAAAGTCTTGGGACTTTACTGATTTGTTGTGGGTTTCTCTTTAACTCTTTTTTGATTCCCTTACCCATTCTTCAAAGCAGCTGAAACCTGCTCGCTCTCTTCCAGGCCTCACCTTGCCCTTACTTCCCTTTCCTTTCTTTCCCCCACATCGAACAAAAATTAAGGTCACAGACATAAACTCTCTCCCTTTCTCTCTTCTAACTCAAAATATCTTTACTCACCCCTACTGGAGGTGACAGACCATGTCTCATTCATTTTTATATACCTGGTGTAGCTGTTGGATATTATTTATGAATTCCAAAAACAGATATTGGATTATGTTTGTAAACTGGGCTGTCAGAGGTTTCATTTACTTGATTTAATTATGATTAGGGCTTTGATTGGGCCACATCAGTAGGACGTTGAGTCCCTGCCCACCACTCACAAAGAAAACAATAAGGCACAGGAGTTAGGTGGAGTTTTCTACACAGGAGTGCTGGGAAATAAACACACAGAGAAGCAGATATGTGAGGAAGAAGAGAAGGCTCCGTTGGAAGCAGAGGCCCCAGGAAGAGAAGTGAGCCATTCGCCTGATGGTCTACGCCTGGCCTTGTGGAGACGAGCCATTCATCTGATAGTTTGCAGCTGCAGAGACCAGAGCCCTCAGCAGCGAAGTCCAGAAAGAAACCAGCCCCAGGAGAGGGACGAGACTTATCCCAGCCTACAGCTGATACTGGAAGAAGCTGGGACCACAGAGCCTTCAGAGGAAGAGGAAGGCTGGACCCTTGCACACATCAGCAGCCTTGGTTGCTCTAACATGTGGCAACAGCCTCTGGTGAGGGAAGTAACTTATGCTTTTTGGCCTGGTAACTGTAAGCTTCTACCCCAAATAAATACCCTTTATGAAAACACAACAGATTTCTGGTATTTTGTACCAGCACCTCTTTGGCTGAATAATACACCTGGTGCTCAGCATACTGCTGGGCATAAACTAGGGCTCCTATGGATTTTTGTTTTGTTTTCTCTCATTTTAGTGATTAGGATTGAATTCTATTAGCAACTTCACTATTAGAATTTGAGAAAGAAAAATCAATGTACTAACGTGCTCCTGTAACATTGCTCAAGTTAAAAAGAGGAACACTTTAAACCAGCTAATAGAATGGGCCATGAAGTTGACCTGGTATCAGAAGCCTCATCCATGTGAACATGGCTTTCCGTCATCCCCTCTGCCTGTCCTCTTCGCAGCACTTACCCTCCTTGGTCCAGGAACCTGGGGCCATTTCCAAGTGTGCTAAGCACATCCAAGTGTTCCAGTGATGCTTAGATCCAAAGGAAATAGAAGCTGTGTTCTTGGCAGAGATGGATCATGGCTGTTTCCACCAGTTACAGGGTTCTTTGAATATTCTATCCAACTGATTAAGAAGCCCTGGTGTGTCCCTAAGTTTCCAGGAGTTCAGCTGCCTTAGGACTCACCCCCACTTCTGTGTTTAGCCCTAACTACTCAACTGCCCTGCAGTTTGAAACCTATGCCTTCTGGTTTTGATAAGCACCCTAAGATGAAGAGTTCCGTTCTTGTAGGATTTTCCCTTTCCTGTTTTCTCCACATATTTCCTTTTTTTATATATACAGGAAAGTCGAAGAAGCCCAAAGGGGAAGGGGTATGTGGGGTATGAAGCGAGAGAGGTCTGAACAGACCCCAGTGGATTGGAGCTTTTAAATCCATTTTTCCTTCATGAGTCAGGCCACACCCAAGCCACACGCACATTCCTACCGTCATACGCACTGAATGGCACCACATGAGGCTCTGTTTGCACTTGTCCTTCTCTAAAAGGTCGTGAGCCCTGAAGGCAGAAGCGATTTTCCATTTTACTTGAAAATGGCAGTTACTGTTCAAGCATGGTTGCATAATAATTTGTGTTCAGAAGCAGAACCCAGGATTTCTGTTGGGGTTTAGCTTCCACATCGACTTAGAGATGCTCATGTAACTTGAATTCTGTAGGTACCTCAGTATTCTGTAGTCCATGGGCCACTGCTCAAATGTCAACAGTAAAAAATATTCAGGCAAAATATGGGATTTTGCCAAGTCCCTGCAGGTTGCATTGAGTTTTACGAGGTAGAAATTGGAAACCTTAGGGTAAATGCCAGTTGGTGTTGTTAAGGCAGCTATAGAGACAAGGGCCCTTCACTGAAGCACAGCAAGAGGGAGCTAAGAGAGTGGATGCAGTGAAGGTGTAGCTGGGTGGGCAGACTGTGGGGAGTTTTCAAATAAATGGCTTAAAAGAACGTTTTAAGGGCAAGTGCTTTTCCTAAAAGGCAGTGCTGAAAACAACAGCAAGCTATGAAGTTTCTCAGTCACTCTAGGAATAACAATAGTACATCTGCCTTTTACTTAGCACCTACTACCTATATTAGGTATCTTATTTAATATTGACAAGAAATGTAGAAAGTAGTTCTTACTGTCTCCCTTTTACAGATGAGAAAACTGAGACTCTGAATGATTCAGCAGCAAGTCCAGGGTCCCAAAGTCAGGACTGCTGGGGGACTATTGTGATTAGTAATGGAAGAAATTGTAGCATTGATGTGGAGAAAGTGGCCACCATAGCTGCTGATGGTGGGGAGAGGGAAGAAGAGCTATGATGTGGGGGCATTTTCAGGACTTGGAGTTGTCCTGGGTGGTGCTGCAGGGACAGATGCTGGACATTGTGTGTCCTGCAATGGCCCACTGTGTGGACTGGGGGAGAGCGTAGACTACAATGTAGACCACTGTCCATGTGATGCAGCAGTGCTCCAAAATGTATTCACCAGGTGCAGTGAACGTGCCACGATGATGGAAGAGGTTGTTGATGTGGGAGGAGTGGGGTGAGCGGGGTGGGGGGTATATGGGGACCTCATTTTTTTTAATGTAACATTAAAAGAAAATAAAGAAGAAGAAGGAAAAAAAAGAACCAGGTACCTAAAAAAAAAAAAAAAATGGGGATTTGAAGCCAGGCTGGTCTGACCTCAAAGCCAGCACTCTTTTAGCAGCCCATTATTGCAAGAAGACAGGATGGCGATAATGCCAAGGCTCCGAGGAGTGGCTGCCAGTGAGGACGAGAAATTAAAAGGCTTCCACAAGGTAAGTTGCTGATAGCTATTGGCAATCAAGGGGATGAGCCAAGACCAGCAGGCGCCTTGGAAAGCCCCACAGGTGACTGCGCTCTGGGGGCAGTGCAGACTAGGGGCCTTCCACCTGTGCTCTCCTGCCCTCCCCACCCTAGTCCGAGCAGCCCGAGATCCCTGGGAGAAGAGGCAGAACTGGGGCCGGGCCTTCCAATGTGCTCCTCGCTGAAACACATTGCAGGGTGACAGACAGTGTCTCTCCCTGAAACCTGGTGTGGATTTTTTTTTCAACAGTTTATGGACTTTTTTTGTTTTTTCCATTCAAGATATACATCTTTTTTTCTTCTTCTTCTTTATTTTCTTTTAAATGTTACATTAAAAAAATATGAGGTCCCCACATTCCCCCCACCCCACCCACGCCACCCCTCCCACATCAACATACTCTTCCATCATTGTGCCACATCCACTGCATGTGGCAAATGCATTCTGGAGAACCACTGCAGCACATGGACAGTGGTCCACATCGTTGTCCACACTCTCCCCCAGCCCACCAGGTGGGTCATGATAGGACACACAACGTCCAGCATCCGTCCCTGCAGCACCACCTAGGACAACTTCAAATCCTGAAAATGCCCCTACACCATATCTCTTCTTCCCTCTCCCAACCATCAGCAGCCACCATGGCCACCTTCTCCACATCACTACTACAATTTAATCTCTTACTAATCACAGCGGTTCCCCAGCAGAACACCAGTAAGTCCACTCTAGTCCATACTCTATTCCTCCATCTTGTGGAGCTGGGATGGCTATGTCTAGTCCCCCTCTACATCAAGAGGGGGTTTAGATCCCACATGGATGATGGATGCAGTTCTCCTGCTTGCAGCTGTAGGCACTCTTGGCTCCCTGGTGTGGTGGTTGACCCTCTTCACCTCCCTGTCAGCTGGCCAGGGTAAGTCCAAGAAACCAGAGGGCAGGAGCTACAAGTCTGGTGAGGCCCAGGGCCTGGCCGTCACATGGCCAGTTCAGAGATTCAGGTCTCCTGAGTATACACAAACCCAAATGCCAACCATAAGTCTGGTAAAAGTAACAGAAGAGGCATGTGTGGGTTTCAAAAAGGATTAAATTCTAATCTGACTTTCAGATGACAAATTAAGGGAGCAACCTAGAAAACAAGGATTTCATAAGAAAAAAATATATATTCATTATATTAGTCATCCAAAGTACCAGAAATCTGTTGGCTTTTATACAAGGTATATATTTGGGCTAAAATTTACAGTCACAAGGCCCTAGAGAGTTCAACTCAAGGTACCATAAGAGGTACTTCCTCACTCAAAGTCTGTTGCCAAGGGTTGAAGCAAGATGGCAGGTGATGTCTACGAGGATTCAGCCTTCCTCTTCCCTCTTAAGTCTATGTGGGTCCAGCTTCTTCCAGTCTCAGCTTGTAGGCTGGTATAGGGTTTATCTCTCTTCCCAGGAATCATTTCTTTCCAGGCTCAGCTGCTCTGGTCTCTTCACAAGGTCAGCTATAAACTGTCAGATGAATGGCTCATTTCTCCTCCCGGGGCCTCTGCTGTGTCTATGGAGCTGCCTCTCTTCCTCTCTTCCTCTGTGTATCTACCTCCATGTGTTTTGTTGTTGTTATTGTTTATTTCTCTCCCCCTTCCCCCCCCCCCAATTGTCTGCTCTCTGTGTCCATTCGCTGTGTGTTCTTCTGTGACTGCTTCTATCCTTATCCTTAACACCGGGAATCTGTGTTTCTTTTTGTTGCATCATCTTGTTGTGTCAGCTCTCCTTGTATGGGGTGCCATTCTTGGGCAGACTGCACTTTCTTTCACGCAGGGTGACTCTCCTTACAGGGTGCACTCCTTGCACGTGGGGCTCCCCTTTGCAAGGGACACCCCTGCGTGGCACGGCACTCCTTGCATACATCAGCAGTGCACATGGACCAGCTCCACACGGGTCAAGGAGGCCCAGGGTTTGAACCGCGGACCTCCCAGGTGGTAGGTGGACGCCCTATCCGTTGGGCCAAGTCCACTTCCCCCATGTGTTCTTGATTGAGCATCCATTTACATAGCCTTCCAAGGAGGGGTGGGGGGACACTCAACCCTATACTCCCTAATGATGTGGTCAATCAAACCCCTAACTTAAAAACATGATTTAATCAAAGGCATCTCAGCTGGATTTAAAATGATCAAAGGGTATCATACCCAGAGGAACAGACCTGTTTGCAAACATAATCAACATCTCTTTCTGGAACTCATAAATAATATCAAACTGCCACACTCACGAAACAACTAGAAACCTGTCTTCTTGCAAACCTGGGTACTGATCATAGGAGAAGCTAAAAAGTTTCGGAAGAAGCAAAGCCTCTGGCAAAATAGAAAGGATGTGCAAGACAAGAGCAAGAAAGACAAGTGTCTGGGAATTACATGTAAGGAGAGCTGCTAAAGGAAGGGGCCACTGAAATGGGAGAGAAATCACCGGTGTCAGACTCCTGAAGAACAGAAGACTATCTGGTGAGAGAATTTTAAAACCACCATTGCAGATAAGTCAAATAATAATCCTTAAGGACAGACAGGGGACATATTTTGAGAAATGTGGAGCAGGGCCATTGCCTCATGACATCTGCACAGGACAGAATTTCCCACAATGCTTTTGCTCTCCCAGGCTGCAGCCATCTCATAAAGCCCTAAGAAGGTCAGGGCACTGCTAATACCCCTAAATGACCTCTGCTCTTTACCATCCAATTCCACAACCATTTCAGGCAGTCGTAAAATGTGTGTCTCAAACCCCACTGAGGAAGGCTGAGGCAGAGACTGATGAGCACTTCCTGAGGAGGCAGAATGAGGCACTTAAGAGGCCTTGTGGCTAAGAGCTCACAAACAGGGAGCCGCAGGCCCCTTCTGCTTGTTGGCTGGACCAACACTAACCACTAATCATTTTTGTGTGCTCAGTAAACGTCCGCCAAAAAAGATTTTTCTTTGTCATCACTATATTGCTTGGAATGATGGTGGAGCTATACATTTTTGCCTTTAAAATATTTCTGAGGCAACTAAAGCTCTAATGAATCAGTGCTATAAAGAGAAGCACTTAAAAAGTGTTTCCTATTTTGGTTATTTTCCAGATGTCAAATTCTTATTACCATCAAAATGGGAATGCCAAAAGCTGCATCTGGTCAAAAAATATTACATTAGAGATATTATGAAAGAAGGTCATGGCAACATAAAAGTTAGGTATTTCTAAGACCTAAATGAAGATTTAATTGATTTTGCTTTTAGTCTGGCTATTTGATGGTAGCAGAAAGATATTAAAAGGACTGAAAAAAAAAAAGTGGGTGGGAATGGCACAACATAGAACTAAATCCACCTGATGACTTTTCAAACTGTGCTATGGAATCACTTTGTCCTTGAACATAAGGGGCCAGTACAGATGAACAGACCTACCCACCCATCTTCATGGGCAGCTGGGCCAGGCTAAGCTGTCCTGCAGGCTGTGGCCTAACTGTTAGCCTGGCGCATAGGAAAGGAACGTTGTGGGAACCAAAACACACAGATGAGGAGAGGGGAAGGCTTTGAAAGAAGAGCAGAACAGTCCCTTCAGTTAGCTCCAGTAAGCTGAGATTTGGAATATTCTAGAGCGTAGTGAAAAAGAAAAGAAAAGAAAAATGCTGCTAGTTACAGCCGAGACAAGTGGAAATGCACTTTGATTGCACTGCTGAACCTGGAAATTGACACGCCCCAAACATCCACTCTTCCTCCTGGCCCCAGAGTCTCCCTCTTTATCCAGATCAAATCAGCTAGCACAGCCCTGGCAACACACACAGTGCTTCAGAACCGCGGAGTTGAACTGCAGGGAGCCTGTCCCTGCCACGAAGCCAACATCAAAGAGGCTGAGCACACTCACCTGCCTCCACGGTTCTGGATTGTCTTAACTCATGACACCCCTGCATCCCACTTCAGCAAACCACTCCCACTGCACCCCTGCAACCTCCTGGGCAATGCGGCTTCCTCAGAAACTCTTTCTGTCCCCCTTCACTGCTCTTCTAGTTCTTTCACCCTTTTCCAGTGACTCAACCCACCATTTTCACCTGGAAGGCCCCTGAACTACTTGTTCGACAGTTCCCTCACAATCCCGCCATCTGCCTTCTCATCCTCCACTTAAGCAGCTCAGTGAAAGTAACGCTGAAGATACTTCCACACCCTTGCCTACAGGACTGCAAAAGACACAATTCACACTTTGCCTCTGCACATCAATCTGCCTTTATTTCACTCTGCATTTTGTTCCTGACCCTGAAGGTGCCATTCCAAACCCTTAGCACTCTATGTGTCTCTCTCAATCAGCTCTCAGTAAATGACTCCATTATTTTGGTGAGAGGGGAAAGGAATTTTCTCCACTCTGTAGTTGCATGAGTTGGGCGTGTAGAGTTGGATGCAAAGATAACAGTATGATTGGAAAATGTTAAACTTCAGCAACCCATTCTAAAGTTTCAGTAAAAAATTTTAAAAATTATGACATAATGAAATGAACCAAAGAATCTAAACTTGTTGTCATCTTATTTTTTTTTTAATTTATTGAAGTATGTCGCTCATACATAAAAATAAGTGTATTGTAATAGTTGTGAACTGAACAGAAGGTGTCATCTTCCTTTAATTATCCTGAACCACATGGAGTGGGATGAAAAGTGGAGAACTAAGGACCAAGTACTGGACTGCTGGGCCAAGACAAAGGAAATCTGAAGTGTCACTGAATTCCTTAGAACTTAGGGCCAAGAAAGTACTTCAGAAAAGGAGGTAAGAAAATCTTATGGGAAATGTATGGTATTGCCCTGTCACTGAAAGAAGGTTTATTCGTTTCCTGGGGCTGCTTTAATGAATTGCTACAACTTGGTAGTTTAAAACAACAGAAATTAATTCTCTCACAGTTCCTGAGGCCGGAAGTCTGAGATCAAGGTGTCGGCAAGACCATCCTCTCTCCAGAGCCTCTGGGGCGATCATTCCTGGCCTCTTTCAGCTGCTGGTGGTCCCACGTGGCCTTGGTTGTGGCAGCGTCACTCCAACCTCTGCCTCCGTCCACCCCCTGTGTATCTCCAACTTGACCTGGGGTCCTCCTTTCTGTGTCTCTCTGTGCCTCTTCTCTTCTTACAAGGACACCCATTATATCGGATTAGGGCCACCGTGATTCTGTATGATCTCGTCCTAACCTATTACATCTGCAATGACCCTATTTCCAAATAAAGTCACACTCACACGGACCAGGGGTTAGGTTTTCAATATATCTTTTTTGGGGGGGTGGGGGGACACGAATCAACACATAAGAGAAGGGGATCCTTGATAAAGCTGTGAAGTGCCTATCTGCTGATCTCCCATCACGAATGCCTACTGTGAAAACAGATTTAGTTCAGGAAGGACTTCTCTTGAAAGCCATTGCACATCAGCAAACTGAAGAATCTGCATGCTGTTGCAGATTCCACATAGCCAATTATCTTAATAATGCTTGCCAAAATAAACTTTTTTCCCCCCAATTCCCCCATCCTCACTTTTCTGTCGTAAACTAACAAAGTGCAGACTTGTACATTTAGATCTAGGTCAGGCTTGTCACTGACAAGCAGCTGTTTATGATGCAGACATAAGAAATATGCATGTCATTTTAACATGATGGAGGTTAAGTAGGTTTCATCTATAGTAAAATATAGGTGTATTTTGCTTTCATTTTTATTATTTTACAGGGGAGAAAGTGCTCTTCTTGACTTTGCTAAGTATATGGAGCTCTGTGTGAAAAAAATAGGGAGGTTAGTAGAGCATTTACAAGCAATTTCCTTATAGTCATTTGCTCACGTCTCTCCACTTAAGATGTAGCTCCTTGCTTGTTGAAACATGAGTGGAACCTGGCTCTCCAAAAACTGCTTTCAACTCAATAAATTAAAATTTACAGCAAAAGGAAGGAAGCGATGGGTGGACTCTGTAATGAGCTGAAGTTTTGTAAACACTCCCACCCCCCACTTTTCTTCCTGTCCTCTCTTGTTCTTGGCACTGTTTTATGTCCCCACCTGAGGCTTGGTTGCTGTCCATGTGAAAGCAAGTAAATCATCTCCAACAACATTATCTGAAGGTCAGCTGACTTATAAGGTGATGCTTTCCGAGGAAACCAGTTAAGCCAGAACTAGCAGCTTAGGAAAATGATCATATGATCATGCTGAGGTATCTGCTCCATCGTTCTTCCTCTCTCCTCATCCTCAACCATAATAAGATGGGCTCCTTTAGCTTGACCATTTACCCAAATTATGAGAAACCACTAAATTTAGCAAGGGAGTGGCCTCTTTGTCTGAAGGTACTCCACTTTGAAAATGGCCAGGGGTCAGAGCAGAGCATGACTTGATGTGCTTCCCAGGAGGCAGTGCGGATGCACTTGCCAGCTGAGGCACAGGAGATGATGCAAGGTGAGGTCAAGTGGGAAAGAGATGAAGAAAAGGAATGAAAGAAAGAGAAGTACTGAGGGAGGGGGGACTTTTGGGAAATAATTAATGCCCCCCTTAACTCCTGGGGAAGTCAGGGACACACCGAGTAGGTCATCTCCCAGCCATCTCCCAACCCTTGCCTAACCCTGCCTCCCTTTTCTATTATGTGCAGATGTTTTAATAGACTTCCCAGAAAACTGGAACGAGCCGTTATAGCCACTTATCAGGCTACGAACTTCTCCCCCCCTTGGGCGGCACAGAGTGGTCTTTCCTCTCCAACACAAAGTGGGATGAGTTGAGCTGCCATCCATTGGCCCTGATCCAAGCAGGTGACCTCCCCTGCTCTTCTGACCCCTTTGTGCTGTGTAAGAATAAAGCAGTCGTTTGCTGAAAGGTTCTGTTGTGCCTGAGCCTGTGTTCCCGTGGCACACCCTCCAGCATTTCCCTCCACACCTACTGCAACCCCGAATTCTCTTCATCCATGATTTGGCCCTAGTTGATCTGTTTAGAGTCAGGTACTCAACCTAGGACAGGCCACCAGTCTTATCTTGAGATTCCTCCAAGTATGAAAAAGAGTCCCCTGTTAGAAGTGGATACTGTGAAGTTCAGCAGCACCCATGGGTGGTGTTTTTCAGTATTTGGACAAAACCAGTGTGCAGTGAGTTTCAATAAAACCCTCACACACAGAGATACCAAAGATAAGCTAACACAGCCTGGGCAGTGCTGCATACCATTCCTGAAAACAGCTGCGTCTCTGCCGTTCTGTGGATTAATTCTTCCTTTCCTTTTATTTGGAGATTCGCTACACTTCTCTTTTACCTGAGCTAATTCAAGTTGAGTTTCTGTTACTTGCAATGAAGAGTCCTAATTAATATACAAACATATGTAACTATATTTCATCAACTTATCGATTTGTATATGTATTTACGCATATGCAACCTGAAATTGGCTTTTTTTTTTCTGACTACAGAAACTACTTTACTATTTTGCTTTTGCTTTACTCTTTCAGTTAATTTATTATTCTTAACTGGAAGTGCATAAGTTAATAAGGGAGTTACTTCAAAGAAAAAATAATTTACCCTTTCAAATAAACACAAATGTCTCTCTTGCTTTCTCACTGATTCCTGAAATTCCAAAACACAGGCATTTATCATTAGGACTCTTTTACTTAATGAATGTGCAAGTACCCCTGAGAGAGGTAACACATTAAGATTTGCAGGCATTTATATCTGAAAGTGAATTTATTAGGTCCTTTTGCCAAACACCTCAAGAATATAAAAACAAAGCAAAATAGAAAATTACTTTTATAAAAGTTTGTAATATGGAATATTTAGTGTCTATATTGTCCTTTGATTTTAATAAACTATTCATGAACTCTAAGGTATCTTCCAGCCCTATATTAGTTATACATGTTAATTTTCAGATAATAGGGATATTCAATAAAGCAGAGACCCTACCCACTCTAAGAAATTTTAAAATTAACACATACAGAAACAGAAAGGAGTAGAAGGACACTGGTTTGGATGTCAAGAAGTCCAGATCAGTTCCTAGCTGTTCCACTAACCAGCTGTGTGACATGACCAGGGGCAAGTAACTGCCCACAGGGAGTGTCACTTTCCTCGCCTGGAAAATGTGGGGCTAGGTCTGAGATCCCTCCTACTTATATATTACTGAATTCTATTTCTTATCTCTGATTATAATAATGGCAAGTACTTTCAGAGTTCTAACTTTCCCTTAGGGTCTGGTTTAAGCTAAATGAATAAAATATTTCTTTAATCCTCAAAACAACCTTATGAACTCAGATAACAGAATTGTCCCCCATTATCTATATATAAAAAATACAGCACATGTAAGTAAGGATCTTGTCCCAGTATCAGAACCAAGAGTTGACCTCTGGGGCTAGATGTAGAGGACAGACTCTGGAGTACAGGCTCCTAACTCCCACATAAGACCCTCCTACAGGACCCTGGATTTCTTAGCTATGCTGCCATTTGCCTAGGCATGACCCACACCACCCCAAGTGGACTAAATTCAGCTATGTGGGCCCATCCTTGACAAGAGCCTAAATTGGGGAAGCGGACTTGGCCCAACAGATAGGGTATCCGCCTACCACATGGGAGGTCCGCAGTTCAAACCCTGGGTCTCCTTGACCCATGTGGAGCTGGCCTATGTGCAGTGCTGATACGCGCAAGGAGTGCCCTGTCACTCAGGGGTGTCCCCGCGTAGGGGAGCCCCATGCCCAAGGAGTGCACCCTGTAAGGAGAGCCACCCAGCGCGAAAGAAAGTGCAGCCTGCCCAGGAATGGCGCTGCACACATGGAGAGCTGACACAAGATGACGCAACAAAAAGAAACACAGATTCCCAGTGCCATTGATAAGGATAGAAGTGGTCACAGAAGAACACACAGTGAATGGACACAGAGAGCAGACAACTGGGGGAGGGGAGGCAAGGAAGGGGAGAGAAATAAATACATAAATCTTAAAAAAAAAAAGAGCCTAAATTGTTCCAATCATAGCAAGTCCCAGGACTTTGTATATGGGCTGGCAGAAGAGTTGCTCTCTTCCCTCCCATGGATGTAAAAGAGAAAGTGTACATCCTCAGGTATATCAAGAAGAAAACAGCCCATGGCTGAAGACAGCACAAGGTAAAGGGCAAAGCCACAAAATGAAGCTGCAGCTCTCAAAATGTCCGGAACCTCTGCATCAAGGGATTTGCTGGAAATAAAGCCAAGAAATATATTTAAAATAACAATGGGTTTGATGCTTGTGGTGGTTTGAAACTGTGTGTAGCCCCAGAAAATCATGTTCTTAAAGCTAACCCGTTCCTGTGGGTGTAAACCTATAGTAAGTAGGACCTTTTGATGAGGTTACAACAGTTAAGGTATAGCCCAGGGTGGATCTTAATCTTCTTACTGAAGTCCTTTATAAATGGATGCATACACACAGCACAAGGGAAAGCCATGGAAGCAAGGGGTCAAAAGCATGGAAACCCAGAAGAGAAGGAGGAGCCCAGCAGATGCTGCCACGGGCTTACCATGTGAAAGGTGAGTCCAGGATCCCCTACAACTGGTCTTCAGGAAGAAAGCACTACCTGAGGATGCCTTGATTTGGATATTTTTCCCATCCTAAAAACTGTAATGTTGTAAGCTAATTAATTCCCATCATTAGAGCTAACACATTTCATGGTATCTGCTTTGAGCAGCTGAGCAAACTAAAACAATGCTGATAGCAATTGGCAATGACAGTCATTTTCTTGAATCACTCTTTGTTTCTTTCCTCTTTTCAAGCAAGAAATGAAAGCTGAGGTGACTACCCATATCTGGTTTAAGTTGGAAGCTATGTTAATTCAGACTTCTGAAAAGAGTTCCCAAAAATAGGTGATAGCTGAGCCTGGTTCTACAATGTACTTGAAAACAAGTGTTTTCAGGGAAACACTGAATATTTAGACCATGCCAAAGAAATATGGCTCAGCCTATTTCCTACTTCTCTTCTTCAAAATGTCCTCCAAGCTGCTTTCCAGTCACAGCAATTGCTCTAGTCCATACCTTGCATCTCTCCTGCCTGGATTATTCCAATAGCCACCTACTTAGATGTTTAGGATCCCGCCTCCTGGTCAGCACTGCAGATCCCAGTCAGACGGACCTTCTCAAATCAGTACTTTTCACCTTATCAACCTGATCAATCAGATTCAATGGCTCCACACCACTGATCCTATAGCTGATCGAGCCCCTCCTTCTCTTCTAACATTCAGGGCCCTCTGTTGTCAGCAGTACCTGACACACACAGGTCCATACCCATGAATCCAAGATCATATGGACCCTTTTACCCCATGTTCATTCTCACTCTATGATTTCATTCATTTTGCTTTTCCCATCCCCCAAATCCCCTTCTTAACTCCTATTTACTGTTGAAAGACCAATCTTTGTTTTTCCTGGATTACTTCTCTGATTATTTTGGCCCACATTTGTCTTGCTCCTCTGAACTTCTTTCAAGATGCAGCATCCTATGGTGGCTTAAAGCCAAAGACCGGGCTCAGAAGCCAAGGTCTGCCACTTAGCTCTGTTACCTGGAGCAAATTACTTAACCTTCCTGAAACTCAGTGTCCCTCTTTCTAAAATCAACTTTTTATTCGTTTTAAATATTATAGAGGAGAATGTTCCTAATATTAGTAAACATTAGTTTAAAACTGTACTTAAGTCTTTACAGTCTAGTACTTACATTTCTTGATTATTTCATGTATGAATTCTCTTCTCCTTTTTTGGAAACCCTGTTTTACCACTTGTTACCAATTCATTATATGGAGCAGACTTTTTCAAAGACATTATTATATGTGTGTGCATTGCGTAATTAAGAAAGCGTAACATCAAGGCTAGTTGTTGCTAATTATTCTTTGACATGTTATTGCTTATATCTTTTAAGTGTGAGCTGTTTATAAAGGATACATTGTTTTTTTAGTTTAAACCTGTGTTTAAAATTCTGGTATTTAAAAATGCATGCAGTTCACATAAAGTAGATTTATTTTTCTGTTTCATACTGCAACAAAACGGTTCAAAGAACACTTCCAACATTTTTATTGGTCAACACATGTTCGTCAATGCAGCAATACATCAAAGGGATGAGTATATCTGGATTTCTGCCAATCCTATGAAGGCTAGACAGATACGTGTGGACTAACATGTTTTACAGAGGATGAAAACAGAAGTGGGGGGCATCTTGTAGGAAGATAGCTCCACATCACAGAAAGACAGGAAAGAAAGAACTGTGAGACAAAATACATGGATACTCCAACTTTATTTCATGTGATACATCTTCTCATCCTGGAGAAGAGACCTAAAGGTCAGTAGAGTCAAGAGTTTGAAGCAACACTCATTGTTTTGGTAATTTAATGAGCATTAAATTACCATTAAATTACCAAAACAATGGATAAAACCTATGCATCATATATGTCAGGAAAAGACCTAATTATCTTAATATAAAAAAGCTTAGATGAAGGGGAAAAGCCTGTGGTGAAAATGGACAAAGCACATAAACACAGTGTTCATAGAAATGAGATACAATTGGTTACAAAACAGAGAAAAGGGTTTTAAAACTTATAAATAAGTGAACAAACTGAAATTAAAACAACAATGACATACTCTTTTCACCTATCAGATTGGCAACATTTTAAAAGTGTGTTAATAGGAAGTGTTGGAAAGAACGTACATAATGACATAAAACTGGAAATATTTTAATGTTGTTAATTAAATCATATTAAATTCAGACAATAGCTAGCACACAGTCATTAAAAAAATGTAAGATAGATCAGTGCATACCAGAAAAGAACATTTTCCAAGAGGTACTGCTAAGTATAAAAAGCAAGTTTCAAAAGAGATAGTTCAGTCTTATCTGGGTCTAAAATAAAAACAAGAAAAGATGTATATAAAGAGAGAAGTTAAAATGGAAACAGAAATAGACATGTAGGATGCATAGCTATTTTCAAGAAGAACATATAAGAAAATATTAATGATGACATTATGGGAAGTAGAGTTTGATTTAGGGCCATTTATTTTTCACTCTATGGACTTCTGTATTTGAATTTTTAAGTTTATACAGGGAACACATTCTAATTTTAGAATATATTTTTAAAATTTGGTTTCATCACTTACTAGTTGAATGGCCCATGACAAGTTAGTGAACTATATGAGTCTCCATTACCTAACTCACAAAGTGATTAGGAGAATTATGTAAGATACTGAAAATCTTGGCACTGTGCATGACATATACAAGAATTCTTCAAATTCATTAGTTCTCATACTTTCCATCCATAATATAGCTCTGCTATTTCCTTGAAGATCATATATCTATGTAGAGGTATATTGAATTATGTACCCCAATAAAAGACATGTTCTTAACCTTAATCCACATTCCTGTAGGGGTGACCCCATTTGTAAGGAATATACTTGGAAGATGGATTATCATTTAAGGTGTGGATTCATTGGTGCTTGGGATCTTCTAAGATCCTATTCAGGTGTGGCCTGATGGAATAAGTGTGGGCCTTAATCATATTTCTAGGGTCCTTTATAAGCAGAAGAAATTTGATCACAGTCAGTAAAAGAAAACCACACAGGAGGAAACCTAAGACTTGGCCATGTGCAAGTCAGGGAACCCCAAGGATTGAAGCAAGCCATGCCAGGATGCTGCAGACTTCAGGGAGGAGGCAAAGCCTTGAGCAGGCCTTGATTTTGGACCTCTAGCCTCCAAAACCATGAGACAATAAATTCCTGCTTTTAAGCCAACCAGGTTGTGGTAGGTGTCATAGCAGCCTGGCAGACTAAGACATATCCTGTTTATGTTTAAATAGATGGAGTCTCCAAAAGCCCGTAAAAATGTGTATTTCCCTAATATTGAGCCAATGGAACATAATCTAACTCCTCTCATAATTTTTAAAAAAATGTAAAAACTACATTTAGATTAATAATTGACTAGGATAATGTATGGCTAGGTTTCTAGAACAATATGTATATTTCTAAAAACCCAAGTGTATTTCCTCTGAGTGTTGAGGCCCTTACAGTCATTTTTAAAAGTTTTCTTCTCCAAACCTGCCATCCACATTTCACAGCCCACTGCTTCACCCAGGAGCCCTGGGACTTCCTGCTGGGAAGGTCCCAGCAAAGACACTGAGACCTTTCTTTGGTTCTACATCAAACATTTTCTGTCTCTCTGGATTGTTTTTTGCTCTTTGTTCTTCTTTGAAGTTACTGTTGTTAGACTGTAGTCATCATTGTTGTTTTTAACAATTTCAGACCTAATAATTCCATCCATGAAAGGACAGAACTTAATTACTAACATATGATCATCATGATAAAATGTCACAGCCCCAAATTAGGGGACAGAAAAAAACATAGTTTTCATTTAGTTCAATACAACTTTACATATAAAAACAACCAATTTAATTCGGCAGATTTAAAACCTAGCTTTCTATTTTAAAATTGTTTTCACGTCTATAATTTTTCTTAAAATTTTTGCCAGTTTTAAAAAATATATATTATTTTAACATTTTTTCATCATGATTTAAAGATTTTGCTTCCTGGAGAAATTTAATGAATGAGCCATCTTTTCTCCTTCTAGAGGGGAAATTATGACTGCATGACATTTTTTATTCCTTTGGGAACAGTTTATAGAACAGATCTAAGTGTAGGCAATACAAATTAATTAATATTGCCTCATAGAATTCTATGTTGGCTTTTATCCAAAAGTCTAGAATTCTTTGCTCTTAAAGTACCTGCAAAGTAAGCTCTGTTTTATCCTGTAATTTAAGCAAGAGAAATCAAGGTTAATTGTTTTTGCTCTGCAATGTATTTTTTTTAAAGTTTATTTAGAGCTGGTAATCTATCTATATCTTCCAATCGCAATTTACTTCACTGAATGTTGATGCTTTCCATGAAATGTCTAGAAGTAACACTACAAAGCTGTTCAGCTCAGCCCTCAAATTAATTGAACACATAACCCACAGTGGCATACATTCAAAGTGCATTTATCCAAGAGATAAAATTGAATTTTTGAACATGGTTTACAGACCGTCATCACTGACTTCAGTCTAGATTTGAGTCATTCATCCAAGAAACAGTCACTAAGCAGCACCATCAGGAACTGTACCCAGGGCTCGCAAGCAAAGGATGGGCTCAGCACAATTTTCAGGGAACTAAAGTTCTATGCTCAGGTATAAAGACGAGCCCCGTAGAAAAATACAGGAGGTGTGGCATCAACGATAGGAACCGTGTGCGAGTACTTCCGTGAGCCAAGCACACTGTGTATATTATCTCACTGAATTTCAGCTAATCTTCCTAGAATCCTGAGCTTCTTCATTTTATAACAAGGAAACTGAGGCACAGGTAAATAAAAGGGAACAAACCCACAGCTCTCGAGTAGCAGCTTGGCTTGGCTTACTGACTCAAGGTCCAATCTCTTGGCAACTTCGCTTGTCTTTCTGGACAAGCTACAGTGGGAACAGGAAGGAGGGAGCAGTGGTCAGGAAAGGAACTGGAATAAGGCTCAAGATAATTCTGTAATATTATAGCACCTATTCAAACAGTCATTTGTTTTATTTTACAGAGAGTTGATCTCTGGCTGGGAAATGGATAATAAAAAGTAAAAAAGACCTATGTCTGACCTGTCCCAGAATTTGTGATTTACCATTGCTACAAATTAGGAAATACACAGCCTCGTGCTCCAGGAAAGTTAAAAAAGTAAATGAATACAAATAGATGACTTTTGTAGTTCTGGCTCTTCTCTTTATTCTCTCTTTATTTTCTATGTGTTTAAACACAACGCTTCCAGGATAGAAGTCACCAATTATAAGGCAATTTCATCATATAGGGAAAATAACAAAGTCGACTGTATCTCAGGCTACAGCTGAGTTAAAACACTGGTCTTCATGCCAGGTGGTGAACCCCCACTCTAGACAGTTTGACAGTTCCCCCCAACTGCCCCCTCCAAGCCTTTGCTTACCTCAGTAAACAGGGTCACACCGATTTTACCTTTTTTCTCCTGCTGCCTTCCATCTATTTAAATAAATAAGTCTTTTCTAGATGTCGCCTTCTTGAGACTAAGGCATCTGTCCCATTAATCTTCGGGCTGTTCTATTTGCTTGCTTTTGGTTTAATTTGGAAAGTTTATTTATAGGAAAAATAACATAACAGGATTCATATGACAACCATTTAGAATTAATTAACATTTTGGCATTTTCACTTTGCTATTCATCTTTGCCCACACTGAGTCCAGCATTTCTGTGTTCCCACTAGGTACTCAAATCATGAAATGAATTGCTAAACTATACAGGGTCCAAGTGGTTCTCAAGGGCAAATTCAGGAGCCCTTAGTCTTAACAGGTTTGATCTGCTTTTTACCTAAACATGTCAGCCACCTCTTTTATAATAAGCCTAAACTAACTTTTTCAATTAAGACTTTTTATCACCGTTTGAATACTCTCAGGTCTGTAGTAATAGTTATGACATTAAAAATGGATCTACTTATGAAGGCTTACATGATTGATTCCATAATTTTCCCAATTGGATAAAAGCTATACTCCATCTAAACTTCATAATTTAAGGCCTTAAAATTGACTGATATTTATTTCACCACCCACATAGGTATTCAAAGAGAAATCTGCAGTTTCAGAAATATGGCCAAACTTTTTTTTTTTTGGCAGTTGAAAGAAGGAAACTAAAAGAGATCTGATAAATAGATATTGCAATAGTTCCAAAAAAGAACTCAGAATCTACTCTCCCCCATGAACCACTGCTTCTCTCAGCTTTTTATTTAAATACCAACTACTAACATCAAATGAGCTGCCAAATCTTTCATCTTTTACCTCCACAACAGCCTGTGTGAGCATTCTCTCCTTATTTCCAACGTCACTTTCCCAGCTGAGGCTGTTCTTTCTCTTACCTACACTGTCCTAAGACATCCAGACTAAACTCCCAATGCTAGTCTTCAGTATTCTAAAACCTCTGCAACAAACTATGGCATTCTGCAGTCAGAACACCCAATAATTCTACGTTACCTCAAGAAAAAGTCACTTCTTGCCTATGAACCACACCCTCCATGCTCTCATCACAGTCTTCCCAAATACTTTCAGGAGTATCTTTTCTTTGTGTCTCTACTCAAGGCACTCCAAATTTTTTTCATCCTGTATCTGGCAAAATTGCATCCATCAGAACTTGTGTATATAGAAAAGGGAGAATTACATGTTTTAAACATCCTTCACATGGAAAACAGCTGGATTCTCAGAAATCACAATAAACACACCTTAAAGTATATTTCTAAACTCCTAAAGAAGATAAGGGAAATTTCCTAAAGGCAAAAGAAAAAAAAAAATAGAAAATTGAAGTCAAAGTAATAAAAGCAGAAGCTAAGTCTCCCCTGTGAACATATGTCCATACTCTGATCCTAGATTTCCAGGCATTATAGCCACAGGATGGGCCAACAGAATAATGGGAAGACTGAACTTGAGCCACACCTCTTCCCCCCTGCACGCTTCACATAGAACCTGTACCCTCCAAGGTGACAGAGACACCTCCACTGAAATGGCAGGGTAGGGAAATCTACCTGCCACCAAAGTTAGTCAAAAAAATACCCGCCTGCCTCTACCACAATTTTGATTAAGTTCTTCTACTACTACTACTACTACTACTACTACTACTACTACTACTAAAATCAAACATAAGTCCTCTCATGTGTACCACTAGGATTTGAATTTGTAGCCAATTATGGTTGTAGAAATTCCAAACCAAGAAAATAAAAAGACCCTCATGGGTTGCACCCCTGGAGTCTGGCTAAAGTAAATACTAATATACGTCCTGGAGGAAAGATACTCAGTCCAACATCTTGTGAGCCCCAAGAATTAGTTTAACTTGGCAAAAATTAACAAGCATGAAGAAACAAGAGATAATTAATAACCATGAATATTTTATTTTAAATGACATTAACTATATTTAAATGTAAAGAAATAAAAGATGGATTTGAAAAGATGAGCAAGAAACAAGAGAATATCAAAGCTGTCTCAGCAGCTTTGAAAAATAATAGAATTTCTAGAGATATAAATTATGTAGTAATTGAAATTTAAAACTCGATGGCAAGTGGATGTAGCTCAAGTGGTTGAGCACCTGCTTCCCACATATGAGGTTCCAGGTTTGATCCTTGTACCTCCTAAAAACAAAAACAAAACAAACAAGCAAAAAAATGAAAAAAACTAGACTTCACCAATATTAAGAACTTCTGTTCCCCAAAAGACACTAAGTTAATGAAAAGACAAATCACAGATTGAGACAAAATAATTGCACATCATATATGTGATAAACAACTTGTCTCCAGAATATTTAAGAACACTCAAACTTCAATAATAAGAAACAAACATCCAATTTCAAAATTGGACCAAGTTTGAAAAAATACTTCACCAAACACATATGAGCAGTAAGTAAGCACATGAAAAGATGTTCAACATTATTAGTTATTAGGGAAATACAAATTAAAACAGTGAGATACAACTATTAGAATGGCTAAAAGTAAAAGAAACTATTTCAAGTATGGGTGAAGAGTTGGAATACACAGAATGTTAATATTTTATTGCTAGAAACAAATGTACAACTACTTTGGCACTCTTAATTGTTAAAATATACATCTACCATATTCTAGACTTCATCAGGTATATATCTAAGAGAAAAGAAAGCATAAGTCCAAATAAAGCCTTGTGTACAAATGATGATAGCAGCTCTATTTATAATAGCCCCAAAGTAGAAAGAACCCAAATATCCAACAACAAGTGGACAGGCAGACAAATTTGGTGTATCCATCCAATGGATCACTGGACAATAAAACAAATGAACTATTGACACATACAACAAGGTGATAAATCTTAAAACAATTATGCTGAGTAAAAGAAATCAGACAAAAAAAGAGTACATATAGTATGATTGCATCTATATAAAATTTTAGGAAATATAAACAAATATATAGTGACAGAGAGCAGATCCAGAGTTACCTAGGAATGGGATGAGGGAAGAGAAGGAGAGATTCCAAAGAGCTATGAAGATTTTGGGGGGATATGCTCATTATCTTTATTGTAATTACTTCATATATGTACACATAGATCAAAACTTTTCAAATTGGGGAGCGGGTGTAGCTCAGTGGTTGAGCATCTACTTCACACGTATGAGGTCCTGGATTCAATCCCCAGTACCTCCAAAAAAAGAAAACTTTGCAAATTATATACTTTCAATATGTGCAGTTTATAATAAAATATACTTCAATAAATTTGTGGGGAAAAAAACACCATGCAATATCCCTATACTGTCTCTAGAATGGCTAAATTGAAAAATACTGATAATACCCATACATGATGAGCATATATGGAGTAACTACAACTGTCATACACTATGAAAAGCTGTTTGTTATCTACCAAAGGTTGATATCCAGCTTTACAACATAGCAATTCCATTCAAATGTATATATCAACAGAATTACCAAAAGACATGTACAAGAATATTCATAGCAGCATTGACTGCCATATCCAAAAACTGAAAATGATCCAATAGCCCATCAGCAGTAGAATGTACAGAGATTGATGGGAAAAATCTCCCTGATTAATTGTAAAGTATTCCCCAATTCTCTTCCCCTCCTACATTCATGCCCATTGCAATGAGATTTTGCAGAACCTCCCATGAAGAGGTAGAGCCTATTAGCCCACTCCTTGTATCAAGGCTGGACCTGTGACTTGTGGCTAGGATAAGAGTGCACCAAGCTAAGACCAGGCCTCAACTGCCAGACAAGCATCTATTCTTCCTTTTGGAACCTTGCCACCACCATTTGAATAAGCCCAGTCTAAACTTCTGAAGATAAGAAACCGTAAGGAGGGCCTACTTGTCCCAACTGAAGCCTCTTAAACCAGCCTCCAGAGAGCTGATGCCCAACCTCAAGAGAGTCCCGTGGTGATTAAAGAACTACCTGCCCAAACCACACTGGTCACAGACCCCAGAGCAAGCCCAGCTAAGAACAGAGGCCCCACCCCACTGACTTGTAAACTGTACCTAATGCTTATTTATTTAAAGCTTATTTAAAGTGATTGAATTTGAGGGTGGTTTGGTACACAGCAGTAGCTGATACAAATGTATAAAAATTTCTAGCATCTTCAGACAATGAAACATGACAAATATAAAAATGAACACATTATTTTCTACATGCCAATGTGTGAGTGATTCTTCTGTCATTTTGAGTAAAAGAGGTGAGACACAGAGTACTGTTGTTTGATTCCACTCACATAAATTTCAAAATAGGCACAATTAATAAACAGGGATACAAGTAAAAATCATGGTTACCTCTGAGGAAAGATAGTACATGATACTGGGCTCAAGTGGAACTTCTAGTGGACTGCATTCCATGCCCTGGAATCTGGTATCATGAATCTTTTCACCTTATGAAAATTCAATGTGTTGGGGAAGCAGCTATGGCTCATTCGATTAGGTTTCCATCTACCACATGGGAGGCCCTGGGTTTGCATCCCAGGGCCTCCTTGTGAAGGCAAGCTGGCCACCTGTGCACTGCGGAGAGCCAACGGCCTGCACACTGAGGAGAGCTGGCACAGCAAGATGATGCAACAAAGGGAAACAAGCAAATATAGAAGAATGTGCAGTGAACGGACACAGAGAGCAGACAGCAGGCAAGCCATGGGGGCGGGGATTAAATAAATTTAAAAATTCAATGAGTTGTATACTAATGTTTGTAGACTTTTATGCATATTATTTGACAAAAAGATTTTACAGAAGGAAATTGGTAAAGGGCTAAACAGCAAATTCACTGAAGGAAAATTTAAAAAGAACATCAGTCTCACTAGGAGTCTGGGAAAAGCAAGTTGCAGCAATCATTAAATTGCAGATGGCTGTAAAAATTATGGTATATACATGATAGGAAACTAAATTACATAAATATTAAAATGAGTGTTTGAGTTATTATTAATATATTTTATTATATATAATATTTTGACCTGAGATGATATTAATGGCAAGTTGAAAAAACAATATACTTTGTTGGTTAAAAAATAAAAAGGGAGACTAACCCAATAAATCCTATGTAATTTTGTAAATGTTTGCTTGAGCATAGAAAAAGTTACAGAAGGATACAAATAAATCTGTTAACATCACCTTAGAGAATTGGAATTGGAGGAAGGAAGACATACATCACCAAATTTTCTTTTATACACTTTTCTCTTTTTTACTCATTATAACATATTATATTATATATCTTGTACAACATAGTACTATATATAACATTGAAAAATGAAACAAGTACGTATGTTAGAAAATAGAAAAAAATCCCAGAATTTAATTACCTACAATTTTAAAATTTAGATTATGTCAAATCAGTTCATGTAGACCTAAAGTTTGTACAAAATAAGAAAAAAAAGAAAAAACTAAAGCTTCCTCTTGAGAGACAGTGTACAGAACAAATTCCCTAATGTTTCAAATGATGAGGCATAAAGATTTAACAGATATGACCTCTTTTCAAGATTGTTAAAGGCCATTCCAGCAGCATATTACATCACATATTCATGTCGTATGATTATTAATTCAGGCAAAAAAAGAAAATATCCCATAAAATATCTTTTTAACATTTGGAATAAATATAACTTGAAATAATATGACCAAACCAAAAATCTGTTCAAAATTTGTATTTGCTATACTAGTGGAAAATGTTACTCAGAGAACTGACATTTCTGGCTTAGCACTAAAAAAAGAACTTAGTTCTCTAAGCTTGTAAATTCAATTCAATTATGAATCTTACAAACACTTGCAATGAGAGCATGCCCAACATAAGAAATAAGATGCACTTGGCAGCATAGTCCTTAAAAGAGCTAATCTTTATCTTAAAAGTGCATATAGCAATAAAGCTGACAGAGTGCAAATTGTGAATGCCAAGATTTCTCAAAAAGCCCTAAAAATTATTTCATTGTAGATTGTTAAAAGATGACTGTATTAGTCAGCCAAAGGGGTGCTAATGCAAAGTACCAGGAATCTGTTGGCTTTTATAAAAGGTATTTATTGGGGTAGAAGCTCACAATTACCAGGCCCTAAAGAGTCCAACTCAAGGTTACTTCTTCACCAAACTCTGCTATCACTTGTTGGAAGCAAGATGGTAGGTGATCTCGCCTGGTCTCTCCTTTCTTCCTCTTAAAGCTCTGTGGGTCCAGCTTCTTCTAATCTCAGCTGAGGGCTGGAGGGATCTGTTTCTTTCCAGGCTTTTCTCAGCTGCTTAGAGCTCTGGTCTCTTCTGTTGCAAACTATCATGCATGCAATGGCTCAGCTCTTCCCTCTCCCAAGGGCTCCAGCATCAAAACTAAGTTCTCTCCTTTGCCGTGTCTTTTTCTGTGTTCTCTGTGTGTCTTATTGATTGAATATCTGTTTATTTAGCCCGCAAAGGGGGTGGGAACTCAAACTGAATGGCCCTAATGACAACTTGGCCAAATTAAAGCCCTAATTTTGATTTAATCAAGTAAACGTAAAGCATTTGAATTTAAGCCAATCAAAGGGTGTCATGCCCAGAGGAACAGACAAGTTTACAAACATAATCAATATCACTTTTTGGAATTCATAAATAATATCAAATTGCTATAATGACCATGTAGAATGGGATATAAACTTTAAGTATATATTTTACCTTTACATTGTTTTCTGTGTCATAAACTGAATGAGAAATACAAGAGATAAATAACAGCAATCTGGGATTATGACCTAATTTTTAAATCCCAGTTCCAATTAAGTAATTGGATGGAAAAGGCAGTTTTCTCACTAGACATCATTTTTTACGACCATGAAATAAAATATTGACAAAAACAATCAGAAAGTTTAGCATATTGGAGGGGAAAATGTCACTATAAGAGGATGGACTTCAGCCTCTGTCATGCCTTAGGTACCTTATAAACATTTTCAAATAATTTTCACAACAATCTTATTCCATTCTGCTGACAAGAAAATTGAGGTTCAGAGATGTTCTCTAAGTTTCCTGAGGTCATATAAGTGGTAGGTAGTAGTGCCAGGATTTGAATCAAGTTCCATGTGACCAGAAGGACAGGTCTCTTGAAACTAAGGCTCAGATAAGTTAAATTGTGCTAGTCCTGGCACATCTTACCCTGTAGCATGCCTGCAACCCATGTCTTGGGTTGTGTACTTATATACTTCCTAGTTTTTTTGTTTCTTAATAAACTCTTTACTCCCTTGCCTAACCTATGGCATGTCCTTAAATTCTTTTATGGACATAGCCAAGAACCTAGAAGCCCAGAACCCAGAGGACTCCACTAACGTATCTGGCAAGCCATGACTGGAGACAAAGAGGCAAGTCGTGCTCTCCAACACCCTACAAAGACTGAATCAATGCCTTCGAGAACAAGATATTAGTCACATGGGAATTTCACCTAGTTCCAGCCATGGTGCCAGACCAGTCTTCCTTCAACCATGATAAAATAGTCAGAGGGCTTTACACTCAGTCAGGCAGGGCCTACTCCCCCTACAGGAAATAGGAAGCAGCTACAGAAGAATGTCCATCGCCCTTCAGTACCCTCTTAAGAATAAGGGTGTAAACTCTCTAAGGGGGGAGTTGAGGCAAGTCAATATAGGAAAAGGAAGACAAGTAACAGCTGGGACCTGGCAGAGAACATGGCCATGAGACCCCACCCAGAAATTCCCTGAGGAAAAAGTTTCTACAAAGAAAAAAGCTGAAAAGACACAGAGACCCTGGCCCTGAGGTCCCATTTGGAACTCTTTCTGGGATCAAGGGGAAGCCCCAGATAATCCCAAACAAAAGGCCTCCCCATTGGTCCCTGACAGCTAACAGGTGGGGCAACCAATCAGAACAGCAAACAGTTGGGGCCGCTCCCCAACATTAGGAAAGGGGAGGAGGAAAGTCTTCAAAGGCCTAACATCAGGCTCCATGTATGCAACTCGCCCTGTAACATGCCCACAACCCATATCTCAGGTTGTACTTACCTAATTTCTAGTTTTTTGTTTCTTAATAAACTCTTTACTCCCTTGTCTACCAAAAAAAGAAAGTGTGCAAAGCCCTACACCTAGATTAAGCTAATGGCATTTTGCAATATTATAACACATGCACATGCGGCACTATTCAGCCATAAGAAGAAATGAAATCGGGGTGCATATGACAACATGGATGAACCTTGAGGACATTATGTTGAGTGAAATAAGCCTGACACAAAAGGAAGAATATTGTATGGTCTCACTAATATGAACTAAATATAATGAGTAAATTTATGGAGGTAAAATCCACAGTATAAATTACTAGGAGATAGAATGTGGGTTGAGAATGGGAGCTGATACTTAAAGTATAAAGAATTTTTAATAAGGTTTATTGGAAAAGTATGGATATGAATAGAGTTGATGCTAACACATTATAATTAACACAGCTGAGTTATAAATGTGATTGTGGCTGAAAGGGGGAGTCTAGGGACATAAATCTCAATAGAAAGGAAGATAGAGGATAATCAAGGGACTATATAACAGTGATTTCAGTGGTGGATAAAGACTGCAGTTAATAATATAAATATCAGAAGGTTCTTCTACAAAGTATTAAGAATATGATGATACATGGGGAAATTATAACTAATGCAATTTATGGACAATAAGTTGACAGTAATATTGTAAATTTTTGCAGCTATGGCAAAGAAGATATACCAATTATAAGGGACAACAATAGGGGGATATAAAAGGGTATGGGATTTTTTCTTTTGGTGATGACAGCACAACTCTGTGTTGGAAAGAGAGCCATTGAGTATATACTTTGAATGGGATTTTATAACACAGGGAATCCTGTGGTGGAAGATGAACTGTGGTTAACAGAACAAATATGAGAATGTTCTTTCATGAACTATAACAAATATATAATACTAATACAGGGTGTCAATAACCTTGTGGGTTGGAGGAAAATACACCAAATGTAATATGGGCTATAGTTAGTGGTAATATTTTGACAATGCTCTTTAAGGTTTGTAACAAATGTTTCACAACAATACAAGGTGTTGATGGTGGGGAGATGTAAGGGAGCCATGTACGATGATAAGCATCTTTGTTTTATAAGTTCACAACTTTTACTATATAGTTGTTTATGCCTGTTCATGTATGAATGATATCCTTCAATAAGTTTTTTTAACGAAAAGAAAAAGAGTTCCCTCCAGTGGTTCAGAGCTTGGGCATTGGAAACACAAATCTAGGATCTTATCCTAAGTCTGTGACTTTCTAGTTCTGGGCATTAGGAAAGATGTCTAATATTTCTGGGCCTCAGTTGCTTCATGAAATGGGACTGTGCCAGCACCTTCACTGCTCTTGCCCTTATCCTTGCCTGTACCTTGTAGTTTTATGCCAGCATTCATTTGCTGGCTTTGGGGGTTCCCTGTTCTTGGATGTGCCTCTCCTCTCCCCATCCAGACTATGAAGTTCTTGGGGTGAAGAGCTGTCTTATGTTGCCTTATATCTGATAACGACATAGCACCTAGCACTGTCTAAAGCAGCCACTCACTAGACAGTCATTGATTGTCCTTTACAATTTATAGTTTTGTAGTTTGAAGGGCTGCTTTCCACCTGCTTAAGATACTTAAGTGTATATCTGATTTCCAAAGCACACTGCAAACCCAAGTGCCTCTCCTATATCCTCAGGACTTCCTTGGGCTCTGGGAAGCACTTAGATACTTGAGGACCTTGCCTTTCTCACCATTTAAAATTCCATATGGAGCAATCCAGTATGATTTCAGTGATAAAAAGAAATCTCTTCAGTCATGGAATGCATTTTAAAGTCAGCAAAGGTGGCTTTTTTGCACACCATTTCTAAAATGCAACCATCACATTTTAAGTATCAATGCACAGAGTTAACTTCAATATCCATTTTTCACCAGAACATAAGCTCTTTACCCTTCATAGAAAAAAATTATCCTTTTATCTGAATTAGTCCATGTTCAAATTTTACAATGAAAGTCAGCTCCGGTTCCAAGAAACAGCTGGTGCTTTTGCCACTCCCCTTCCACAAAGAAATATGCAATGCATCAAGGAATGAAATATCTCAGAACCATAAAATGCTTAAATCTTCATCATGTGTAGATAACTAACAGTGCATTTCAACAACTAGATATTCAATGTTTGTTCAATATTAGCCCGATTTGTACAACACTTATTGGATAAAATAGCATGTAACTATAATATATTTATTCATGCTACTAGCATAAAGGGCATTTTATTAGGTGCTATAAAATATAATTTAAAAGTGCAACCTACTAGGAAAGTTTAATAAATTTAAAGCAATGATTCTCAACGAGGGGATTTGTATCAGGATCACTTGGGGAGCTTTCTGAAATGAGAGCAACAACCATCACCACCACAAAGAACTGGAAGCTGTCCCCAAAGATTCTGATCCAGATGATTCTAAATGCAATAACAAGCCGATGAAGCAAGACACAATGATAATGTTTTGGTATGTTAGTGTGATTGTTTTTCTTTATAAAATATATTTTCACATTTTTGTTTTATATATACCTATATATATTATTGAACTCATGTATAAACTCTATTTATTTAAAAATACATTTATATTAAATGCACCAATCCAATGGGCTATTTTAAAGACTACAACTGTGCAGCCTTTTATGAGTTGGTGCAAGTCTATGTAAAACTATCTTCTGATGTAGGAGTTTTATACATTTGAATGTTAAATATCTCATTTATTTAAAATTGGGAGTTTCCACTACACATATACTTTTTTCTCCTATTTACTAAAATCCCTCTTCCTAAAAACTTTTTTAAAATGTCATTGTTGCATCAGTAGAGAAAGAATGGATGTCATCCTGTTTTGATAGATATACAAGTTTTTACTTTGAAAACAGACATCAAAATAAAACTGGTATATTATATCCCATGGAAACATGCCCAAAAATTATCTTCATTCCTGTTACAAGTTTTTTTCAGACAATTCATTTCATGATTTATTTTATAAACTTCCAATTTTGTCAGTTCCAATATTTAACTAAACTCACAGAATCTTAACCTTTAGAGATCACTTAGAAGGACCTCTCAGGGATATGATATATCATCTTTGAATTGTGTTAGTAATTGATTCAATCTCTCAAAAAGCACCATGATGCAACTCCATGAATTTTCTGCTGCCCAGTAGAGAAGGCAGGATCAGAACCAGTTCTCAGGCCACTCTGAGATGCCACTCATTCAAGTTCTCTCCCCAACTCGGTGTCTCTCTGGGCATTTTGCCATAAATTTAACTGGAAAATGAAAATGCTAGTATTCATCTTTTTATGGACCATTATAGTGAAAGGGAATAAAACAGGTCATTGCCAATGTTTTCACTTTATTTCCAAGAGGATTATTAAGTCAGCTTAAAAAGAAGGGTGTTTCCAAAACTCTTTATGCTACAGAATGTATCCAATAAGATTAGCAACCTTCTTTCCAGAGAAATTATCTCCAATTCTTCTTCTTCCTAATATCATCTCTAGGAATTAACAGTTCTGACCCTTTTATGGAAATATTCATTATCTTTACCCTAATCCATTACCTTCCGTTTTATTTAAATGACTTCCTAAATCATAATTGAGACTTTGTCATCCCTTGTTAACGAGCATTTTCCAGCCCCAAAACTGAAAACATCAAATGTCTGTGTACTCACATGCCCATCCAACTAGGTCTGAGGTGTTCCCAAGGAACTGGTATCTTTAGAAGGGTCTAGTGAAGCCTGCTCACATAGCCTTGGGACTGTGCACTGATCCTGTAGGACCAAAAAGCAGTCTTGGGGACAGCAAGTGTAGCTTAAGTGGTTGAGCACCTGCTTCTCATGTATGAGGTCCTGGGTTTGATCCCCGGTACCTCCTAAAACAAAACATAAAAACAAATTAAAAGAAAACAACCTGAAGGAGCTGGTGTAGCTCAGTGGTTGAATGACGCCTTCCTACATACGAGATCCTGGGTTCAATCCCTAGCCCTGGTACCTCAAAAAAAAAAAAGTAGTCTCGGCTTTTAGGAGCTGACTCAAAGGGCCCATGGCTGAATATAAATAAGTTAATTATCAAACATCTTTCCCACTCAAAATACATTTATTGTAGCATCTTGAAAAGTCATAAGGCCTGGATTAGTAAAATTGTATAGAGAAAGGGCTATCAGTTTCGGATTTAGGCATATCTGTTCAACTCATAGCTCTGCTTCACGTAATTTGTGTGATGCTAAGCAAGTTACTTAAGCTTGCTCAGTGTCAGTGCATGTGCCTGGAAAGTAGAGGCCATTTCAATTTATCTCCAGAGGCTATGAAAATCTAATGAGGTAATGAATTTAAAGTAGCAAAAATATTAGCCTTCCTTCCCTGTACGGAAAGAAAAGTCATTCATCTCTTACATTACCATACCTCTTAATCCTACTGTGCCATCAACATCTAGGATCCAGCATAAAGGTTTTATTATTCTTACAATAAATTACTATTAAATTATTTACTAATTTTTAATGCCAATAATAACCAACAAATGTGCCAATGCTTTTCAATCCAAACTTTTGGACTATTTGTAAAAGGCATACTAGATCGGGGATAAAATTGGGTGGTAGAAGAACTAAGAAAAATAAATATCTTTTGATGTATGTTGAAAAATAGGATTATTTAAGCCCATAGAATGGACAGCCCATGGCTTAGGGTGACCTAAGAATGTGAAAGAATATTTCCCAGAGGTTAGTCACCAGCTGGTTTTTATCCTTCCTTAGGCAAGAATGAAATTTATCTTCAATTTCTTTTGGTTTGGAGTAATGGAAGCAAACTATGAAATTTAATTCCCAGGGAATCTTTTCTCCAAAATGAAATCGAGACTTGCTGCCTACCGTAGGTTTGGTGCAGTCCTGACTCTTAAGTATGAGAAAACACCAGATGAAGTTTTGTCATCCAACTCTCCCATCCCCAGCAAGGGAAGACGACAAGCAATTCTGAGCCTGTTAAGCAAGAGGTGTTTTCACCTGTATTTAATCTTCATTAGAAAGTATTTTCCCTACTTTGCACGTGAGGATGCAAACTCCCAGAGTTTAGCTGGAGCCATGGAGCTAATGATAAATAATTAAATATTACATTATCTCCATGATTGAAAAGGTACTTGAAAACCAAAGTAAATTGGGAATATCGAGAATACTTCTTAAACTATCTATTATATGCCAAACATATAAGCACTCTAACACATAGTATCTCATGTGATACTCACATGAGATTTGCTACCAATTGAGGCAAATCTATTATCACCCCCACTTACAGACAGAAACCTACGACTCAAGGAGGTCAACTGTGTGCCCTGCATTACATACTGATAATTTGTGGAACCAAGGTTTGCACCATGCGATCTGACCCTACTGAAAATGCCTTAGCTACTACACAATATGGACTCTGTAAAGATTTGTGGTTTCATAGTTTGGTTTGATATTAATGCTTTGCTTTAACTTTCCATTGTTTTTCTGGGTCCTCATTAAGCACTTGTAGACACATAAGAGTCATTAAATAATATCAATAATGAACTCAGTTAAGTGCACAGGCATTTAGTTTTAAAAAATGAGTTGTTTAAAGCCCGGAAATAAGAAAGTCTGAGGCTTAAGAACAAAATTACATATTTATGTTAATAGACCAAGAAGCCATGGGTGCCTTTAGACATTCTGGACTCTGGACTGGGTTTCTGGGACATTTTGGCATGCTCTGGAAAGGAGTGTGATGCCTCAGAATACATGTGAAGATAGCCTGTGCCCAAGGGGTCTAGAAAAGGGTACTTTTGACTTCAAGGCTGGCAGTGGGTTCTAAGCAGTTTTACCCCTCAAACCGGCAAACTGTGAGAATCAAGAGTGTCAGGAGTTCAGGCCACGGGGGTTCCGAAACTACCACGCAGATGTCACATTTGGTTTCCATCAAGTCATAGACATTCAGAAGTAGAAAGGGCCGATTGAGATCTTCTAGTCCAATCCCTGTATTTTACAGAGGAGGAATTTGAGAATCAGGGTGAGGTTAAGTAGGGTCAGAAAGCTAATTAGTGACAGAGTTAGCAATGAATCACTTCTGTGAAAAGACACGCTTTCAAAGTTAATTCAATTACCATGTACTGTCAAATAATGATTAAGAACACCCGTGTAGCTAAGATCTGCCCTCAACCCCGGCCTGTGATTCTCTGAAGTAGACAAACCCGAGAGGATCTGGAATGAACTTTACAACATTGAGCCATCTCAGCCAGAACTCGTTAAATTTGTTAAGTAGAAGCAAATTGTGAATGCTAGGGGCAAGAGTTGTTTCCAACATCTTTTCTGTCCAAAGTTATAGTTCAAGTCACAGTAAATACTGAGGTATTCCCACCTGTTCTCCAGTGGATTAAAGAAATTATGAAAGTTCAGATATTCTTCAACATAAGGTATAAAATCATCATGGTATTTACAAACTTCGTATGACAAATTCCCAAGAAGGGGATTAAGTGACTCATTAAATTTACAGTACAGATTTTTATAGAAGATCCCGAATTATCCATGTTGTCGATCAATGACAAAAATCCACAGGTGCTCATGGTAAAGCACTGGTATTAAGAATTTAGTGACCAAATACAATGTTGCAAAGTATTTAAAAGGGGGTGGAAAATATTTTCATCTGGGCATATTTTGAAATTCATCTCAATATGCAAAATAAATCTGCCTTTAGGAAATATGATTAAATAAATAAAGGCTGAATGGGAAATATCAGCAAGAAAAAACAAATTCTAGAAATTCTACAATTTCTGCAAAAACACAAACAACTGTTCAGTCAACAGTCAGCAACAATCACCAAACACCTCTGGGCTAAGCAAAGTCTTGCAAATGATAAAGTAAAACAGAAGGTGAACACATGAGTGAAGAATGAGAAATGCATCCTGATGACAAGCCAAAATGCTATTTCCATGAGGTGGCAAAAACAGAATAATTTTAAAAACATTGGAAATATCATTTCAGAAAAAAAAGGAGGAAATCTCTGACAAAGAAGAGATAATTTTAATAGTTGTAAAATAGTATAGTTTGACACTAAGAATACTCAAACGTCCTGTAAGTTACTAAATTTAATCCTGAAGGCTGAAACATTTGAAGAAATAAAAAACCTTTCACATATAACTTTTCAGAAATGTCTTAATGCTCAAGTTCTCCATTTGAGGGTGTTTTAGTAAAAAAGAAGGAATGCACAAAATAGAAAAACTGGGCCACAATGTCCATTTAGCTTAGTATATAATGCTTAATGTTCATATTATATGCATAGGAAAATCGATTCTTGAGTCATGATTTCATGGCTAAACAGTACTCTGGTTTCAAGAACATTACATGGCTATTCAATTTACTCTTATTCTTGGGTTTTCTTGTTCTAGGAAACATTCCCCAAATCCAGTAGTTCAGATTTATGAATGCACAAACAGGAGAGCAACATCTCATTTTACGGCAAGAAAGATGTTCTGTTCAATAGCAAATAATAAAGGATAACGTTTCGCTTCTTACATCTACTGATGAAGAGGAGAAAAGACAAAGGGTGTTTTCTTTAACTCAATTTCACGTTTCTCCAAGGCAGAAAGGTTTCAAGTTAACCGCCTCTTCCAGGAAATAATTGACAACCAGGTTTATTTAGAACCCTGACGATCTAGGAAGGGTTGGCTGGTGTGGGACCCTCAGCAGCCCAGAAACATAACAAGATGATCAACAGATTAGCAACTGCATATTGCTAGTGAGCCCAGAATAGTATTTCATACTTCCCTTAACAAATACTGTGTGCTAGACACCGTTCTGAATACTTTAACTAGGAAGCTCATTTCATGTACTCAATGGTCAGGAGAATTCAGTTAGGTATTGTGTTTTTCCCTACTCTCTAGGAGAGGACACAGAGACACAGAGAGATTCAATAATGTGCCCACAGTCACGCAACTAGGTCAAGTAATCCTCTCGTAAAGCTCACCAACGGTTACTGTTCCAACACGCTGCCCTATCCTGTTCTGGAAATAAAGGTCCTGATCACAGGAGTTGGTGTGTTGGGGGTTTTTCTATAAGTCAGATACTGTGCTTGGTGCCAATAAAAATTCCTATAGAATCCTCAGTCTAAACAATCCCATAAGGAAGGTGACATCCCCAGAATCACCTGCCACAGCTCAGGGCTCGACTGCCCTCTGGGAGGACGATGGTCTTTGTGGGAAGAGGACTTAGGGATGAGGATTCTGCCTGGCTGTTTGGCCTGCTTTCTCCTCTCTAACACAATGGGCCATCAAGAGCTATGTATTAAAATAGTAAGACATATCTTGTTTAAATGGATGAATTAAGAGTTTAATTTATCTATTAGTAAGATTTCCAGACAATGAAAGCTTCTCCAAAGCAGTGTGTAATACCAATTGCTAACCCTAGATTCCAGTGGGGTACCTCCAATCATTACTACTAGCAGTAATATGACATTACTGTTGATGATAGAGTGAAAAGAATTACCTTCTCTAAAAACTTGTAAACTTGGGTGAAAGGTACATATTCTGTAAAACATGAACAGGGTCCTGCTTACCTATGGAGAGCTGGGCAGGATGGTGGATCTTGGGTATAAAACAGAGATGGTCTCATGTGAGAAGTGTGCTTTTAATATAAATTACCGAGAAATCTCTTTTCTACCATCTCCATATCCACTTGTAAGAGTGGCATGCTGTTATCTGACCCCATAAACATTTCTAAGTCACTATTTAAAACATTTTTGTAAGAATCCAAATATAAATCAATAAACTGGAATCACAAGTGAATACCAGTCTTTTTTCCATAAGCACCTCTTTTCTGCAGATGAAATTGTTTACCTTTGTTATTGTATAATTTTGGCAATTTTAGAAATTATTTACCTTTTTACTTCAAAATTTTGGTGTAAATAATGTTATCGTTACATGTATTATAGTTGAAATTACTGTTATTAATATTTTAAATATTACTCATCCCCATTAAACATACTCATAAGCAAATCAATAACATATTCTATTTATCTGCTTAGTTTTGTAGTCTCTATAACTATACAACATATTGGACAGTACTATGAATATTTAAACTGCAAATACAAACTATTTCTCTATCTGAATTTGAGTCAAGACTAAACTGCTTTCTCACAGTCCTGCTGCAATCCCTCTTAAAATTTTACTGCAAATGGCATGCAATATTATACAATATAGAAACAATGTTCTCTTCTGAGAAAGTAATTCTGGTTTGTATCAGAGGAGGACCCAGGCTCTTTGATACAGTGATTTGTTGCACAGAGAATAAGGAATATGGAAAGTGTGCTGTCCCTCAAATCGCTCTTGCTCAGGGTAAAGAACTTTCATCATTTGGCTGATCCTGAAATACTGCAAAACGTGTTTGAAGTCTTTCAAGTAACTGAGATCTCTCTTAATACAAACACCCATGGCGGCAGACTTGGCTCAGTGGTTAGGGCATCCGTCTACCACATGGGAGGTCCAAAGTTCAAACCCCGGGCCTATTTGACCCGTGTAGAGCTGGCCCATGTGCAGCGCTAATGTGCGCAATGAGTGCCCTGCCACACAGGGGTGTCCCTCACGTAGAGGAGCCCCACGTGCAAGGAGTGCGTCCCATAAGGAGAGCCGCCCAGCGCGAAAGAAAGAGCATCCTGCCCAGGAATGGTGCCGCACACACGGAGAGCTGACACAACAAGATGACGCAACAAAAAGAAACACAGATTCCCGTGCCACTGACAACAACAGAAGCGGACAAAGAAGACGCAGCAAATAGACACAGAGAGCAGACAAATGGCGTGGGGAGGAAGGGGAGAGAAATAAATAAATCTTAAAAAGAAAAAAATACCAACACCCAGTTGAAGACAGCAACGTGACTCCCAAAGTACTTAATTCTAAGATAAGCTTGTGAAAGGAAACCTGGCAAAGACTTCTTAGATGAAATACTTAGCAAATATCCCAAAGAAAGGGATACCTATACTGCCTCTCTTAAATGTATGTAATTATTTTTATTTCATTCAACTCAACTATTAGCATTAATAATGACAAGAATAAAAGTGTGTTAATGTAAGTGGTGAAGGACTATACATCCAATCAACTGTTTGCCGAAAAGGGGAAAAAGGAAATATTTTGTGGAGTATTTGTTTTCATTTTAACCTGAGGTTTTACATTTGTCTATTAAGCCAGGTTCCAATTAAATTTGCTACAAATAACATGTATGATATAAATGCAGCATTCTCTTTTCTGAGAAAAAGTTTGTGTTGGCGAAAGGGGAGCGCTTAGGTACCATATGGAATAAAGAAGACTAGAATTTGCATCCCCCCTTTCACAAGCACAAAGTAGGAAAAAACTTACTGCAGAAGCAAATGACTCATCCACAGTCACACTGCTGCTAAGTCTTCTGATTGCAAAAACATCCTACAAATATTTAGGACTACGTATTAATTCAATACACATTCCCTCAATGTGGCCCTCTTGCCTCTACAGAGTTGTGAGTCATTCAACTAACAAAAAAAACAGGTCTGGGGGAGGGGGCAAGATGGCGGCTGAGTGAACATCCCTGTTAGAGTCTTCTGCAGGGAATCGGCTGAGTGGCGTTGGAGACTCTTTGGGACCGGATTGTTTCGGGATTTTTGCTGGTCCGGAGGTGTCTGGACATCGATTTGGAGGGAAGGTAACAGAGAGGATTCGTCTGTGAAATATACACGGAGATCCCAGCTACCTGCAGAGGATTCCCTTCTTGGGTAGGCGGAGACGAGGCATCTAGCCCCGCTCGGTGGGGCTGAGCCAGGCCGGGCCGGGCCGCGGTAGCGCTTGGAGCCGGGCGGGGCCGGTGCAGGCCCCGGCTGCGGGCCGCGGTAGCGCTTGGAGCCGGGCGGGGCCGGTGCAGGCCCCGGCTGCGGGCCTCGGTAGCGCTTGGAGCCGGGCGGGGCCGGTGCAGGCCCCGGCTGCGGGCCGCGGTAGCGCTTGGAGCCGGGCGGGGCCGGTGCAGGCCCCGGCTGCGGGCCGCGGTAGCGCTTGGAGCCGGGCGGGGCCGGTGCAGGCCCCGGCTGCGGGCCGCGGTAGCGCTTGGAGCCGGGCGGGGCCGGTTCAGGCCCCGGCTGCGGGCCGCGGTAGCGTTTGGAGCCGGGCGGGCCCGGGTCAGGCCACGGCGGGTACGGAGCCGGGCAGGGCCGGTCCAGGCCGCGGTGGCGGGAGGTGGATGCCGGAGCCGGCTGGGCCGCTGTAGCGAGCGGAGCTGGGCGGAGCCAGGCCAGGCCAAGGCGGCGTGAGGAGCCGGGCAGAGCCGGTCCAAGCCTCCGCGGCGGGCGGAGCCGGGCCTGCGGAGGGGTTTCTGTTTTTTTTTGTTTTTTTTTTTTGTTTGTTTGTTTGTTTGTTTGTTTGTTTTTTAATTTTACTTAAAATTTTTTTTTTTTTTTTTTTTTGAGCATCTGCAGTACTGGGGAGTTCGTGGGCCCTGGGCGGCCTATTGGGGGTTTGTGGGAAGGGAGGTGCTTGCAGACCCATTTGGGCAGACAGACGGGGGGGTTTTAGGGCAAAGCGGGGGGAAGTTGTTGTTTTAGATAGTGTTGCAATTGTGACACGTGTGTACCTGTATCTCTCTTCTCCCTATCCGTTCCCCACCGTTTGCCCATCCTCTTTTTCTTTCTTCATTTCTTCTTGCCTTTCTTTTTTCTCTATTATAATTAGGTTTTGTTTTTGTTTTTTTTTTTTCGGTTTTCTCTTTCCCTCTTGTCCCTCATCTTCCACTTATTTTTACTTTAATTCAAGTATACAATAGGTGCTACAGGGAACACCTCACATTTGCTGGGTTTTCCCATCCTCCACTGCCTCATTTCTGTGTGAACTGATTTAGGCTACCTACACTATCCCCCTTCCCCTGCATCTTGATATCCACTATCATCTACTGTCTCTCCTATATTCCACCCCCCACCTCCCGTTCTTTGATCCACAAAGTGTCTAACTCTTAATTTCTAATACCTTTGTTCTGTTTTCTGTCTATTATCCACTCTTGAAACTATTACCTTTCTTTTCTTTTTCCCTCTCTCATGAAAACAATAGCTGTGTAGTTCATACCATATTCCTCCCAAATTCAGTCATCAACTTCATAAAAGGTACTCTACCTACAGCTATAACTCTATACAATCTACATGAATCTAACCTCCATCCTTCCAGATCTCATATTCCTGCTTTATTAACATACATCACCAATACAACTTTACACTTTTCCCTTGCTTACACAATTGCCTTTCCCCAACACTAATACTTTCCTCTAAAGTGAACTTAACCAACAACAAGTAACTAGAATAAGAAGATAAAAGTGACAAAGAGAAGATATAACACCTGTGCAAAAATAACAACTAATTAACCTCCAAGAGCAGACAAAGAAGCTAAGGAACTGATTAAATTCGTCAAAATAAAGAGATGACCAGAAAGCAACAAAAATCTACGAACCAAACCAATAATCAGGAAAACATGGCTGAATCCAATCAACAAACCAATAATCACGAAGGGGAGCAAAACTTGGCACAAGCAATGAAAGATCTCAGAACATTTATCACCGACAAATTTGATGCAGTAATGAAAGAGGTTAACAACATGAAGACATCACTTGGAGGGGAAATTGCAGACATACGCAAAAACATAACAGATATGATGGGAATGAACACCACAGTTCAAGAAATCAAAAATACACTTGCAGCAAATATCAGCAGACTAGAAGAGACAGAGCAGAGAATTAGTGATGTGGAAGACAGTACATCAGAAATCAAACAGATAGTAGAAGGGGTCAATAAGAAGATAGAAAAAATCCAATTAGGATTTAGGGACCTGAATGACAATGCAAAACGCTCAAACATACGTATTATAGGCATTCCAGAAGGTGAAGAGAAGGGAAAGGGGTCAGAAAGAGTGTTGCAGGAAATAATGACTGAAAACTTCCCAAATCTACTGAAAGAGACAGATGTACATATCCAAGAAGCACAGCGCACTCCACAAGTCATAAACCCCAAAAGGCCCACCCCAAGACATATACTTGTCAAATTATCCAATGCTCAAGACAAAGAGAAGATCCTAAAAGCAGCAAGAGAAAAGAAAACCATCACATACAAGGGAAGCTCAATTAGATTAAGTGCTGATTTTTCTTCTGAAACCATGGAGGCAAGAAGACAGTGGTATGATATAGTCAAGGTACTAAAGGAAAAAAATTTCCAACCAAGAATACTCTATCCAGCTAAACTAGCATTCAAACATGATGGAGAGTTCAAAATATTCGCAGACAAACAGAAACTGAAAGAGTATACCAACAAGAAACCTCCCCTTCAAGAAATTCTAAAGGGAGTTCTGCAGGAAGAAAGGAAAAAACAGGAAAGGCAAAGTTGGAGGAGAGTATAAGACCAACAACAACAACAAAAAAGACAAAAAAAAATATACAAACAAAATATGACAAACACAAATCCAATCAAAATATGGCTAACACAAATAATTCCTTGATAGTAATAACACTGAATGTCAATGGATTAAACTCACCTATCAAAAGATTCAGACTGGGACACTGGATAAGGAAATATGACCCATCCATATGCTGTCTACAAGAGACACATCTTAGACCCAGAGACGCATGGAGATTGAAAGTGAAAGGCTGGAAAACAATCATACAAGCTAACAATAACCAAAAAAAGGCAGGAGTAGCTATATTAATATCAGACAAAATAGACTTTAAATGTGAAACAATTGTGAGAGACAAAGAAGGATACTACATTTTAGTCAAAGGGAAAATCTGTCAAGAAGATCGAACAATCATAAATATCTATGCCCCTAACAAGGGTGCCTCTAAATACGTCAGGCAAACGCTGGAAAAACTAAGTGAAAGAATAGATACATCTACAATTATAGTGGGGGATTTTAATACACCACTATCAATTCTGGACAGAACATCTCAAAAGAGAATCACCAAAGACACAAAACATCTGAATAGTATATTAGAGGAGCTCGATCTAATAGACATATATAGATCGCTACACCCAAACACAGCAGGATATACATTTTTCTCAAGCGCACATGGATCATTCTCCAAGATAGATCATATGCTAGGCCACAAAGAAAGGCTGAACGAATTCAGAAAGATTGAAATCATACAAAACATTATCTCTGACCACAGTGGAGTCAAGCTGGAGATTTGCAAGGGAAAGAAGCCCAGATTTCACACCACGATTTGGAAATTAAACAACACACTCTTAGAAAAACAGTGGGTCAAAGAGGAAATCTCAAAAGAAATCAATGACTACCTTGAAACAAATGATAATGATAACACAACATACCAAAATTTATGGGATGCAGCAAAAGCAGTACTGAGAGGGAAGTTTATAGCCATAAATTCATATATCAAAAAAGAAGAAAGAGCAAAAATTGAAGAACTAACTGCACATTTGAAGGAATTAGAAAAACAACAACAAAGTAACGCAACAGGAAGAAGAAGGAAGGAAATAACAAAGATAAGAGCAGAACTAAATGAAATAGAAAATAAGAAAGCACTTGAACAGATAAACAAGACCAAGAGCTGGTTTTTTGAGAAGATTAACAAAATTGACAAACCTTTAGCAACACTAACAAAGAAAAAAAGAGAGAAGATGCAAATACACAAAATAAGAAATGAGAAAGGCGATATCACCACTGACCCCACAGAAATAAAGACTATCATAAGAGGATATTTTGAAAAACTATATTCCAACAAAAATGACAATCTAGAGGAAATGGACAAATTCCTAGAAACACATAAACAGCCCATATTGACAAAAGAAGAAATTGATGATCTTAACAAACCAATCACAAGCAGAGAGATAGAATCAGTTATTAAAAATCTCCCAACTAAGAAGAGCCCAGGGCCAGATGGCTTCACAGGTGAATTCTATAAAACATTCCGGAAAGAACTGACACCAATCCTGCTGAAACTATTCCAAACCATCGAAACAGAAAGAACATTACCCAACTCCTTCTATGATGCCAACATTACCCTAGTACCAAAGCCAAACAAAGACATCACAAGAAAGGAAAATTACAGACCAATTTCTCTAATGAACCTAGACGCAAAAATACTTAACAAAATACTTGCTAATCGTATTCAACAACACATTAAACGAATTATACACCACGACCAAGTGGGATTCATCCCAGGTATGCAAGGATGGTTCAACATAAGAAAATCAATCAACGTAATACACCATATAAACAGATTGAAGGAAAAAAATCACATGATTATATCTATTGATGCAGAAAAAGCATTTGACAAAATACAGCACCCTTTCTTGATAAAAACACTCCAAATGATTGGAATACAAGGAAATTTTTTGAACATGATAAAGAGTATATATGAAAAACCTAAAGCCAATATTGTTTACAATGGAGAAATCCTAGACTCCTTCCCTCTAAACTCAGGAACAAGACAAGGATGCCCACTGTCGCCGCTCCTATTTAACATTGTCTTAGAAGTACTTGCTCGAGCACTGAGGCAAGAACCAGAAATAAAAGGCATTCAAATTGGAAAGGAAGAAGTCAAAATTTCATTATTTGCAGATGACATGATCCTATACATAGAAAACCCTGAGAGATCTACAACGAAGATTCTAGAACTCATAAATGAGTTTAGTAAAGTCGCAGGTTATAAGATCAATGCGCAAAAATCAGTAGCATTTCTGTACACCAATAATGAGCAAGATCAGGAGGAAATCAAGAAACAAATACCATTCACAATAGTAAATAAAAAAATCAAATACTTAGGAATAAATTTAACTAAAGAGGTAAAGAACTTATACACTGAGAACTATACAAGATTGTTCAAGGAAATCAAAGAAGACCTAAATAAATGGAAGACTATTCCTTGTTCATGGATAGGAAGACTGAACATTATTAAGATGTCTATCCTACCAAAATTGATCTACACATTCAATGCAATCCCAATAAAAATCAATGCAGCCTTCTTTAAGGAACTAGAAAAACTAACTATGAAATTTATTTGGAAAGGAAAGAGACCCCGAATAGCCAAAGACATACTGAAAAAGAAAAACGAAATTGGAGGAATCACACTACCTGACTTCAAAACATACTATAAAGCTACGGTGGTGAAAACAGCATGGTATTGGCATAAGGAGAGACATATAGACCAATGGAATCGAATTGAAAGCTCTGATATAGAACCTCACATATACAACCACATAATATTCGATAAAGCCACCAAACCCTCTCAACTGGGAGAGAGTGGCCTATTCAACAAATGGTGTCTGGAGAACTGGATAGCCATATGTAGAAGAATGAAAGAGGATTACCATCTCACACCTTATACAAAGATCAACTCAAGATGGATCAAAGACCTAAATATAAGAGCCAAGACCATAAAAACCTTAGAAAGCAGTGTAGGGAAACATCTACAGGACCTTGTAATAGGTAATGGATTTATGAATATCTCACCAAAAGCACGAGCAGCAAAAGAACTAATAGATAAATGGGACTTCCTCAAAATTAAAGCCTTCTGCACCTCAAAGGAGTTTGTCAAGAAAGTAAAAAGGGAGCCCACACAGTGGGAGAAAATATTTGGCAATCATATATCTGATAAGAAACTTATAACTTGCATATATAAAGAACTCCTACATCTTGAAAATAAAAAGATAAACAATCCATTTAAAAAATGGGAAAAAGACTTAAACAGACACTTCTCCGAAGAAGAAATACAAATGGCAAGAAAGCACATGAAAAAATGCTCCAAATCTCTAGCTATCAGGGAAATGCAAATCAAAACCACAATGAGATACCATCTTACACCCATAAGATTGGCAGCTATGAAAAAAACAGAAGAATACAAGTGCTGGAGAGGATGTGAAGGAAGGGGAACACTCATCCACTGCTGGTGGGAATGCAGAAGGATCCAACCATTCTGGAGAACAGTATGGCGGTTTCTCAAAAAACTAGCCATAGATTTGCCATATGACCCAGCAATACCACTGCTGGGAATATACCCAGCAGAACTGAAAACAAGAACACAAACCAATATATGTACACCAATGTTCATAGCAGCATTGTTCACTATTGCCAAAAGTTGGAATCAACCCAAATGCCCATCAACAGACGAGTGGATCAATAAAATGTGGTATATACACACAATGGAAT